>NC_083227.1:83265722-83568752 GCF_032191835.1 Heteronotia binoei | reverse complement strand
TGGAAAGGTTTTGGGCTATATCCAGTGATCCCTGAATGTAAGGACTGCAGAAGTTTCCTATGCTTCCCTGCTTTTCTGACCCTATGAAAATTTATTATCAGGGAGGCAAGCCCATACGAATTAATAAGGCATGGGGGCTGGGAAACTGCCATGAGATGGGGAACAGGTTACATCCAGGCCTCTTTCCTTAGAGCTGCACTGATTCCATTCCCTCCTCACTCCAAGTTGGAACTACAAGGCCCAGTGCAACACCTGTCCCTGGACATAGTTTGGCTGCTTGCCTGAAAGTAAGTAGCTGCCTCATGACAGATACAATCTTGCTCAGTAAGTGAAGGTTTCCTAACACCAAAGCACGACTCATGGAGGTTCACATGCCCTGGAAACACTGTTCATTCAGTGAGGGACTTCCTAACAACATGCTGATGCAGCACAGCTGTTTCAGAGTCTTAAAGATCTTAAACTGACATTAAATTACTACAAGTTTCTGGCCATCAGTAGTCAATTATTTCTCAGTATTATCAGTCATGCCCTGCAGCTTTCAATTACTATTCTTATGATTTAGTTTACAACCACAGATTCCAGAGTCTCTGAGCAGAGGGCAACAGTGTTTATCTACAGTGACTACCACCTCAGCCTTCAGCAATTTATCTATTCCACTATCATTTCATGAAGGCTACACAGAAAAATACAGCTGCTTCGCATTTTGACATAGGAGATGCTTTTTTACAGGTAATAAGGAATTAGCAAGTTGCCCATGAGAACTTCTGGAAATTAATGTGGATACAGAGGAATAGGGCACCAAAATAAGAAATTGCATAGAAATATGTACTTTAATCAAGGACACTTATATATAGTGCATTTTACAGATATAAAATATGTTCCGAGGTACTTCACTTCTCAACTCCTTTCATAATTTTAACAATTAAAATTTCAACATCAGTGACAGAGGAATCCATTCCAACTTCTGCAAACTCTGTATACTATATATAAGATTTATCTGCTAAGAAAGGGCATCCTTTATAGTGGTCTAACATATCAAAGCATGCCTTTTGAATATATTTCATTTGTAGAGTTCCAACTGTTAAGCTTTCCCACACATCCACCATTGCTCATTACCGATTATGATATATCCACACATATATACACTCTGTATATCACATTTAATCCAATCAAGCCTATTGCCATTCGGCATCTGAAATCATCTTTATAAAGTTTATATATCTGGTACCTTGTGTTACATTTCATGGCCCACATCCCGCCCAACAAAGTGACATTTATATCAGACCCGTCCCTCATAACACCACTGGACACCACTGCACTAAGTGACCCATTGTCTATAGCCAAATTCAGAACAGAAAGCCAAAAACTCTTGTTGATCTCTAAAGTGCTACTTGCCTGGAATCTAACTGTTCTATTGCAGATTAACATGGCTACCTTCTGAAACTATCCCCCCAAAAAACAGACCCATGATCTCTGCTCTCCACTGCAATTTATGGGGGTCCTCCATCAACAGGAGCATTAAAGGGGATTTTTGAGTTGCTGTGGAAAGGCAGAATCTGCATAGCTTCAGCTTCCTTAGCCTATGGAAACTCCAGGTGGGATCCAAGCCCAGATATGGGCTTTGTTCCTCTGCTTAAACACGACTTCTCTAAAGGACATCATACTATTGATACCTTCTGCTTTTAATTTTCTTCACTTTTGCTAGCACATGAAAGTATTTTTCCTTCAGGGTAGTTAGACAGGTAAAGGTTGGGGAGGAAAATGAGTCCCGCTAGCCTCATGGACTTTACTTTTCTAGCAACAAAACTGGGGGACCACTGAAGGAATGCCTATGATTTTTTTGTTTCTGAATGAAATGAGTGCTTTCAAAAGACAAATTTTAGTAACTCAAAATGTATAACATGAAAATTTTCCATAAGATCCTACAGCCTTAGAAGATAATTTCAATGCATACTAGAAAACTTTAAAAACATGTGCTGGTAGCAGAGGGTATACCGTTTTACAGCTCCTTCTCACACTAGGTATATGTGCAGTTTTCTATATAGAAAGTCAAACCATTTATACTGTTAAATTTCACAAATGTCAGTACAACTGCATATGTTAAGCTATAAATAATGTATTGAATGTTGAAATAGCAACATATTTAGAAAAGAAAGTACTGCATATATTTCAACTTCCCACAAAATTTGAACAAACATGAAGCTGCCTCCCACTGAATCAGACCACAGTTCCATCAAGGTCAGTACTGTCTACTCAGACTGTGCCAGGGTCTCAGGAAGAGAGGTCTTTCACATCACTAACTGGCTGATCCTTTTAGCTGGAGATGCCAGGGATTCAACATGGAACCTTCTGAATGCCAGGCAGATGCTCTACCTCTGAGCCACAGCCCCTCCCCTTTCAAGCCTCTAAACAGGCTTGAAATTTTGCACCACTAAGTGATCACAAGGTCCCCTTTCCACTGATGGGTTGCTTACTTATTACACAGTAGTGAGACTGAACTGTTTGAACTACAAGGTAGAAAAACTATGGGGAAGGGGTTGATGTAGAGGTTTTCCAGAGCTGGTTATGCTACCCTGAAGGAAATAAACTGACAGTTAAAACATGATTAGGGTTTGTAGAATCTTTCGGGATCAAGCACCGTGTTCTACTGGAGAAAGTTTTCCTTCCAGACGTTTCGTTCTCAGCTGCGGAGAACATCCTCAGTGGCGTTGCAGCCAGAGCAGGCGCTCAGACCTTCTTGGCTGCTGTGCATTGAGTGGGTTAAAAACATGGATTCATAAAACTGCAGTTCAGACTCTGCACATATTAGGCATATACCTACCACCAGCTATTCCTGGCTTTTTAGGTTTCCCCTCCTGTTCCCTCCCCATGGTGTCCATAGGAACAGTACTTGGCTCAAGGCTGCACAGTCAGATTATAGCATCATGTGTGAGATCAAGGTGCTTAATCACTTGCCCTCCCTCACTAAGCAAGCACTCCATGACTGCTTTTCCTACACAGTAATTGAACCTTGCCTCTCTTTAATGTCTGTATACTGTAAACCAAGCACAACTTGCAATGGCTTTGAAAGAACCAGTGAAGTTCTTAGTCAGCTAGCGTTTGTTCCAAAAGGAATACTGAAGGCAGCTAGGGCAGGGCCTAGTTTAGAATAGTGTCATGGGGTGCCTTACCCCCAAAGCAAAATGGAAACAACCCACAGGGTTATAGTGACCACAATTACTAATATTTCATGAACTATAATTCCAAAATTTATAGGTGAAATACAATACACACATTAAATTATGGAACACTCTCAAAAATATCTGAATGCACTAAAAATTCACAATACAAAGTAGAGTCCCATTGTCACAGGAGGTCGACTTCATATCCTGCTTCGAAGTTCCTTCCATAGACTTTACCCCCAAAGCAAGCAGTATCTCCCATCTCTCCTAAAACACAGAAGTGACAAAATGGAAAACCTACCAAATGTTCCCTAGAAAGTGGAACTAGCAGTCCCCTATAAATGGGACTTTCCACTCTTATGTAGCCACTGTCAGTTGTTGAATGAAAGGTTTAGAATTATTTCCTAATTATGTACTCAGTTGCACTATACAAAAATGACAATTACTTGTTTCTTTAAAAAGTTATACACATTAAGAGGTATTTATTGAGGTTTCAAGGCAGAAAGCTTGCTAAAATCTTTTTAAACAAACTCAAGGCTTCCCAACCTACAACTATCTCTTCAGAGAAGTATCTCTCACTTTTGGTAACACACTAATTTTTTCTTTTATTTCTTTGGCACACCTCTTTGTCTACGTGGAGAGAGAGAGAATTATATATATATATATATATATATATATATATATATATATGTATGTACACTTCTGATTATATATTACTTTAGAGGCCCAGGGGCCTCTCTTTTCTTCTCTTTTAGTTTGCTCACACTACACTAAATAATGCATTTACATCCAGATTGCTGCTATTCTTACACAGTAAAAATTCGGATGTAAAATGCATTATTTAGTGTAGTGTGAAAGCACCATTTGTTGAACCTATGTAACATTTGGGTAGATGCTAAGATGTGGTTGTAGTTGATTTCTTCTTTTTTGTTTTCTTGTATTACTTTCAACTTTTAAAAAATTGAAATATTAAAATGGCTGTGCCAAAGCAGTAGAAATCTCATTACCAGTATATGAAAAACTGGGCTTCTGTATAGATGAAAACTTATTTTCTAGTGCTTCTCAGGCTCAGTACCACCAATTCCACCTCTCCTCCTCTTGCAGCATCATCAGAGCTTCAGCAACACACAAGTAACTCCAAGTGCAAGCAGTCATAACACTGGCACCTTTGCTTTGCCTCCAACTGATGCTGGACTGCTAGCATTGTTCAAGTATGTCATGACTGACTAGAGGCTAGACAGTACAGGCGGACTCAATGCTGCAATAAAAGCAGGAAGGTCTCCTGATCTTTCAATAATTTTTTTTTTAAAAAATCAAGGTCTCCACCTTCTTGCTTTCTGTGCTGCCCTACCTTAGAAATGCACAATGCATACTTATCTAACAGCATTTAGGAAGCTCACAATGCAACGCCAGGTAAGTGTGTAAAGGAAACAAATCTGAAACCGATAATTTAAAGTGAACTGTCTAAAAGTGTTGTTTCGTAGTGAACTTTGGCTTTTGAATATCCTAAGTGGCATGGTTGCACAAGATACTAAAGCAAAGACACAAAAGTAAAATTTCTAGAAGTTCTAAAGCTCAAAGAAAAAGTTTTTTTCCAGGAGAAAAACTGAAATGGGGGGGAAGGGGACTGAAATATGCAATATTTACTTTCCTATCAAACTTTATTTTTACTGTATAACATAACACATCATTTGTAATTTTAGTTTGCAAACAAAATTATAAAGCAAACAAAATTTTACTATTGGCCTAACTACAGAATTTTAAAGTATAAATATTTTCATTTTCTGTAACAAAAATGACAAATATACCCATTACTTACTGGAACATATATACACTATCTAAAGAACAATTGCAAACTGCTGCATCCTATGCTACTATAGCACATGGATGCAGCGGAAGTTCCAAGGCAGAAAACAAAATTATGTGGTAAAAATGAAAGTATTATTTGGACAGAAACTCTTGCAGAGGCAGCATGTTTGGATATTAAGCTTAACATTATAATACTTAAAATACTGAACACTAATGTGTTATCATCAAGCACATTATAGCGCAGTAAGAGCTGACTGAATTTAAACAAAAATTTATTGAAAATGTGTCTACAATATTAAATTTTTTTAAAAGTGTTCCTTAACATTTCCTGATTTTTCCATTAGAAAAGCTCAGGAAGCCTTCATTTCATGGAATACTTTGTAACATCAAGGGTTTACCCATTCAAGAAAAGAAAATATTTCACAGGAGGTATTTTTCAATACTCCCAACTAAAAAAAGTCCTTAGGCTTTTTGATGCTGCACACTGAGTGTGAAAAACCTTGCTTTATGAAGCATTTTACTCATTCTATAAGAGATGCTCCTCCAAATTTTCAAAGGTGTTGGCAAGTATTTTTCTCACTACAGTGAATTAACAGTACTATCAGCTAAGCTTGCCATCTGAGTTTCCAATTATGGTAAACTTTACTGGCAAGACATTTATTTACTGACAGTATATATAGCCTGCTTTTCTCAAAACAGAATTAGAAGACATTTAGAAGATATTGGATTTATATCCCGCCCTCCACTCCGAAGAGTCTCAGAGCGGCTCACAATCTCCTTTACCTTCCTCCCCCACAAAAGACACCCTGTGAGGTGGGTGGGGCTGGAGAGGGCTCTCACAGCAGCTGCCCTTTCAAGGACAACCTCTGCCAGGGCTATGGCTGACCTAAGGCCATGCTAGCAGGTGCAAGTGGAGAAGTGGGGAATCAAACCCGGTTCTCCCAGATAAGAGTCCGCACACTTAACCACTACACCAAACTGGCTCTCTTATAGAAGAGAGCCCTTAACAGCAACAATGACATCACACAAGTTAGATCAGTACTGGGCGGAGAGCAAGCACAGCTGCTACATCCTAGCAGACATCCACTGATAAGACAATTCTACAAGAAATACTTACATAAGTAGTAGGCTATATAGCACGTCTTCACTCCATACACTTTGTTTTTAGCAGCTAATTACCAAATTATGATAAAACCATGGACTGGATCAAAGGATTGCTTCCCTCTTAGCCGAATATGTTCAACATACAACTTAGTCTTTACACAGCCTGTCTCTGCCAATTGCTCAGGGCAAATTTGTAACAAGGCATGCAAAGCAGAGGCAGCTTAAGTAGTACTATCTCAACTGATCGCTTACAAGCTTCAATCAAGCCCCACAACAGAAAGCCCACTTCTGAAAGTCACACTGAGAAGTTCAGCAAGGGGTATTATTACAGTTGTGGAGCAACCACTTCTTCCCAGTACATCTGCAGCAAGAGTGTCAAGAGGGTACTTTGATCTTGGGGAAATGGTGGGTCAGTCACACACATTTAGATACAAACAGATTCAAATTCACATATGCCAATCCTAAAGATCCTTTAAAATTGAACTGGCCTAGCTATCAAGAACTTTGGCAAAGTAAAAAAGCAGGAACCAAGATCTGATATAATTAAAGTTTGCCTAATTTCCTTCTCTATATTCAGTTTCATAAATGCATACTTGTCTCTATAGTACAGCAGCCTCTGGAGGCAAAGTTAGAGCTGTAACTATGGTTTTGTCTGTTGATTTCAAACTATAATTAAGCTTGCCTGCTATAGTTTGGTGTGTTGTCTAAGCTCATCAGGTTGTTTCACTATGTAAAAGAAACAAGAGGAATACATTAGTTCGATCCCAGCGGAAGCTGGTTCAGGTAGCTGGCTCCAGGTTGACTCAGCCTTCCATCCTCCCGAGATCGGTAAAATGAGTACCCAGCTTGCCGGGGGGAAAGTGTAGATGACTGGGGAAGGCGATGACAAACCACCCTGTAAAAAGTCTGCCATGAAAACGTTGTGAAAGCAACATCACCCCGGAATCGAAAACGACTGGTGGTTGCACAGGGGACTACCTTTACTTTTTTTACTGTGACTGAATGGGTCACATTTTTTACTACATTCTAGGGATCAGAGACCAACAACTCATAAGTTCTGGATCTAGCCCCTGCCTCCAGGAAATACCATCCTGCATACCAACTGGAGGATCACTTTCTTGTCTACCTGGATGAGCCTTATTTTTAATATTACCAAGTTCTGGAAACTATTTGGCCTTCCAGCTATGAACACTATAAAACATGGATATTTCTTTACATCAATGTTACTAAGCAGAACAGTTCCTAGTTACTGAGTCTTTCTTCTGGAAAGTTATGGCCTTTTTTGTTTCCAGTCACAGCAAGACATGCGCAAATGAAGTCACATGGGCTACAGAAAGCCAAGACTGAATTGTTGGCTACTTTGGGCTTCTGGGGCAAAGGGAAGATAGAGGCAAGGTGGAAAGGAAAGATCCCCTGTGCAAGCACCAGTCATTTCCGACTCTGGGGTGACGTTGCTTTCACAACGTTTTCACAGCAGACTTTTTACGGGGTGGTTTGCCATTGCCTTCCCCAGTCTTTTACACTTTCCCCCCAGCAAGCTGGGTACTCATTTTACTGACCTCGGAAGAATGGAAGGCTGAGTCAGCCTTGGGCCGGCTACCGCAAGGTAGGGAGATATAATATCTAGAAGTAAAAGTGAAACAGAAAGCCACAGCAGTAAAGGAAAGCATAACCTTCTAAAGGACTTACAAATATGAAAAGTAATCTTAGTTAATTATTATTTAAGAAATCCTAAGTATCTTAAGAATCCTAAGTGTCAACAAGAAACTTTATTCAAATTGATATTGTCTTGCTAATTTTAAATAGCTGAACTTCAAAATCATTCTAGTATTCTAGCTACTCAGACTGTTTATGCACAAGTGAGGGAACTCCAGTATGATAAAGCTCTAAATATTCCAGGAGAGCATTAATGGTTCAGTATACTCCTGGCTACTGCACACCAGAGAGGGCAAGCCACCATCATCTACAGTAGCATGTTATTGTACTCCAAGATGTACCCTGAAGTTTACAAGCACTGAATATTATTAAGTCTGCATCTGACAGCAAGAACACATTAACAGCATTCCTAGAGCTCTGGCGTCTTAGCACAACTGTGATCTCCAAGGCTGAATACAGTGACAACCTTGCTATTTCAAGGCTTTTGACATGCCAAATACATCCATTTCAGTGTTGCTAGTCTGGCTATTCTGCATCCTCACAGAATTACCATGAAGTTGTATGATACTGTTCAGAGAAGGTCAACTATACTCTGACACTGAATGCCAATATACCCAGCACAGATATTAAGTGGTCACTTAAATGTCCATTCTTACCAAAATAGTCCCTTGTCCCTTAACATTGAAATGTTACAACCATCCACATCTTACAAGGACAGCACAGGCTGGTAAAATCACACAGCTCAAAACTACTCTGCAGTATATGACACAGCTAACAAGTATGACATTGCTAGCTCCCTAAAACTGGAAGTTCTGTGCTATCATAAAGGATTCTGGAGATTTTGCCAATTCTCACCAGGAAAGTATGAGCCAATCCTGGATAAGAATCAGATGCTTCATCACAACAGCATTTTTACCTGTACTCAAATGTACGCCCCAACCAGACTAAACTCACAGCACCTACAAGCATTTCAACACAGAACTTCAGACTGCTTTAAGAACTCCTGCAAACCTTTGCTACAGCTGAATAAAAGCAAAAGAGCAGCCCTGCTGGATCAGACTGGTGGTATATTGTAGTCCAGCATCCTATCCCACACAGCGGTCAACCAGTTCTTTTAGAGGTGCAACAGGGAATGGAAGCCGAGGCCTTCCACCATGCTGCATTCTAACACTGGTATTCAAAGGTGAACTGCCTTTGAACATGGAGGTTCCCTGACAGTTACCATGGCTAGTAACCACTGTTTGGCTTAGCTAATCAATTTCAAGAAAGGATTCTCAATACATAGTGTTTTGGGATGTGCAAAGCACTTTGGACAGCCGGTTGTAGTGGTTAGCCAGCAGGAAGATCTAGGGGTCCCAGATCCAAATCCCCACTCTGCCTGCCAAACTTGCTGATGAATTTGGGCTCCTTCAAACTGTTGTTGTGAGCATATGGTAAAGGGAGAACAATGTACACTGCCCAAAGTAAACTACATCTCCTAACTGGAGATGTGGGGGGGGGGGGCAGGCGATGGAGTTCTTGACACCAAAAAGATTCCCTCAAGAATAAGATATGAACTAGGAACTTTCTGATTAACCCTCCATCTCTTAACCACAACACTGAGTCTAAAATTTAGACAGTTTCTAAGAATTTTTGTTCACAGTATATATTGTTTTGAACTTAGCACATAGCTTAAATCTAAAAACAGTTTTAGAGCAATTATGTCTTCTTTCCTGGGCAGCAGCTGAAGTTGAAACCCATCTTTCCCCACCTAACTGAAACTACTTTGGTTTTTCAAGAATGTGTGTAGCCAAATAGCAATATTTAACACATGCAAAATGCATGCAGTATCACATATTTTGTTCTGCTGTTTAAAGTTACAAGGAAAGACAGATTACATAAATTAGCAGTTCACTGACATTCTCTAACAATGGAAAGCTTAGCCACCAGAAATTCAGAAGACGCATTTTCTGGGATACAAAACTATAGATACTGGGATGAACTCAAAATACAACTTCTGAAAGAAGGGCTCTTGATGCGAACTTTTGTAACCATTTACAGAAGTCCTATAAAGAGCATGTTTCTGCTACTTAAATATTGTAGAAATGCCTATTGTTGTAGTCATTCTAAAGCTTCTTGGACATTATAGAATCCCCCATCTTTCTGCACAGTTAATTAACACTCCAGGATATCTAAAGTAGAAAGGGACAGGCTACATTTGGTAGCTTCTCCACAACTCCGTTTTTGGCAATCATTTGAACCCTTCACCTAGCCAAATTCTATTTATCAACCACAAATTAGATCATGTGCTTAATCATCTGCTACAATCACAAGAGAAGACAGTATGCTTGTTCTTCCCCAGCTAAAAGGGCATGGCTTGCAACATGAGAGTAGACTCCACCCACTGAAAGTCAGCTTCACTCTCCAGCCGCTGACAAACACTAACAAAAAGTAATATCTATATTCTGAGTGCTTGTACTATCTACCTGCTATAACTCATAGGAGATACCAAATTAAGTTTGCAGAAGTTAACGGATTAACTGCAACTATGAATGCTTGAACCAGCACCTAACTCACACAGAAAGTTGGCTCTCTTAAAATTCAGGGACTTCGTTAATAACGCTGATGGCCTTCTACAACATTTTGACCATAGTTAATATTAGCCAATCAATTTAGAAATGCAATTTCTGTTGCCTGATACATCAACTATTGTGTCATGCTTAAGACATTTAAGACACCAAGACTATAAAGAACAGAGTAGAGTTGATCTGCTTTATTGTATACACAGAGTAGTACTGATAACAAGCAGTGTTCCTACTCAAGGACATTTGACACTAAGTCTTGGTTAGTACTAGTACTCTTGGAGCCATCTGAAATCTTGCTTAGATCACAGCAGCTCCCAAAAACAAAACTACTGGCAGCATTCCAGAAGAGGGTATGACTTGTTTACCCTACCAGTTTAAGCAGTGATCTCATACTTAACTATTAAGATAACAAAAGGAGCACTTTATTATCTAGCTTGTCCACTAATCTAACATCCATAAATTAAGATTGGTTATTTTTAACTGCACTTGCACAAACCAATTCACAGCAAAAGACAGATGCAAGTATATGTATTTCCTGCTAGCTAAAAAAAGCTGTGTCCTGCGGCCACCCCCCTCCCCCACAGTGCAGGCATCTCAGGATTGCCACATGTCACTAGAAAGCAAACAAACCGATAGCATCCATGATTAGGCCTTAACCACAAAGACACTCACTATTAAAGTACTACAGAGAGACAGCAAATTACTTAAACATGCAATACAAAGAGCTGATATGAATGTCACATTAAGCAACCTGCGTACCCCTATCGACGAATTGTTCAGACGAGAGTCACAAGTAGTTTTATTGTTCAGCTTTGGAAGGCGGGGAGCAAGGAACCCATGACACGCTTGTGGCTGCTCACCGTTTTTGTTACCTTCAACGAGTTCCGTGGGCCAGGCACAGTCCAGTGTTACTCAGCACACTCACACAAACCACCGGGAAACACACAGTCAGCGATGAATCCCGCATTTCTTTGTCCCAGGAAAAGGAGGAGAGGAAAAAGAGGAAGCAACGCCAAGATTTCTCTTGCTGTCTCTCCCTCTCTCGGAAGCACTCTCACAGGAGCTCTTCGACAAGCCCCATTTCTCCTCACACAAAAAGAAGAGGTGGCCCAACCGTCCCCACCCGTACTCGCCCCAAAGGGAAGCACCTCCGGGTGCCTTTTCGAGGAACCAAGCCAAGATACAGGCCGACACTTCCGCGCCACGAAGGAAGAAAGGAAGGGCGGGTGGGCAAAGGCAACCTCCAGGACCTCTTTCCCTGCCCTCCTCCACTACGGGGGGCATCAGCTCCCACCGCGCTGCGGCCTCCCCAACACCCAGCGCCTCGAACCCGATACCCGGCCTAGTGCCTAGAAAGGCCCCGAAACCACTCCGCCACCACAGCCCACCTCACCGAAGAGAAAGACAGCCGTCGCCACCGCACTGGGTCTGGCCAAAGTCGCTGCCACCTCCGCTCTCCTACGTTCGACTCCGCTTTAATGGGGACAAACACCCTCCCAGCTTTCACTTCCGTCTCTTGATCGCCCCCTTCCGGTCACGAGACACACCCGGCGTGGTGACGCAAACGCGCTCCAAAGGGTGGGGACCGGAGAAGCCTTTTCTTGGCCAATAGATTTTGAACCTCTCTATGGTCTTTGGTTTTACCGGAGCCTCATGTGACTGAGGTGCGGTTGGCAGGGCAGGGGAGTTAGTGGATCCTTGCGGTGCCTTGCGGCTTTTGCAACCCGATCCTAGCCATTTTTGCTTGAAAGTAAATTGCACTGATTTCAAAGACTTTACCACCCATTGGTTTTATGGGGTTTGCTTACAAGTCAATATGCATAGGATAAGGAGTTCATCCTAGAGAGGCAACCCGATTCTAGAGGTATTTATTTGAAAGTCCGTTTATTTTAATAGCATTTCTGAATGAAGATGCACACGTCAGCGTTACTGAAAGTCATGCAAAGTTGCGTTAGATCTTGGCGACTGAAGCAACGTTCCACGTTCCCTTTGTTTATTGTTGCTGCTGCTCCTAATAGTGTGAGGCAATTTGACTGTAATTTGTCTCATGAGAAAATGAAGTAGATAAAATAATATTTTTAAAAAAGAAATCCGTGTCTTTATGTTGGCTGATAACTGTGAATCGGTCTGCTGCTAGGGGCTTGGCCTAAAATGGCACACCAGGGCTCACTACAAAAGAATGTGAATTTAAAGCGGCTTTAGTCCATGAAAGCTTTGCCGAAGCTTGTTTCAAGTGCCACTCGGCTCCTGTTTAATTTTAATGTTCTGGACTGAGCTCTTAAGTGTTTGGAGATGATCCCGGATAAATCAGACGAGTACCCATCAGAGCTTGCCGGAAATGGCCCCTCCCAGCTGAGGGTGGGGCAGGGGTATGTATGAGGAGAAGCCAAGAAATCCCTATATAGGAAGAAAGCTACTTTCATTCTGTGTGCAATTGACAGTTTACCAGGATTCATTTGGAAACCTTTTTGGATGGGATTGTTTTCAGTTATTAATGTGAGGAAACGTCATGCTCGCTTCGTGATCAAGGCTTATGGTTGAAATGGGAATAGATTGTGTGTCATCTGGAAGACATATGCCTTAAACATATGTCCATATGAATGGGCCCATTTTCCAGTTTAGTCCAAACTTCACAAAAAGAACCTTAACCATAAGGAAGAAAACTTTCCTTCCCGCAGTGCCTTATGCCAAAGCTTTTTAAAAGGCACACAAGCTTGTGCTTCACAAATTGCTCCCTGTACAGAGGGACAGGCCTTCTTTCTTAAATCAAGTCTGCATTTTTTGGGGGGCCCTTTAAGCCTGTGTATACATGGGTCACTCTTAGTATCATATTTCCGGAGGCAAAGAACATATAACTATATAATTTAGCTTAGAGTAAAAGGGGTAGCATAAACAAAAGTGCAGAGAGAGAGATGATTCCAGACTTAGTGGCTGGTCCAGTGGAATATCATATACACCATTGCAAGTTAGTACACAATCTAGTTCTATGTAAAGATACTCCTGGGTTGGGAGGGTTGCTGCCTGAATGGGAAATGAAGGGGATAATGGAAACTGTATCTTGTGAGTCTGATGAAAGAGGGGAGGGGCATGGTCTAGGATTCCTTGAAGTTTGTGGGAAGTGGAATAATGCTTAGGCCTTGTTCCAGGTTGATCTCCAAACCCTCCCAGCTTTCACTTCCAAATCCAAATTGCTGGCCAAATCCAAATTCCTGGCGAGAGAACCCTTTTAATATGTTTTGTCTGTTGGACCGTTGGTGTTTAGATTTGGAGAAGGAAATCCCATTTTTTGTGGTGCTACAAATGGCTGCTGAGAGATTAGCAGGGTGTGTGGGGAACTTGATTGAATTAAAATGAAAAGACTGTGGGCAGTCTTAGAAATTGACCTACGGTAGTTAATGTTCTGTCTCTCTGGACCAGAGAGGAAACCTGCTTTCATTCTGTGAGCAATTGATTAGCTTACTGCTTTGGGAAGGGAGTACATCTTTCACAGATACCAGCTGGGTGGGGTTAAAGTAACTACCAGGCATCTAAAACAGGAATTTTACAATAGGTTCCTTGGGGCTCTCCTGGCCTTGTTTGGCATTTTATTTCCCTGTATGTATGGCTAGTTTTAAAGTTCTCTTTAATGGCTGAAAGTTTCCCATGCTTTCCAGAATGGGGGAGGGACCCTAGTGGCTGTTTCAGGACTTTTGGGGGAAGGGGGCTTCTAGGTGGCTTATTCCCAGGGATGGGTGATTTCTGGGCAACATTGGGCAAAGAGAAACAACAGATGACGGATCATCTAATAAAATGAAAATACTTCTAATATAAGTCTGGAAGAAGCACTGAGATCTGAAGATGGTGGAATCTGAGGTAGCTTTGCTGAGGGGAATATTTAATATATTCATGCAGTCAGAGTAATATCAGGCAACCCCCAAATACTTGAATGCCCTTATTCAGATGCAGATAGTCCAAACATCTCCACACACACTGTGTAATCAATGTCATTCAGCAATGGAGGCGACATGCCAATAAGACAGAGGAAGACAGTAAGCAGGGGTATATTGCTACCAATCCATGCCAATTCCAGGCAGAGATTAAAATAATTAAGCAGGCATCCCAGCACAGCTAGGCGGTAGTTACACCAGAGTGTTCAAATTGGGAGAAAGAGATTGAGTTTCTAGAAACTCTCAGTGACTATGCTATGGAGTAGATGGTCACAGAATCTGCTAGGGGAGAGGTGATCCTGAACTTGGTGAGAGATGTAAAAGTGACTGCATCACTTGGGAACAGTGACCATAATGTTGATTTCACCATTTGTATAAATAGGGAGTTGCCCAAAAAGACCAACACAACCACTTTTAACTTTAAAAGGGGTAACTTCTCTGAGATGAGGAGGCATGTGAAGAGGAAATGGAAAGGAAACAAAAAGAGTCAAAATGCTTGTGGAAGTTTGGGGAATATTTAAAACTACAATCCTAGAAGCTCAGAAAAAATATATACCACAGGTTAGGAAAGGTACAAATAGATATAGAAAGAGGCCTGCATAGTTAACAAACAAAGTAAGGGAAGCTGTAAAGGTAAGAAGGATTCCTTTAAGCAGTGGAAAGCTAGTCAAAGTGAGTTTACTAAAAGGGAACACAGGCTGTAGCCAATAAAATGCAAGTCTGTGAGCAGGCAGGCAAAAAGGGACTATGATGAGGATATTGCAACCCCCCCCCCCCCAAAAGAAAATCCCAACAATAACATTTTCTTCAAATACATTAGAAGCAGGAAACCAGCCAGGGAGGGAGTGGGGCTCTTGGATGACGAAGGAGTAAAAGGATTACTTAAGGACAATAGAAAAATGGTTGAGAAACTGAATGTATTTTTTGCCTCCATCTTCACTGTGAAAGATGAGAAGTGCTTGCCCACTCCAGAACTGCTGATTTTGGGAGGGATGTTGAAAGACCTGAGTCATATTGAGGTGACGAGAGAGAAGGTCCTACGACTGATAAACAGTTTAAAAACTGATAAATCACCAGGCTTGGATAGCATACATCCAAGAGTTCTGAAAGAACTCAAAGGTAAACTTGTGGATCAGCTGACAAAAATATGTAATCTTTTCTTAAAATCTGCCTCCATTCCCAAGGACTGGAGTCACCCCATCTTTAAAAAGAGTTCCAGAAGAGATCTGGGAAATTACAGGCCAGTCAGTCTGATGTCAATACCAGGAAAGTTGGTGGAAACTGTTATTAAAGAGAGAATTAGTGGGCACATGGATAAACAAAAGCTATTGAGGAAGACTCAGCATGGGTTCTATAAAGGAAGATCTTTTCTCATTAACCTGTTAGTGTTCTTTGAGAAGTGAACAAACATGTGGATAAAGGGGACCCAATATATGTTGTTTACCTTGACTTCCAGAAAGCTTTTGATAAAATTCCTCATCAAAGGCTCCTAAGTGTAAGCTCAAGAGTCATGGGGTAAAATGACAAGTCCTCTCATGGATCAAAAAATGGCTAATAAATAGGAAACAGAGAGTGAATATAAATGGACAATTTTCACAGTGGAAGATGGTAAGCAGTGGGGTACCACAGGGCTCAGTACTGGGTCTGATGCTTTTAAACTTGTTAATTAACGGTTTAGAGTTGGAAGTAAGCAGCAAAATGGTTGTGGATGATACTAAATTGTTCAGGGTGGTAAGAACCAGGGAAGGTTGAGAGGCACTCCAAAAGGATCTCTGGAGTCTGGGCGAGTGGGCGTCAATGTGAGGTTTAGTGTGGCCAAGTGCAAAGTAATGCACATTGGGACCAAAAATCCTAACTATAAATACATGTTGATGAGGTCTGAACTGTCGGAGACTGACCAAGAGAGAGATCTTGGAGTCATGGTAGACAACTCACTGAAAATGTTGAGACAGTGTGCCGCTGCAATAAAAAGGTCAATGCTATACTGGGGACAGGGGCGGCGTGTGGGAGTAGGCCAAATAGGTGGCCACCTTGGGCACCACTTGGCCTAGAGGAGCCATGAGGTGCCCCCTCTCCCCACGCCTGCTGCCTCACTCTGTTTCCCCGTGCCCACTGCTGCTTCCTGCCATAAGCGCTCAGCCCGGCCCTCCCCTGCTTCGAAGGGAGCCAGCCAACTCCCTTCAAAGTGGGGGAGGACTGGGCTGGGCATTGGCCCACGTAGCCCACCCCACCTCTGATTCAAAGGGAGCCAGCTGGCTCCCTTTGAAGCAGGGGAGGGCCAGGCTGAGCACTGGTGCTGACAGCCCGATGACGTCACTTCCGGTGACATCGGGCCATGCATGCAAGAAGGTAAGGGTGGTGTGGGAACAGACCTCAGTGCAAGAACCCCTAGCGCCAGGCCTGGCTGGGGATTATTAGGAAGGGAATTGAAAATCAGCGGGGCTGTTCAGTTGCACAGTATAATCAGTTGTTGCTGCTGTTTCATACCGGATTAAAAGTGGCTGATCAGACAGCAACATCTGCCTCCCGGTATTAACTCATAGTAGCCCCCCCAATCCTTCTCAGAACTGGAGTATTTTGTTATTTGCTCCTTTGTGGTGTTTTTTGAATTCTCCGGTTTCACCTCGTAGTTTCCCCGTCTGGATAGTTCTCGACCAACTTCAGGATGTCTGAAGGCTGTCCCAGAGCAAAAGGAGCCTCAGACATCCGGTTTACAGTCGTCATTTTTTTTTTACTACTTAGCAATATGCGCATAACTGCATAACCACATAATGTTTTAACCTATGCATGTGCACATAATGCACGTATGCGCATAAAAGTAGAGAAAAAAGAACTGCATGGTGCCGTCGTGTGGATGGCAGAAGACGGTTTCACCGCAGAGTGATTCGAATTGCAGTCTGATTGATAATATCCAGAACAAAGATATTTGGAACAAAACCGGGTCAGTTTAACACGGACTCAACACGCTGTGTGAACGGGGCCAGCCAGTATCATAATGTCCCTATATAAATCAATGGTGCAGCCTTATTTGGAGTACTGTGTACAATTCTGGTCATCACACCTCAAAAAAGATATTATAGCATTGGAAAAAGTCCAGAAAAGGGCAACTATAATGATTAAAAGGTTGGAACACTTTCCCTATGAAGAAAGACTAAAGCACTTGGGGCTCTGTAGCTTGGAGAAATGTCAACCAAGGGGATTCATGATAGAGGTTTACAAGATTATGCATGAGATAGAGAAGGCAGAGAAAGAAGTACTTTTCTCTCTTTCTCACAATACAAGAACTTGTGGATACTCAATGAAATTGCTGAGCAGTTGGGTTAGAACAGATAAAAGGAAGTACTTGTTCACCCAAAAGGTGATTAACACATGGAATTCACTGCTACAGGTGGTGGTGGCAGCTACAAGCATAGACAGCTTCAAGAGAGGATTGGGTAAACATATGGAGCAGATGTTCATCAGTGGCTATTAGCCACAGGGTATAGATGGAAGTTGTACAGGGGTCTACCTTTAGGTGGAGCTCTCTGTCTGGGGCACTGATGCTCTGCATTCTTGGTGCTTGGTGGGCAACAGTGGGAGGGCTTCTAGTGTCCTGGCTCCACTGGTGGACCTCCTCATGACACTTCCTTTTTTGCCACTGTGCGACAGAGTTTTGGACTGGATGAGCCATTGGCTTGATCCAACATGGCTTCTCCCATGTTCTTACAAGGTAGATTCAGCTTTATCATTTGTAATTTCATACATGTAATTTGATCTTACTCTTTATAACTAATTCCATCCAGTTTTGTGTATATTTGTATATCTTTGCACACACCTTTTGCACTATATTTAACATATTGACTTTTTAAATCGTTCTCTTATTTATTTATTTAGTTTATTCATATTCTGCCTTTCTCCCATTTGGGGACCCAACTTGCTTACATCATTCTCCTCTCATCCATTCTGTCCTCACAGCAACCCTGTGAGGTAGGTCTAATGGACAGGAAATGGTTAATGCTTTAACCCAGTCTGAGAACCTTGAATGACCTGGGATTCAAATGGAACTCTACAGTAGAGAATGGCAGTTAGGAGTGGCAGTTGAGAATGACAGTTGAATGTGAATGAGAAGTAAGCAGAGTGACTGGATCAAGAAGGATCCTGAGTTATGGAAGTGATATGAGTGGTCCTTCTCAGGGCTTTTTTTGTAGAAAAAGCCCAGCAGGAACTCATTTGCATATTGGGCCACATCCCCTGATTCCAAGCCAGTTGGAATTGTGTTCCTGCTAAAAAAAAACAAAACCCTGGTCCTTCCCTGAGGGAAATAGCTTCTGGAAGGGGGGTGATCCCTATCAAGTGGTTAAGAAGGGATACTGGGACTTGTGTAAAAGTTCCTGCCTGCACCAGCTTAAGTATCTTGGAGATAAAGAAGCATATGCTTGTTTATTTATGCAGAGACCGCCAGGAAAACCCCTCAGTTTTCAATGCATGTTTATATAACTAAACAGCTACTTGGTTGTGACAAACTATTGTTTATATTTGTACAAAGTTACCACATTGCTGTTGCCTGTTCACCTTCTAACTTCTAAAACTGACACCTATTTTCTCTCAAAAGTGAAAGAAAGCAGTTTTGACTCACTGTCAACTTATCATGTGCCATTATCAGATAAAAGAACAATTTTAATTGGTCCCTCAGTTCCCTAGGCTGGTTCAGCATCAATGTTCCCTCTAAGATGCAGAGTCTTGTGAACAAAAATTCCACTTTGGGAGCTACTGGCATTAAAGTTGTGAGCTACTGCATAAATTATTGTGCTCTTGGGTCATCCTTCCTGAGCTAAGACAAAAATGTGTGAGCTGCAGTCTAAAAATTTGTGAGCTAGCTCACGCTAACTCAGCTTAAAGGGAACACTGGTCAGCATATATCTCTCCACATTTAAAGAACTGGGTGGAACAGACGGAGAAAGAAAACAGGCTGCTCAGCCAAGAAAAATGTGTGAGTGTGTGTGCACTCAGTGCCATCAAGTTGCTTCTGATTTGTGGTGACCCTATGGATTAACATTCTCCAAAACATCCTATCATTAGCAGCCATTATTAGGTCTGGTAAACTAAAGCTATAGCTCCTTTTATTGAGTCAATCCATCTTTTCCTGCTGCCTTCAACTTTTCCTGGCATTATTGCCTTTTCCAGTGACTCTTGTCTTCTCATAATGTTATAGTAGGTTAGGCTGACAGTGTGTGACTGGCCCAAGGTCACCCAGCAAGCTTTCATGGGACAGTGGAAATTCAAACGTGGGTTTTCCTGATCCTAGTCCCACATAAAGAGCTGAAATACCTACTTGGGGGCTCAGAACCTCTCTTTCTGAAAATCTGATGTGGCATAGTGGATCTGCTACCTTCTACGAGTGCCTCTGTACCTCCACCTTTATATTTGGGAATAAAGCAAATGCAAGATTCCACTGCTGCCCTGTAGAGAGATCCAACCCAAGCAGTGCTGCCCTGGAGCTTCTCAAAGAAGTGGAAAACTTGTATCAATATATTTATGGTACAATAGATATATTGGTCTTTAAGGCAACACCATATTATACTTGAGGAGAGCCAAGACAATATCAACCCATTCAATTTTATTGTCAAAATTTCTGTTGCGGGTGGATTATGGGTTTAGTATCTTGTGAGCATAATTCAGCATATGCTGTATATCAATTGGAAACAAAGAGTTTTGTACAAGAGCATATAACCTGTGTTAGTTGTTCCTTAATTCCCTTGTGAATATAACAAAGATACAGTTCTCCAGGTCAAATATATGTAACAGTTTACAAAGTCCTGTTCTTAAAATCTGTTGTCATAAGAGTGAAATTGGTTTTAAAAAGTGAAGCCCTTACTGGGTAAAAACTGGAACCCAGGGAAAGGCATTTAAAGCTGGTTCACAGGTTTATAGGCTGGACATTCTGTGGATATAGCAGAGAAGCAGAGTGCTCACAACCCCTTTAGGACAAAACAAATGGGAACATACACAGAAGTATGTTTTTTCTTTATTCAAAAGCACAGAAGATAAACACTAGATAGGCTCTTTCCTCTGAACCATGCGGTAATATTCTACCGTTCTATAAACTTTTTTCATCCCCTCCCATAAAAGGAGTTGTTTGCAGGCTTTACATTGTTGTTGCTCAATACAACAAAACAGGAAGAACAGTGGCGGTGCTGTCTTTCCACATAAACTTAATCCTGATTAAATGGAAGTGCTACTGGTGACGTTGGATTTTAAGGTGTCACCCATTGTGGATGGGATTGCACTCCTGTTGAAGAAACAGGTCCATAGTTTGGGGATGTTCTTGGACTCAGGCCTAGGAGTGGGGATTTGAATCTCGGTCATCCAGATACTAGTTTGACACTCCCATCAGACTGGTTACTTAGTATATGATTCTTTCTGAAATTCTGTGTTTTTGGTATAGAAAACAGTAGATTTTGATTTACTCTCATTGTGATATGATATCTATTTAATGGTTTTAGTAAGGCTGCACATGTACTAGGGCAGTGATGGCTAACCTTTTCAGCTTGGTGTGTCGAAAATCGGGAAAAAGTGTAGTCTTCCTCGGGTCACGTGTCACTTCAAGAAATATCAATAATTTGATGATATTTGCAGCCCCAATAAAGAAAGAGGGTTGCCAAGTCCAATTCAAGAAATATCTGGGGGCTTTGGGGGCGGAGCCAGGAGACTTTGGGGGTGGAGCCAGGAGACATTGGGGTGGAGCCAGGAACAAGGGTGTGACAAGCATAATTGAACTCCAAGGGAGTTCTGGCCATCACATTTAAAGGGACAGCACACCTTTTAAAATGCCTTTCTTCCATAGGAAATAATGAAGGATAGGGGCACCATCTTTTGGAGCTCATAGAATTGGGCCCCCTGGTCCAATCGTTTGAAACTTGGGGGGGTATTTTGGGGAGAGGGGGATCCCCTGCCCCCACCTGGGGATTGGTAACCCTGCGGGAAAGGGTATATCTTTTTTTCTTCCCGCCTTTTCTCCTCCAGCGCTTGCCAAGGGAAGCCAAGGGAGGCGACCCAATGCTCCCCTCCCCTTGCTCTTTTGCAACCCACACACAGCCCCCATCGCCCACCCCCTTCCTCCTCTTCCAAGCTGAAAAGGGCAGCTTGTCCTTTAAATCTGAAACCCCGCCTCCGGCAGGCGGCCATGAGAATGAGCGAGAGAGCAAAGTGAGAAAGATCATGTTGGTTGCAAAAAAAACCAAAACAGGACTGGGTGGAGGAGGAGGGGGGGCAGCCCCACAACAGGCCCAAGAGCGACGCCCCCTCGGGCATTGCACCCCACACACACTGCTGCAATGCCATCTCTGCCTCCCCCTCCCCCAGCCGCTCCGTGCAAACAAACGGAAAAAACCACGCCTGCCTTGCTCCTGCATTTGCAATGCCCCGGCATTGCAAAGGCACGACCCGCCGAGGAGGGCACTTCTTTCCCCCCCGCCTCTTTTTTTGCAATGCTCTTTTTTTCTTTCTTGCTGTACCCACCTATTTCCTCAGGCCCCGGGGAGGGCGGGAAAAGGGGGTTGCAAAGCTCGGCCCTGTTGCGAGGAGGAGGAGGCGCGTTTGGCTGCCTCTGCTTTGGGTGGGGGACGGGTTGCGCCAGGAGGCTGTCTCCTCCCACCCCCAGGTCAAGGCGAGGCGCTGGCAGCATCGGCCAACCTTCCCTCCCACCCCCACCCCCGGCCTGGAGCCGGGGAAAGAGGCGGCGGCGGCCCGCTGCGTTGCTGCCGCCTCTTCTCGCCTTCACCTTAGCAGCTGCTGCTCCTCCGAGACGGGCTCAGCAGCCTCCGAAGGACTCGCGGCTCGCCACGCTCCTTGGTTTCCAGTGTGTCAGCCAAATTGCCTCGCGTGTCACCAGTGACACACGTGTCATAGGTTCGCCATCATGGTACTAGGGCATATATTAAGTGCCAGCCAAAACACCTATCTATACCAGTGGGATTAGAAAGGTGTAACTCTACTTAAGAGCTGTTGGAGTGCCCACCCCGCCACCCACAGCCCCTGCTACAGCCTGCAGGCACCTTCTCAAAAGCCCCTTTGACAAAGCTGCAGGGGAGAGGCAGAGGGAGGTAAACTTGGAGATGACACCAGCAGCAGCTACGCCAGGACTGTTTGCCATTCCATCCTATTGTCTGAAAAGTGTGCTTCTAGCACACGAAAGCTTACATTCTGAATAAAACTTTGTTGGTCTTGACTCCTACTTTGTTCTATTGCTAAAACGGCTGCCCACTTGAATCTATCTACTTAGGATGGTACTGTTGTACTTCTAAAACAATTCCCCTTCACCTTCGCTTGTTATCTCAATGACACAATATTTATTCACCTTCAGATGAACACAAAAGAATGTGAGCAACATCATTTATTATTTATTTATTTATTACTTTAAATTTCTATCCCGCCCTCTCCGCAAGCGGACTCAGGGTGGCTAACAACATACATTTTTACAATTTAACCAATAAAACTACAATTTAAAATTATTTAAAACACTTAAACATTAAAACATTCCATTGCATTTTTGGTACTGTCACTATGATATAATTTAACATAAATATAAAAGCTGCTCTTAATATTAATTTTAACTTCTGCCAAAAGTTAGAGCAATATAGAGCTCTTTACAAAAACAATGAACAAGAAAGACCTTTCTGCAAACCTATGCAAAAATGCCCTAGGTTTGTAGGGAAAAAAAACCCCCTAAAAATAATTAAAATAAGCGGTGTTAAAAACCCCCCAAAATGAATGCTTGTAGCTTTAAAAACCAGAAGTTCTCAGTGGCAGTTGCTAGGAAACTGCAGCATTCTAGGTTTATGCCAGTAAAAGGCAGGCAGAGGAACAGGATCCTTTTCAGTGCTGTTTTGGCCTTTAAGGAGGACTCAGTAAAGCCAACCCTAGTAGCAGCCACTGGGTGACTTGATGCCACCCAGTTGCCTGACTCACCTAGGCCTGGCTGCTTGCTACTGTTCAGCAGCACCCACTCTATGAAAGCCACTGTAGTGCGGTGAGGGCTGGCTTGGCCACTAGGCAAACTAGGTGGTTGCCTAGGGCGCTGGGAGGGGGACGCTGAATTGGGCTCCCGCCCGGTGCCCAAGACAAAACCTAAATTTGCCTCTTCTGCCGCTGCCACCGCCAGCCCCCTCCCTTTCCTTCCACTGTGCTGCGTTCCACACACACACACCCCGGCATGATCAGAGGAGTGCACTGCAATGAGAATCGGCCCTACTGGCTTCGAGGCAGCCAGCATCTGTGCATTCTTTGAAGAGAGAGCTGGAGGAGGCTTCGCTCCCCCCACACTTCTGGTTCCAGAAATGAGGGGGGAGCAAAGCCTCCTGCAGCTCTCTCTTCAAAGAACGCTCAGATGCCAGCTGCCTCGAAGCCGGTAGGGTTGATCCTCATTGCAGCACGCCCCTCTGATCGATGGGGTGGTGGTGGTGGTGGAACGCAGCACAGCGGAAGGGAAGGGAGGGGGCTGGCGGTGGCAGCGGCAGAAGAGGCAAATTTAGGTTTTGTCTTGGGGGGGGGTTGTTGCAATGGTTTTGTCTTGGGGGGGTTTGTTGCAATGGAGTGTGGCGCTGCAGAGGGAGGGCGGAAGGTGGTGGTGGCAGGAGGGGCGGCGAGCAGGGAGCCTGCCTGGGGTGCCATGTGCCCTAGGGCCGGCACTGAGTGCGGTGCTTAGAACTTCAGAGTAGGGCCTGGGAAACCTAGGTTTAAATCACCAATCTGCCGTGGAAACTCACTAAGTGATGTTGGGCCAGTCACATACTTTCAGTCTAACCAACCTTGCAGGGTTGTTGTGAGGGAGGATAAAAAGGAGGAGAGAAGAATGATGTAAGCTTCTTTGGTCCCTACTGTGGTGAAAGGTTGGGTATAAATTGAGTAAATAATATAGCTGAAGATGGGAGGCAGATAAAAGGTAGGTTGTTGAATGAAGGAGGAGGAGAGAATGAGGTGGGGAAAGGGGAGAGAATGTGGATGTTGCCAGAGGAGGGAAAGGGGAAATAATATCTGGAGTAGGATGCAGGGGAAAGTGATATGCCTCCTCACAAGTCCTTGAGGCTTCCTACCATGCATGTGGGCCTTGTCCAGTGGCTGGCACCATACATTTGGGCCATAGTTTTCCCAGGCGGAGGCTGCTGGGGAGGGGAGCTGAAGACAGAGGGGCAGATAAAGGTAGGTTGCCTGTTGGGTGGGAAGGAGAGAAGGTACCAGGAAAAGGGGAGAATCTATGGGGTCTTTCAGGGAAAGGAAAGAGAAAATAATAGGAGAGGGGGAAATGAGATGCTCCCCACAAATCTATGTGGGTTTCCATGTTCTAAAGCATGCATGAGGCTCTATTTTTTTAAATACAGGAAATAGTGTGCCAGAAGGGGAAGCTAAACTCTGTTCTACCTTGTTAATCCACTCTAGTTTTAGCACGTTTCTTCAAACCTTTGTCTTAAAGAAAAGTGCTGAAACCAGAGTGGGTTAGCAAGGTAGAACAGGGAGGGAGACAGGGTTTAGCTTCCCATTCTCGCACACTATGTCCTGTATTTAAAAAATAGAGCCTCATGCTTACTCCTGCATGGAACATTATAGCTACCATGTGAACACATGACAAATATGCATGAATTCTCCATAACAGTTAGTTTGGCTCTCAAAACTGGAATTGCTGTTCCATCTGATTACTTTAAATGACCATTCCATTCCATTAACTTTGAAACATTCTACAGTTCATTCTTTCTTAAATATTTATATAACTATGAGTCCAGTTCAGTGTTTTACCCCTCAACTTGTAGACAAAGAGAACTGGGAGGAAAGAAGAGGAAAAATGTGGTTACATGAAGCCTAAGTAGTAAGAGAGCAAGAAATATGTAATTATAGCAATCCATAATGCTCATATGGTATGGGGGTTAAGGTAACAGCCTTAACTTACAGTTTTTATGCTTTTTAATAGTCAGAGCATATTAAATTAGAGTTGTAATTAAGGAGGGTAATTAGGTGAGACTGAGTGAAAAATCTGGCTGGATGTTTCTGAAATGTATCTATATCATACCTATTCCCAGGTACAATGAAACAGAAGCCCAGTGGTACCTTGAAGATTAATAGCAGTTATGCCATAATAAATTTTTGTGAATCAGAACTCATTTCATGCTGGAATAAATTTTGTTAGTCTTTAAACTGCCACAGGCGTGTGCTATCCTAAGCAGAGTTACATTTTTCTGTGTTCATTGACTTCAGTGAACTTAGAATGGTGTAACTCTAGGATGGCACTGTAACATAGCAATCCCAACAGAATTGCACTTTCCTGGTAAAATCTCTGTTCCACCTTTCAGACTGTTTGGATATATCATCTTGATTTTAGATGTATAGAATTTTCAGGCGTTATGATGGTACAGCATGAGAAAACCACTATCTTAACTCTATTGTCACTTTTTTTGAGGGGGGGGGGGAGTTGTGTGTGTGCATACAAGCCTGAAAGTCATAGCAACTTATGGTTACTCCTACTAGGGCATGGAGATATGGTTGCCAAGCCCTTCTGCCACTGCGGCTGAGGACTCCTCTCGCATGCGCAAAGTGGATGCGCTTGTGAGAGTCACAATGACATCACAATCACCTGGAAGTCACGATGACATCACGATGATGGGGATGTGCCGGGGATGCTTTAGGATTCATAGGAAAAACTCTTTTGAAATCTGGTACCATACGAGTTTTACCACAAATCCTAGAACATCCCCAGCACGGCATGCCCAGCACGATGACATCACTTCTGGGTGATGTCATCATGCTGGGCACATGGTGCAACAACAGGGCCCTTTGGGGGTGGGGATCCCCCCAGCAGCCTGCTCCATGCCAGTGGGGTAGGAGCCCCCAAACCAGGGTATCCCCCAACACCAACAGGAGCTTGGCAGCCTTAATGGGAGATGTTCGGACAAGTGGCTTGATACAGCCTGCCTCTGCCTCCCACTCCTGGTATTCCTTGGAGGTCTCCCATCCAAGTACTTTCCAGGGTCAGACTTGCTTAGCTTTCAAGATCTGACGAGACTGGCTTGCCTGGGCTATCCAGTTAAGGACTACTGTGTTGTCCCTCTCGTGGCTCTACAACAAAAGCTACCCTTCTGATACAGTCCATGTTAAACTGTACCTACTTATAACTCTCTAAGAAGTAAGCAGCTGTTATTATTTCCATTCAAAAATGAGGAAATGGATACATAAAAATTGCAATGTGCTTACTACACTATGAACCATACAAGAATCCATTAAAACACAGGCCTTCCTCTCTCTAAAGATAGATCCAGGCAACCTAATTTTATGCACACTTACTCAGAAGTGTGTCCCAGTTAATCCAGTGAGACACCCACCTGCTCCTTTCTTGCAGTGGGGAGGGGAAGGGAGTCACCTCCTCCAAACCTTGATAGATGGTTGAACAGAGCCATCTCTGCAATCAGTAGGAGCAGTGCTTGAAGTCTAGAAGACTGGAAGTGAACCACAATAGCCCAGGAGGAGCTATCTTTGGAAGTGAACCACAGATAGCCCAGTCCATTCAACATCTATGGACAAGAGCTCCTGGGCAGACAGTATTTCCCTGTGACCCACCAGTGGTAGCAGGCTGCTGATGGTAGGGTTTTATATTATGTGCCTGCATACATGGGTGTCTATATGAAAACACTGGTAGTGGTTGTCCAAAGATATGGAGTGAGGTACCACCAATATGCAGATGACACCCAGCTCTGTTTCTCCTTAACAGCTGACCCAGGTGGGTCTGTGGAATCCTGAACAAGATATATGGTTCACCATTCCAAAAACAAGTTTTCCCATTGCCTCCACTGTTTTTCTTTAAATGCTGATTATCTCCCTGTTGCCCAGTTGAAGATGCTTTGTCAAACTGTTAGATATACAGTGGAAGTACAGGTTAGATGACTGTAATGCACTCTGTGGGGCTGCCATTAAAATGGTCTGGAAACTGCCACTAGTTCAAAAACAGTCACCAGGCTATTGTCAGGGACTGACTATAGGCATCATATCACCCCTGTTCTGAAAGATCAGCACTGGCTACCAATCTGTTTCTGGGCAATCAAACTGTTGATTCTTACTTTAGTTTTAAGGCTCTAATGACTTGGGGCTGGGGTGTCTTCTCCCTTACTGTTCAGTCCACCTGTTATGGTCTGCTTCTCAAGCCCTGTGATGTGCCCTTGCCTTCAGAGATGTGGCAGGATGATGACAACTGGAGACAGTGTATTTTCAGTGGTGGCACCTTGTCATCGGATTGCTTGTCCCCCTTGAGACTTGTCAGTCACCTACCTTACTCTCTTTTAGGTGCCAAGCCAGAACATTTCTCTTTACCCAGGTGTTTAACTAAGAGCGTTTATCTTTTTTTAAAAAGCTGTTTTATGATCTGTGCCAAGTCTGAGGAATGTTTTATAAATATCCCTTTAGACCAGAGGCATCAAACTTATTTGTTATGAGGGCCAGATCTAACATAAATGTCACTTTGTTGGGCCAGGCCATGCATTCCAAAAATGCAAAAGGAGGTACCGGAGATATCTCACCACATACACTTTAACTCTGTTCTCTTCCCAATTGTGAGATGTTTTCCATTTAGAGTGTAAATTTTAGATACAGCATACAGTGAAATGAGACTACAGGATTCTGGGATTGTTCGTTAGCTGCTATTTGGAACCAAGATGGATTTGTAATATTGAGTATAATTTCAGCATTGGAACTGAAGGTATCCTCTATACATAAATGATTGTTTCACATTTTGAAAGACTTACCTGTTGGATTTGCATATTTGGATTGCCTGCTCCAAACTGGATTCTTTTCCCAGTGTATTATAGAAAAGAATTTTGACTGTGAATTACAGTAAAAAAAATTTATTACAGTATTTTGATTTTTAAAATATTGTTGTTGAGAGACCTTGTTTACACGGAGGCTTGTGCTTGGTTGGTTTCTTACTTTTTTTTTTGCTTAACCTCCAGATGGGGCCTGATGATCTTTTGGAACTACAACTGATCTCCAGACTACAAAGATGGTTGCTTTGGAGGATGGATTGTATGGCATTATATCCACTGATATCCCTTGCCTCTGCAAACCCTGCTCTACCCAGGCTTTACCCCCCCAAATCCAGGAGTTTCCCCACCCAGAGTTGACAATCCTTAATAAGATGTTAGTCATCGTAATGGAGCAGAGGAGTACAAAGTTAAATCTCTTGTACAAATTCCTGTATGTGCATCAAGGAGGGGGAATTTGCTTGTTTTTTCTGTATTCTACATTGCCTTCTTCTGCAGGCCAGCAAATTCTGGGCTACAGAGTACCAAGAGACAACAGCTGAACTGCCTGTCCTGTTGCTATATCCTGCTTTTGTCCAATAAAATTAATCAGAAAATGCCGAATTATTTCGCATGAGAAACTAAACAAAGCCATTTTAGAACATGGCACAGATTTCAAATGATCTCATGCTAAAACCTGCACAAATACCAATCTTCCTTGATGTAACTAAAAGCAGTTTAATAATAGCAACCCAGGCAGTTCCACCCTTTGTTCCTGGAAGCAAAGCAAAACAAAATGTAACTCTTCATGAACCTGAGAGCAGGCATGTAAGAGGATTTCTTAAGTATCCTTGAGAACCCAGCAAGGCAAAAGGTTGATTCTCCTGCCATTGAGTCTCTCCATTAATAATTCTACCTTCTTTACCCAGAAGACTTCTGATGCAAAATCTGTCAAAGATGGGACCACATGTCAAATTCAGGCTGTTCCAGCAGAATAAATGGGAGGCTGTCTGCAGTTATTACTTTGTTGGTTTTACTAACAGACGAAACCTGTTACCCTTCCAAAATTCCAGGGACCATGCAGATCATGAGCCTTTATTCAGATATAGATGCTGTAGGATTTTAAGAGTGAAGTCTTCAGTGGAGTTACACTTTCAAGCTCACTGATTTCACTGGACTTTCAGCAAGCAGTCCTATCCTAAGCAAGTCCATTTGGTAGGGCTTACTCCCAGTAAAATGTTCTTAAGATTGCACTGAGCAGGGTGTAACTGCATTTTAGACTGAATGTCCTGAAAACATCTGATGAGCTGTTTGGCAACACAATCCAGTAGGACTCTATCATTATATTAGCATTTAGGTTGTTGGGACATTAACAGCAGATTCCACTACTCTCTGGCAATTGGGCAGAGGTGGCTGTCTTCTCCTTCATATACTCAACTGCTTACTTTTGACCTCAATACTTTCTGACTGTGATGTTGTAATATGCTGTTGTTATGTCTAAACTAAGGTTCTTTACACTTCCTGATATTCAGCAGGCATCACAGTCTCGTGTGGAAGCTCTTGGAATTGTGCCTGGGCTTGAGAAGCAGAACAACTATAAACCATTTTGATCCCAAATAAGCCATTTTGAGTGTAACATATCTCCATCTTGTTTACCAAAGCTATATCTCTAGCCTGGGCAGCCCAGTCCAGACATACATGGCGGCTGGCCGCTCGGGCATGGGCGGATCTACGGCACCGCTCGTTGGCTTCCAAAAAGGTTTGGGGCACCAGAGCCCGGCGCACCCAAGCTCAGGCCTCCTGTAGATGTGTAAAATACACTGGAACGTGGGCTCCCAGAGTGGCATGAGGGCAGGGACAGGATGGGGTGCTTCCACAGGGATGCCAGGGATTGGCTGACTGCGGCCGGGGAGCTGGCCCACATGACACTTGGCGGTGGAGAGAGCGCTCCCCGGCGATAGGCTGCCCGCATGCCCCACTCCTCTCATGCACACACCCAGCCCCATGGTGTGGCTGTGTAATCCTTGGGGAATCATCCGGTCAGCACTTACTGCTAGCTCCATGGAGCAGCCTACCTGCCAAAGGGGCAAAGCCGAGCCCCTGTCAGTGTCCCTCCCATGAGCTGCATGGCCGGATGGCATCCCAGATGCCGCGGGGGCCCCCTGCCAGGACACAGTAGGCCACCCGCTGCAGGCACCCATGCACCAAAGGTGTCGGTGACAGTCGCTGCGGTGGCTTGTGCTCATGCCTGCCTGCAGAGAATCGGACACCCATGAGGGGCACGAGGCAGTTTCTAAGTGGCCGTGTGCAGGACTAGCCTCCCCCAACCCCTAGATCCCCCTTGAATAAGGACTCAATGCAATGTGCAGGGATAAGATTTATTAAAGTGCCAGGTTGCAGAGGGGCTGCCGCCCGGCCCCCTCACAGGAAGCCATCTCGAGCCACGATGGGCAGAGGTGGCCGCCTGAGGGACAGAGCCATGGGGCAGCGCCATGGGGCGGTGGGTCCCGTCAGGGGTGGGTGCGGCATCCCGAATGTCATCTCTGATGGCGACTGCATGCAGTGTCTCCCCGCCTGCCTCGCTGGGGGGGCGGCCCGCCTCAGAAGCGACAGGAGCAGCACCTCCGCCGGCCACCAGGGACTGGTTGATATTGGCGAGCAGCCACTCCACCCTCACGCCCCACTCCTGTGACTGCCTCACCATGGCCAGGAGACTCCCGCCATCCCCGAGCCCCTCCAGCCAGTCCCGCTCTATGGCTGTCCACATGGAGGACAGGGTGGCAGGGATTCTTTGAGCTGGCCGTGGTCCCCGAGCCCTGGGTCCCAGTTCCCGACCAACTGCACAGCCTTCTGCATTGCTGCCACCTTCCAGATCTCCCAGAGGCTCCCCCTGGTTAGGGGCCGAGGCCGGGGGGAGACCGGGGGCCGCCCCGCACACAAGTCTGCTGTGCCCGGCCTCTGGGGCATGGGGAGGGGATGTGGGCAGTTCCAGGGTCCGCAGCATGAGAGAGGCAGCTAGGGCCAACTGTCTGCATGGGGACGCCCTCCGTAGGTTCTCCACCACGTCAGTCACCAGTGTCACGGTGTGGCTACCTGCGGAACGGGACAGGGGTTAGATGCTGGCATGAGCGGCCAGTTGTGGACGCCCCATGCCCTGTGCTCAGTGTTGCACCTTGAGGGGACTCAGGCCGCTCATCATCTGTGGACAGACGGAGGTCACCCACCGTGGCATCCATGACTTCACTCGATGTGTCCTTCCCCTGATTCGGCGCCTCCTAACGGCTTTGTGGACGTCCTGGGGGTGGTGGGGGGCGCTGGATCTACCGACCTCCCATCCCACATGTGCTGGGCGGCTAGCTCCAGTCCTTGGCTGTCTTGCTGCAGTGGCCTTCCGCCTCCGAGTACACAGTGGAGCTCGTGGGAGCCTGCAACGATTCCTGGGAGTCACCTGGGGGGGAGCAAAGGGTGTTGCTGTCAGAATCTGGCAGTCCAATGGTGGCGAGGACGGGGGGGGGGAGGTGCCAACCTACTGCGGATCACCTTAATGCCGTGGTAAGCTACAGCCACTGGGCAGATGAGGGGTCCCATGATTGCCTCTGAGCTGGTCAGGGCCCGAGCCACCGCCTCCTGATAGGTCAATCCTTCAGTGATGAGATGCCAGACTCGCTTCTTGGCAGAGCCGAAGGAGTCATTCCAACGCTTCAGGGTGGACTGCTCTGTGCGGGGGACCTGGCTCACAGTGGATACTCGCTCCACCGCCATACGTCAGAAACCCTGCCGACGGGAGTTTGCCCCACCAGCTCTTGTGGCAGCGAGTGCCACTGCAGCATTTTCGGCCACCAAGCCAAAGAGGAGCGCCTTCTCTGCCTCAGTCCAGTTCGGTTGGTGGTGACTCTCGGTTGATGCTGATCTGACTGCCGCCATTCCTCTCACGGGCAGTGGAATGTGGGGGCTGCTGACTGCAGCTGTCTGATAGTGATCACTCTCATGCCGCCCCGCCCAGCTTTCCCATGGGACACCAGCAGGGCATCTGTTGGCCTCGACAGCCCCACACCGCCACTCGTGCCGGGCCCCTCACAGCTCCAGCGGTGTCTAGAAGCTGTGGTGGAGTGCCTCAGGGCGGCAGCACGGCCACCTCAGCCTGCGCCACAGCACGCAAACCATGGGGGCCCGTGGCGGGTGGTGCCCCTTCATCCCACCACCAGAGCCCCCCAGGGTGCGGCCGTTGCACATCTTCCCCGCTCTCTATGTGTGGGTTGCGCGGTGGTGGCGGAGACACCGTCGGGCGCGCAGATACCAGAAGCGCCTGAGCACTTTGCGTCTCGAGGATGCCACCTGTCTGGATTGCTATCTCCTGGACCGCACCGCCATCCAAGACCTGTGTGAGCAGCTCGGGGTGAGCCTCTGGAGCCAGGTGAGCGGACCCCGCCCCATTCCCGTCCTACAGCGGGTTCTCATCTCCCTGTGCTTCCTGGCGACCGGCTCCTTCCAGTGTGTGGTGGCCAAGGTCCTGGAGGTCTCCCAGTCATCAGCCAGCCGCTGCCTCCACTCCTTCCTAGACGCCATGCTTTTGCGCCTCCAGCAGCATGTGCAGTTCCCAACAGGTGAGGAGGAGCTGCGGACTGCCAGAGCTGGCTTCACGGCGGTCGTGGGGTTCCCCAATGCCGTGGGGGCTGTGGACTGCACACATGTCGCCCTGGTGGCCCCGCGGGAGGATCACATGGTGTACTGGAAAGAGGCACCACTTTTACAGCCTCAATATGCAGGCATCCTGTGACCACCAGGGACTTTTCACAGATCTGGCGGCAAAGTTCCCAGGGAGTGTGCACGATGCCCAGATCTTCACGTCCTCAGGTCTCAATCGCCTCCTGGCAGCCTGGCCGGATGGGCAGGGGTGGTTACTAGGTAAAGCCACCAGGTGGTGGCGTGGGACGCCCCTCCCATCCCCTGTCCTCACCTTCCTGTCCTCCACAGGTGACTGAGGGTACCTGTTGCTGCCGTACCTGCTGACATCGTAACAGGAGGATGCGCCTGAGGACCAGGCAGCATACAACCAGGCACACAGAGCCACTCGCATGGTCATCAAGTGTGCCTTCGGGCAGCTGAAGATGAGGTTCCGCTGCCTGCACCACACAGGTGGCTGATGCAGCATGCAGCCTCTGCCTGTGGCTAAGCTGGTCGCTGTGTCCGTCATGCTACACAACATCACCACCCGTCAATGCCTGCCAGCCCCCCAGGACCTTCCCCTTCCAGACCTCAGGTCGCTGATGGGGGGAAATGAGGAGGTGGGGGCATGGTCCGCTGCCCAGCAGGACTTTGGGGGCCACTTGCATCAGGAGCGTGTGCAAGCTCACATATGGGCCAATCGGCATGCGGGCAGGGCACCCAGGGATGAGAGCATGCCGTGAGTGCGGCCGCTTATACACCTGGGGGGACACCGTGCGCTCCCATGTATGCTGATGCCTCTTGGACACTTCATTCTATTATTAAACCAGAATTGTCGGGACCACTCTTGGGATCCCTTCAAAAATTCATGCACTTGTTGGAAAAGGCATGCGGAAGACAACAAAATGGCAGGCAGAGCTGAAGTCCTGAAAGGAGACACACAAAAAGAAAGACAAGGTAGAAAAACATAGGGAGGGGACCCAGGAACCCCTGTGCAATGCTAGCCGCACCTCGGCAGGGTTCCCACATGCCGTGGCCGTGAGACTGTCAGGCAGGGCACCACAGCAGGCATTCTGTGAGGTGTGAGTGGCCACAGACTCAACTCCTAGTTAAAGCCGTCCCTCGGCAAACAGTGGCCAACGGGGACAATAGCTGCCACTCACACCTCCCCACGTGCTCCCTGGGCTGAGCAGGCACACCTTCAAGTCCACAGGTTTATCTCATTTGCATATCCAGAAGCCCCCGCGGTGGCCCTCGCCGCCCCCTGCTTGACCGCCTCTGCGTGACCCCACCGAGCCCGCTCCGAAGGGGGCTGGGAGGAGCTGATTATGCCAACACTCTCAGCCAGGACCAACCCTGCCCCCGGCATGTAGCAGCTGTAAGCCGCCTCAGAACACAGCGGAGGCAACTTGGCTTAGCGAGCTACTCCCCCACCTCATTATGCTGGGCCTGTGGGTTTGAGGCCGCCCTGCGGCAGGACTGCTCACATGCCCAGCTTCCCTCTTTATTGAGCCTGCCATCCAGCTGCCATTATTTTTGGTTGTCCAAGTCAACTCCCTGGGATCCCCCCCCCTTTCCTGTGGGCACTCACCTCGATCTCAGCCCCCCATCAGCTGCATCACAGACCCAGGCATTGTGAACACATGGTGCAGCCCCGGACAAGTGTCTGCCTTGCCGCCTATCAGCCCCCGCCCTTCACCACTCTCGCCCACTGCATCTCCCACACAATTGCACTAAGTGGGTGCCCCGAGAGTCCCCCCAGCCACAGAGCCATGCTCTTGGGATGGCCACGAGCAGAGTGCGCAGGGGATACAGGGGCCGGGGCGAGGTGGGAAAAGTGAAAGACATAGAAGACGAGATGAGCATGCTGGCCTAAGTTTATTGATCTGCAAGCAGGGAGAGCAAGCTCACGTGTGGAGGTTCCTGGCTCCCGCAGTCCAAAATGCTGTTGCCGGAGGATGCACCAATAGCTGCGGGGCTGATGGGACCGGCTGGCTGTGCTGTGGCGGCCGCAGAGGCTGGAGTGCAGCACATACACCTGAAAGACAGAGAGATGGGGGGGACCCTTGCTGGCTGCAGGCATAGGACTCCATCCCTGGGCGAGCCTGTTGGGAGCAGGGAGAGCGTCCTGGCTGCCTCTGGTGGAGCCATCCCACACAATTCCAGCTGTCCTGCATAATGGGCCAGCTGAATTGCATGCGAGCCCGCAATCACGGCAGCCACGGCGGGGGCCGGCGCAAGTGGCAGGACTTGCCCTAGATGGTGAGTCGCTGGCTGGCCTGCAGAAAGCTGGAACACGTGTCGCACCCCCTTCGCCCCGGCATGGGGATGCCTGAGACACAGGGTGGGGGAACTGCCAGTGGGATGGACGGCCAGGGCACACCCCCACATGCGCATGTGTGGTGGCCAGCACCCCAGACGAAGCCACAACCATGCTGGACGGTCTTGGGGGCTGGGGGCTGCGGGGACTCCTAGCCAGACTTACCCGTCCATATGGGGGGCTCTGGAAGCGAGACCTGTTAGGACTGGGAAGCACAAGTGGTTAAACAGGCAGTCCAAACTTAGCTCACCTCCCCCCAAGTCCAGCTGCTCTAATTTAACTAAAATCCTTCTCTGTGCCGTTCCCTCCTCCAAGTGCACCCCTCCTCGCGCTTAGTCCGCACTTAGTAGGGAGGGGGGGCACTCATTGGGTGTGGGAGGGGGGCCATGCCCAGCCCAGAGCAGGAGGGGATTGGTGGGTTGATAACATGGCTCCCAAATGGGTTTGTGCACTGGCGCTACCAGCGTGTGCTTTCTGCTTGCATTTTGCATGGAGCAAGTTTGCGCCTGGCATGTGGGGGGGGGGGTGTTCCCGTGCTGAAAGCTCTCTGGGAGCCGGCCAGCAGTGGCCATGCCCCTGGGTCGGCCCCCTCCTACGCTGAAGTGCCGCCCTGTGCCTCTGCTGTGCCCCAAGTGTGGTGTGCCGCCATCAGCCCGCAGCAGCGCCACGCTGCGATGGCTGGAGAGTGGCGCACACCCCATTTCCACCGGTGCGGAGGAGAATCTGCCGGCGTAGATCTCCATACCGCCAACGTAGTGGTAAGTCCGCTTCCACAGCGCTTTCAGCCTCCCCCCCCCCCGGATTGAGCTGTAAATGTACCATTTCCCAAGCTAGTGGGGAATGTATAGTATTTTCCACATTACTTTGTGCCAGACCCTCAAACCACCATTTTATTTTTAAAATGTGGAAGTAGTTCACAGTTTCTTACTTGCTACAGAAAAGCCCTTCACCAAACGCATGAAGAGGTATTCACAAAAGTATATTCTTTAGAAGAACTTATTTTAGTTCAATGTATGTCTATATGTTTAGGATGGTAGGTTTGATAACACAAGCCTATAACTTAAGCAATTTACAATGCAGTGCTAAGCAGAGTTACATTCTACTAAACTAATTGGGGGAACTTAGAAGGGTGTGATTCTGTTTAGGATCACACTATTATTGTCTTTGACTTTAGGTCTTAACAAAAACTGTCTCATCCAGATAATGACAAGTTACATGTTGTAATCCATAGTCAATTTAAAAGATGTATGATTCTCAGTTGCCCTTTCAGAGGATAACCATATTTTAGAATTTTCCTTGACTAACAGGAAGTTTAAAGAACCTTAAATTATGTTTGTTTAGAAATAATATAAGCATGTTGCAACAAAGGTTCTTGCATCACCTTAAAGACTAGCTGATTCATTGTGACATATGCAGTTAGGAACTAAACTAGAGCATTCTATAGATGGTTTGATCAGAAAAAGCTTATGCTGGAACTAACCTGCCAATGTTTAAGCACCCCAAGACTCCTTATGGCAAGTCTAGCTTGCATTTCTTCCTTGCATTGCAAAAGTCTAGCTTGCATTTCTTCCTATTGAGTCAGGAAGACTGCAAATTATCTCAGAGGATGATGGACTCGTGAGGAGAGATTATAAATTCTCAGGAGATGGGAAGGAAACCCTTTTCTATTAGACTCTTACTTGGAGTATCTTCAAGCCATAAAGGACTATCTTTTACATTGTAATTCATCTTGCCTACAAGCTGAGGGATAATATGGAGGAGTCATTGAATTGGAGAATGGAGGTAATGAAGGACTTTAAAAAAATTGTAAATCCAAGAATCATTTGCCCAGTGGTGTCAGACATGCAGCTCGAGGGCCAGATCAGGTCCCCAGAAGGCTCCTATCAGGCCCTCAAGCAACTCACTCTTCCTTCTCCCTCTCTTGTTTCCTTCTGCATCACAGCTTGCTTTGCCATGCTTGCTTAGTCACACAGGAGCTATAGAGCAAAGCCTCTATTTTCTTGATTGGCTGACCAGCATGTGAAGCATCTTATGTACAAAAACTTGCAATGCCCAGCCATATCATGTTTTCCTCTGGGTCTTAGGCTCAAAGCATTGACCATGAAATTTTTGTAATGAATCGAATTAAATCAGAAGTATGTTTGCAACAGATATACACCTGAATAACACCTGAACAGCATACTCAAGACTGCTACAGCACAAACATTGTCTCCAGATTTTAATGCAAGAATTCAGAGTAAGAGGTCAGTTATCAGAGACTGTTAAATAAAAAAAATTGCAAGAATACTAATCGTTTAAGCATGTTTTATTTTATGTTGTTAAAAATCGTTGTTTTTGTCTGTGTCTTTTATAAAGTTTACCGTATATCTCTGCTCCTGGCATTACATTTTATGACACACATGGCCTGGCCCAACAAGGCCTCAATTATGTCTGATCTGGCTCTCATAACAAATGAGTTTGACACCCTTGCACCAGTGTATCCTAATTCAACATTATTTAGGATACAAATAGAGTTTAGTGCATGTTTCTATGTTTTCTTTATAACTTTGCTCCACCTGATGCCTGTACAGATCATGTGAATTCTTTTTGGCTATTAAACTTTCTTATATTTTGAACTCTCAAAGCCTGTAATAGGGATGTCAGCTCTGAGTTGGGAAATACTTGGAGATTTTGGGGGTGGAGCCTGGGGAGGGGGGGTTCGGAGGGGAAGGATGTCAGCAGAGCATAATGCCACAGAGTCCACCCTCCAAAGCAGCCATTTTCTCCGAGGGAACAGATCTTGGTCATCTGGAGATTAATTGCAATTGTGGGAGAGCTCCAGGTGCAACCTGGAGGTTGGCAACCCTAGCTAAACATACCATTCCTGCTTGGTAAAGGAGAAGGGCAGCAATTGAGCTTGCCATCCCTTGAGTTCAATAGCTCAAAATAAATGAAAATGCCAAAGATTGCTACATGCTAGCTAGTATATGCTAAACAGGAGGCATGGCATGGTAACTAGACAGAGGCTTGAAATGGTGAGGCAGATACAGAATGCTAGATGTAGAAATCTGTCTAGCAGGAGATATTTTTTCAGATTTTTTGGTGGCAGCAATTACTACCAGGGAGAAGATGCTGAACCCCAATGAGGAGTACGGTTGTCTCACCAGGTAAAGAGCCAGGATGTCATTGGGACTTTCTGATCTGGGACACGAGGGAACAGGGTTTGTGACCTCTCTCCAAGACGGTGAGTTCACATACCTTTGAATACCAGGTACTGTGCCCAAAGCGGAAATACTGTGTAATGCTGCCATTAGATTTTGGTTAGGGTGCTCTCATAAATAATCCCAAGACTTCTGAACATCACTTTAACCTGTGAATGAAATACTGAAAGTGAGTCAGAGCTAATTTTCAATTGAATGAGTATTCTTTTCAGGGCTTTTTTGGTAGAAAAAGCATAGCAGGAACTCATTTGCATATTAGGCCACACCCCCTGAAACAACCATTGTTTCACACAGGGCTTTTTGGGTAGAAAAGGCCAATCAGGAACTCATTTGCATATTAAGCCACACCCCCTGACACCAAGCCAGTCAGAACTGCATTCCTCCGCATTCCTGCTAAAAAAATGCCTTGCAGCATGATGTCCGGTATCCGGCGAGGCGAAGCGGCGGCGTCCCAAACCGCTCTCGGGGGACACGCCGAATTTCTGCTTTCTTTGGGGGGCCGCTAGGTCCGTACCAGCTCCGTGGAGGAGCGACGGTACTTGGAAGGGGCGAGGGGCAGGGGGGAACCATTTGGCCTCCCCCCAACTGAGTCCCCCTCTTACCTTATCTTCCCGAAGGCAGAAGACGTCCTAGGACGGCCCAGCCTCAGCCACCGGTCCAGAGGTGGTGCATGGAAGGAGGGCAAGAAGCGGTTCTTTTTTGACTTTATTAATTATTTTGGACTTTGGGCGACAATCGAGCTCTGGCATCGTCTCCGTAGCAGCTCCGTCTCCGTAGCAGCTGGCCAGCTGGGGCTCTTTCCCCCCCCCCTCTTCTCAGTTTGCCGCTTGCGGGGTCGACGACGGCGCGAGCGGACGAGGAGCGGTCGAGTGATGCGCCCGCCCATTGTGGGTTGAGAGCCTGGGTTGAGAGAACCCCGTTTATTGTTTGCGGGAGGACCCTACTTTCTAGGACTGAAGGCGTTGCCCCTTTAAGAGTGAGGTGGGGCTGTTAGAAACGCCGGAGGATTTGCTTGCGATTAGCCCGCGAACTGATGGTGGCCGACAAGATCAGCTGTCTCTCTGGCTGTTTTTTCTTTCCTTTTTTTATGACTGGGTGGTTTCTGCCGCCGCGGAAGGAGACACTTAAACATTTTCGGCTTTGCTTTAACTGCTTAGAAGTCAACGGTGTGAAGGCTACAATCAAGCCAGCCTCGTATAAGAACTCTAAGGAAGAGTGCAAAGGAGTGTAAAGGAGTGTGAGTCCTATTTGAAGAGTGAACTTCGTTCGGACTGGCTTTAGTGAAACTTTTCTTTGTGTGTGGGACTGTTTGGAGCTTTTGGTTAAAAATTGTATGGTTAGCCTTAAGGGTCATATTGTAGATTACTAAGTTTGTATTTTTCATCTGCTTAAGAGTGCAAGGGGAAACCTGTTGTTTCAGGTCTACAAAGGGGTCTATTCCCCTTTACAATTTGCTGTAATTTCTTAATTGGCAAGACCAGTCGTCTAGTACCACTCTCTTCTCCCTTCCATGATGTCTCAACAAGGTAAAACAAAATTTTCGCCTGGTCAGCCAAGAGCAGTAGGTGCCTCAATTCCACAGGACCCCATTAAGGAGTTGCAGCAGAACTTTAAAGAGGCACTGAATCAAATGCAAGTTTCTTTATCAAAGCAGATACAAGGATTAGCAGATAAATTGGAGGGTTTAGATAACAAATTTAATGATACTAAAACGGATTTAGCTGAAGTGGTGAAAATAACAAAATCAATAGAGTATAAATTAAATTTGACAGATACTAAGGTAAGAGATCTAGAGCAACAACAGGTCGAGTTTAATAATAAATTGGCGCAGATGGAAATGGGGAAGGCTGAAAATACTCTCAGATTTCTTAATATACCGGAGGATAGGAATGAATGTTTGTTGAAATTAGTGGCGGATGCTTTAGCAGTTACTTTAGGAATGCAGAGTGAGGAAATAGAGAAAGAGATAGATTCAATTTATAGGGTAAATACATTGTATGCCAAAAAGAATGATCTACCCCGGGAGGTACACCTGAAATTTACTCGAAGGATAATGAAGGAAAGGGTATGGAGGGAAGCCAAAGAAGCGCATATAATGATAAAGGAAACTAGAATCAAAATTATGAAGGAGATACCCTGGTCAATAAGATCTAGGAGAAGAGCTTATGTAAAGCTAACGGAGAAACTGCAAGACAAGGGTATCATGTATAGGTGGTTAATACCAGAAGGATTGTCCTTCACATATGCAAATACAAGATACAAAATTGATACCATTCTTAAGTTGGAGGAATTTATTGCCAACCAGACTAGAAATTGGCAGAGGAGGGGGAAATTTAAATCGGGGAAAGGCATAGATGAAACAGAGCTACAGACCGACCCCTCACGACTACCAGAAATTTTTTATTCTCATGAACAGGAGGAGGGAGAAGTAAGTCAGGAAGAAGAAGCCACACAAAGAGAAACAAGACAACAGAGAAAGAAAAAAGCTCAGTTGACTGATTGATAGAGAATATAAAATTAAATAAAATAAAATATGATAAATAAACTGAGGATTATATCACTGAATATCAATGGCTTAAATTCCCCTCAGAAGAGAAAGAGAATTTTCCTCCAACTTAAAAAACTGAATGCTGATGTTATTTGTCTACAAGAGACACATATCAAAAAGAAGGATGAGCACTTGCTTGTTAATAAAGGTCTTGGGAAAGCTATAATCACATCAGAGGAGAAGAAAAAGAAAAGAGGATTGGTTACTTATATTAGGGGTGATATCCAAGCGAATCTGGTTTTTGAGGCCAAAGATGCACGCTTTCAGGGTGTAGAAATTGTGTTCGATCAGCAAAAATTTCTTTTGGTCAATTTATATGCCCCAAATAGCTCACAGGGGGCGTTTTACAAGAGGCTATGTTTCAAGGTGAGAATGTGCAAATATGAAAATTTTTGTATTACTGGTGATTTTAACGCAGTTACTACCCCGGAGCTGGATAGGAGCCCAATATTGGATAATAAAAAGAAAAAGAAGAGGTCAGGAAGTAACATATTACCTGAGACCTACTGTAGATTGGTAGATGATTATGCTTTAGTTGATATCTGGCGCACCTTAAACCCATCTAGAAGAGACTATACTTTTTTCTCTAATCGACATAATTCCTGGTCAAGGATAGATATGATGTGGTTATCACTAGGTTTGGTTAAGTTGGTGTACGAGGTTGATATTTTGCCATCCACAATAGCGGACCATGCCCCTATCCTTTTAGGGATGGGGCATAGTAGAAAGAAATCGGGTTGGAGAATGTATCCTGGCTTGATGAAAAACAAGAGATTTGTTGATTATATTAAAGAAGAGATGTCCTTTTTTTTCCAATCGAATATACAGGAGGAGATCTCACACTCATTAGTCTGGGAAACAAGTAAGGCCTATTTTAGAGGGTTAGCCATTAACTTTATGGCAAATAAAAGAAGAGAGGATGCTAGAGCCATGACAGAATTAACGGATTTAATTAGACATAAGGAAGAGTTGTTAAAGCTAAACCCATTGCAAAAGGATATAAAGGTTGAAATTAGAACTCTCCAACATAAACTTCATCTGTTAATGTTGGAGGAAATAGACAGAAAAATTTTATACTCTAAACAGCATTATTTTGAAAAAGCTAATAAAGCCGGGAAATGGTTAGCTTATAAAGTGAGGAAGGAAAGGGAAAAAAAGACAATAATGGCATTAAAAGACAAAGAGGGAAGTCTTAAAACTCGAACTGAAGATCTAAAAGTAATAATTAAAGAGTTCTATACTGAATTATATAAAAAGGGGGTGATCTCCAAGGTAAAGCAAGAGGAATATTTAGTAAATAACCTTCAGATGAAACTAACAGAAGACAAAATAAAAATATTGAATGAATCGATCGCCATGTATGAAATAGAAGAAGTTTGGAATAACCTAAAGAAAAATAAGGCGGCAGGTCCAGATGGCATACCCCCCGACTATTATATCACTTTCAAAGATATCCTTATAGATCATTTTAAAAGTTTGACAGAGGAGGTTTGGTCCTCTGCAAAACTACCTGATTCGTGGGCAGGCAGTAATATTACGTTGATTCCGAAAACGGGAGGGCAACTGGACGACATTAGATGTTATCGCCCAATCTCCCTACTAAACGTGGACTACAAACTTTACGCAGCAATTTTGGCCAATAGATTGAAAAAGGTTTTATCAGAAGTAATACATCCAGACCAATCAGGCTTTTTACCCAATAGATACATGCGTACCAATATCCGGATACTTGCAAATGCGATGGAATATTTTGATTTAAGTCGGGATAAACAAGCAGCCTTTCTTTTTATTGACGCTGAAAAAGCGTTTTATAACCTAGATTGGAACTTTTTGTTTAGAGTTATTAAGAAAATGGATTTTGGGAAGGACTTTGTTAGTAATGTTGAAGCAATTTATGATAAACAGGTAGCTAGGATTATTATTAACGGGGAATTAACCGAAGAAGTAAGGCTTGAGAAAGGGACAAGACAGGGCTGCCTGCTTTCTCCCTTACTATTCATTTTATCCCTCGAAGTTCTAAACAATGTGATTAGAGGAAATTCGAAAATAAGGGGTCTTAGGACAAAGGGAGAAGAGTACAAAATTCTGGCGTATGCAGATGATTTGGTGTTAATTTTGCAAGATCCGACTGAATCTGTGGAGGAGGTAGCAAAGGTATTAGACCAATATGGCGAAGTAGCGGGTCTGAAGGTTAACAAACAAAAATCAAAAATCTTGACTAAAAACATGACTTTACAAGAATCCCGAGATATAGAAAGAAGGATGGATTTTAAACTGGAAAAAACAGTAAAATATTTAGGTATTACATTCTCCAATAGATGTAGTACAATTTATGAGAACAATTATATCCCGCTTTTAAAGGAAATGGATCAACAGATGAAAAAATGGAACAACTTAGGGTTATCTTTTATGGGGAGGGCCGCCCTTATTAAAATGTCTGTTCTCCCAAAGATCCTATTTCTATTACAAATGGTTAACTTTGCTGCTAGAAAGCCATTCTTTGTTAAGATTAATCAACAGATAAGAGCATATATCTGGCAGGGGAAAAAACCTAGGATCAGGTGGAAGCTCCTAACTGATGTAAAGCAAAATGGAGGCCTGGCACTCCCTGATCTTGAAGTGTACCATCTAGCCTGTACAATACTTTGGTTAAGAGATTGGATACTTTTGGAAGACAAACGCATTCTGGCTATAGAAGGTTTTGATTTGAAAACTGGATGGCACGCTAATCTCTACTATTTGGGGGAACCTCGGAGATTTTTTAAAAACCACTTGATCAGGAAATCCCTCTATGAAGGATGGATTAAGATCAAGAATAAGATTTATGGTGAAAAAACTCCCAGATGGATTTCACCTGAGGAGGCCTCGGTCCACCCTCATCTGTGGAGCCCAGTAAAGCTAATCAGATATTCAGACCTACTTGATAACAAGGATAATTTGAGAAAGAAAGAGGAGCTGGAGGCTTCAGGATTTTATTTGGATTGGTGGATAATGGTACAAATTACTACAAAATATAATAGGGATAAGGTCTCAGGTTTTTCTAAGTATAATTTCGATTTTGACAAAATTTTGGTCTCAGGTCCACGTAAAATGATTAGGAAAGTATATAACTATGTTTTACAAAGGAAATTGGAGGATGAGGTGGTTAAATCGGTAATGATTAAATGGGCAAAGAACCTAGAGAAAAACATCACGTTAGAACAGTGGACTCTTTTATGGAAAAACAACCAAAGTATAATTAAACCAGTTAGACTTAGAGAAAACTTTTTTAAACTTTTCCATCGGTGGTATATTACACCAGTCCAACTGAATAAAATAAACCCCTCCTACTCTCCAAAATGTTGGAAGTGTGGTCAATGCCTAGGTTCGTTTTTTCACTTATGGTGGTATTGTGAAGTAACTAAAAAATATTGGATTATGATACATAGATTGCTAACAGGATTGTTAAAAGTGAACATTCAACTGAAGCCAGAGATATTTTTGCTCTCTTATGTTCGAAACGAAATTCCGCGGGAAGACGAGTATATCGCTGTTTATATTCTGACAGCGGCCAGGATACTTTTTGCTAAACTTTGGAGACAGAAGGCTGTCCCACTCCGAGATGATGTAATTTCTGAGATTTTAGATATTGCTGAAATGGATGTTTTGTCAAACTTGGTAAGAGGAATGTCAAAATGTGAGGCGATAAAGAAATGGGAAAAATTATATATTTGGTTGGAAGGAGGGTGATGCTTTGAACCCAATCAATGTTTACTGATAAAAACTAAATTGAGCTATGTGGTTAAAGACAACAATGGTGACATACCATAATCTACCTCTAATAGGATGTTTTTTTTTTTCTGTGTTCAATTGTGTATTTTTTGTTGATTAAATAAAAGCAAATTAAAAAAAAATGCCTTGCAGCATGATGTATAGGTGATAGGCCATCCTGGAACTGCTTAGGATGCCAGCTAAATTCATATCCCTGCATAATATGGCAGTATGCTTGTATATCTGAAGACATGCCAACATTTAGAGATATACTATCTCACAAACCTCTGTCTGGATCCTCCTGTCGGGTCCCAGCCTCCAGCTGTTGTGAAACAGGATCTGCCTTGAATGATGTGCCCTTCTTTTGCTGCAGACAGAGGAGTGGGAGTTTAGTACCATATATTCCACCTCCTCTCCCCTAGCTCTACTCCCCCTCTGTGCTGAAAGCCAGAGTGGGTTTGTCCTCCCTGGCCTCTTTCATGAAGTCTATGTGGACAGAGCCAACCCTATGAGGTACCAATAATGACTTTGGCACAATCTGCCCCTTGCCACTCATGTTTCCCACCTTGGAACAACCTGTTCTCAGGGGGCTAGGGAGCTGGCAATCCTAGTGTCATAGAAATTTGTTGGATCCATCATTGTCACAGACAGATCAGAGCTGTTGGTGAACAAAAGCTACTGAGGAAGAATCAGCATGGATTCTGGAAGAGAAGATCTTGTCTCAATAACCTTTTAGGGTTCTTTGAGAGGGTAAACAAACATGTGGACAAGGGTGACTCAGTAGTATTGTTTACCTAGACTTCCAAAAAAACTTTAGATAAAGTTCCTAATCAAAGGCTCCTAACTACATTTAACAGTCAAGGGATAAGAGGACAAGTCCTCTTGTGGGTTTAAAATGGTTAATTAACAGGAAACAGAGAATAAGGATAAATGGGCAGCTTTCACAGTGGAAGGTTGTAAGCAGAGGGGTACCTCAAGTATTGGTTCTAGCATTTAGAGTTCGGGGTAGGCAGTGAAGTGGCTAAGTTTGAGGATGACACTAAGTTGTTCAGGGCGGTGAGAACCAGGGAGGACTGTGAGGCGCTCCAGAGGGATCTGTTGAGGATGGGTGAGTGGGTGTCATCCTAGCGAATGAGGTTCAATGTGAGCAAGTGCAAAGTAATGCACATTGGAGCAAAAAATCCTAACTATAAACATATGTTGATGGAGTCTGAAGTGGCGTTAACTGACCAGTAGAGAGACCTTGGAGTTGTGGTAGATAACTCTCTGAAAATGTTGACTCAGTTTGCTACTGCAATTAAAAAAAAAAAGGCGAATGCTATACTGGGACTTATTAGGAAGGGGGCTGAAAACAAATCAGCCAGTACCATAATGCTCTTGTATAAAAATATGGAGCAGCCTTATTTGGAATATTGTGTACTTTTGTAGTCACCACACCTCAAAAAAAATATAGCACTGGGAAGAGAGCACAAAAGGGCAACTAAAATGATTAAGGGGATGGAAAACCTTCCCTGTGAAGAAAGGTTAAAGAGGTTAGGGCTCTTTAGCTTGGAGAAATGACAATTGAGGGGTGATATGACAGAGGTTTTCAAAATTATGCATGGGATAGAGAAGGTAGACAAAGAAGTAATTTTCTCTCTTTCCCACAAGAACTTGTGAGCACTCAGTGAAATTAATCAGCAGTAGCTTTAGAACAGATAAAAGAACTTCACCCAAAGAGTAATTAACATGTGGAATTCAATGCTACAGGAAGTGGTGGTGGCTACAAGCATATACAACTTCAAGAGGGGATTGGATAAACATATGGGTCCATCTGTGGCTATTAGCCACAAGGTATAGAGGGAACACTCTAGGGCAGTGATGCTCTGTATTCTTGATGCTTGGTGGGGCCAACAAGATTCTAGATTTCTGGTCCTGCTGTTAGACCTCCTGATGGCACCCAGGTTTCAGCCACTGTGTAACAGAGAGTGTTGGACTAGATGGGCCAATGTCCTGATCCAACAAGGCTTCTCTTATGTTCTTATGCTGTTACTAGGATTAATGCCCACTGTGAAGAAAAATAAAATGGGCTCTAGAAAGAGGCTATGGGTGAATGCCCCCCCAGCCTTGCTATCTTTCCACCCACTCAAGGGAAGGCATTCGCTCCCCCCCATCTCAAGGGGAGCTGATCTCTGCCATCTGAAGAGCAGTTTTAAGCCTGAGTGATTTTCAACCCTCACCTGGATATTGGCAACAGTATTTCCTCAGGAGGAAATGGCTGGTTTGGAGGGTGGAATGTATGGCATTGTACCTGTCTGAGGTCCCACCCCTCTTTAAGCCCCACCCTCTCCAGGCTCCACCCCTTAAAAACTCCAGGAATTTCCTAACCTGGAATTGGCAACCCTATCTCCTTCCCTTTATCTGCCCCTCTGATTTCACCTTTACATCGCCTCCCCCCTCCACAGAATCTCCAGGAATTTCCTGCCAACCTTGAACTGGCAGCCCTAGTCAGAACTGGCTCCAATGAGTTCTCCCTCAGAGGTCTTTAGTGATACCTTTCAGACCAACAAGTCTCTCTCTGATAATGTTGGTCTTAAGCACAGGACTTCACTCTTGCTCTCTGTCTTGCTTTCCCTCCCTTCCTTGCTGTATTTGGTCTGCTGCCAGAGGACACAATCCCCCCCCCCCCCAAAAAAAAATCTCTGGCTGTTTCCCTTTCAGAGGAGGAGAGGGAGGAGCTCTCAGCCAATCAAGGGAAGGCTTTCTTTGGCCCTTTCCCTCCTCCTCCCTTAGCCACTTAAGGGAAAAGCTTTTTCTGGCTATTTCCCTTCTCCCTTTGCCAATCGAGGGAAGGGTTTTTCTCTCTCCTCTGCGAACAGTGCAATAGGTGGCTTAATCAATGGGAGGGTACGGAGAGCCATAAACTACCAGAACCAAAGTTGGTTGCCATTTACTGACAGAATCAGCTTGGCTGGCTAGCAACAGCCACTCTATTGCAGGTGAGAGGTATGGACTTAAACCAATGGCACACAGGTACTCTTGATTGATGGTTTTACAGGCCAAAGATTGATGCAGCGCAGTCCCAACCAATGAGAGAGCTCAGTTTTGCCAAAACACGCACGCGCACACACACACACATATTGCCAGGTCTGTGTTGGAAAATACCTGGAGACTTTGGGGGTGGATCTGGGAGATGGCAGGGGAGGGGCCTCAGCATGGTACAATGCCACAGAGTCCACCCTCCAAAGCAGCTATTTTCTCCAGGGGAGCTGCTCTCTGCCAGCTGGAGATCAGTTGTAAAAGCAGGAGATCTCCAGGCACCACCTGGAGGCTGGCAACCCTAAACTGTTATTTTACCAGGTTTCCTTGAAAATTTGCACAGGGTTCAAATACTCGGTTTTGGAAAACGTTCACAAACAATACCTCTCTAATTCTGGTATCTACCACAATTTGAAAACCAAGTTTCAGGATTTTTGAAAGAAATAGGTTCAACACCCCCCCCCGTACGGTTTTCCTGTAACTGGCCAACATCTGGGGTGCTGGCAGCCCTGCAGTCTGACGCACTCCGTCAACACTGAACTGAATTTTTCATTTGCACGCAGGCAACTGCAGAGTTGCCTTATCACATGAGGTAAGCGGGCAGGGATAGCGGAGGGAGGGGCCCTTAAGTATTTTGCGCTGGTTGCTTGCTGGGCGTCGCCATCTTGTCTTTCGCTCAGCGTGGGGGGCGCCATCTTGTGCCCTCCTGATGAATGAGCGGCAACACAAAGGAGCGAGTCCATCCGGTTTGGTCCGCTGCTGCGTCTGTGAGCGTGGCTGACCATGGAGTCCTACCTCGCCAGCCTTTTCCTCTTTCTCTGCTTGGGGCGCGCCTTGACGGCCCCAGAGCTCCTCAATGAAGAGGTGAAGCGGACGATAGATCTTAGCACGCACCTGGCCAAAGTGACGGCCGAACTGAGCTTGGTGAACTCCGCTAGGAGCTCCGGGGCTGCCTCCTCCTTCCTTCTGGCTTTGGATCCCGGCCTGGAGAGCCACCTGGCATACCTGGGGGTGCTGGTGAGCAATGCAGATAATCATAGTTTCTTCCCGTCTCATTCCTCAGTGCTTTTTCTTTTGAAGCCCCCTGTGACTGACGCAAGTCCTAATCCCTCGCCCCATCTCTCTGCATAAAGATGCGGCACATACCAGTTGTGGCGTGGTCAATCTCTTCTTTGCACCGCTGTTTTTGTGTTGTTTAATGTTAATCCTTTCCTCCCCACCCTGTGGTGACACTTTCCCGGTTTTCTCCCAGTGTAGCACTAATTTCCCTTGCTCTGTGTCCTTCGTTGCGTCCTTTTTCTCTTTGCTGGTATTAGCAGTGATTTTTTTTTAATGCAAGTTCTGCAGTGGTTTCATTTCTATGCCTCAGTAGTGTGCTCGATAACTGGCTGGGTTTTAAGTGGGGTGGCGATGATGGTGGAGCTTGGTCTCGTTTGTTTTTATGCTCAATGTAAGGTCTGCTTGTGATTTGGGTAGTATGATAAAGATATAAGTTATGAATGTAATTACATGTTGTTGATTTAGAAGAAGTGTGGATCTCCGGAACTGTCTACATAGTGTCCTACATGCAAGGAAGGTAGCATTTTTCAAGGGACTGGGGAGAGAATGTCGGCTGCTGAGAAGTCGTATGTAAACTGCTTGTGGAGTTTGCCAAAGTGTCTGTCTAAGAAATGTGCAAAGTGATTATTTGGTTCATCACACGGTTCTTTAATTCTCTTCTTCCTGGCTGTCGATTCTCTTTTTTGTTGTAGTAGTGGCCTGGGAAATGCTGACACGTAAGCATAAGCGCTTCAATCTGAGTGTAACCAGTAACAACCTGAAGGGAGGGAGGCGTGGATCTTGAGGCATGTCTGTAAAATTTTATATGCATGACAGTTTACAAGGCCTGTGGTTAGCTGCACACACAGGCTGCAGGCAAGAGAATTTTTCAAGGGCTTCTTAGCCTTTAACACCGTTTGTGCTTTTTGGTTGGCTTGGGGTATTTGGAGAGGTCTGTAAATATTATCTTGGGAAGTCCGGTAGCCTGTACAAAAGACATTTTAAATGGCTTCTGTTATTGTGATTACAAGTCAGTATAAAGTGTAGCTTTGAACAAGTCGATATGAAGTGTGTCTTGAACTTTGAATAGCTACAAACATGTATTGAAGTATTAGGAAGAAAGCAATCTCAACTATTTGGGGATGAATTGTTTTGAAAAACAAATTGCTTTTAGGCAGTGTATGAGAAATCAGCAAGATTTGCTCTGCGCAGAAACTTGGCAGTGACCATTCAGTGGACATCTACATCTTTTTATCCTCTCTCCCCTCCCCCCCAACTCTAGTGGTCAGAGTTTCAGACTAGGATTCATGAGATTGCAGGTTCAAAGCGCTACTCTGCTGTAGAAGCTTGTTAGGTGACCTTAGGCCAGTCACACACACTCAGCCTAATCTACCGTATAGTGTCATTGTAAAGAAATGGATATTTTAGCTCTGTCCCTGCTCCCATTTCCAATATGTCTGCATTAAAGCCTTACAATAGCTTTATCATTCCTCTGCCTTTACATTCTGTCCATCTTCCAGATGTTTCTCTCCTCCCTGATTTATATTTAAAATTTCCATTTGAAGGTACTGCAGTCAGAGCTGCTCAGAGTTTGTTTGATCAGTTTGTGGGGGGAGGGGAAGACTGAGTGGTGTGAAGGGGGGTGGATGGGAGCGTTACAAGGAAAGTGGACAGGGACTTTGGTCCTTCATCTGGAAGCCAAAAGAGTTGCTCAAATTAAATGGGAGGAACAGCCTTGTTCCATTCACCATCCCTGAAGCCCAATTTGTCATGTGACTTACAGTCACATCCAAACATATTTAGTTGCAAAATTAGTCCTGAGTTCCATGGGGTTGCCTTCCTTGTAGGAGTCCACAGAATTGCTCTGCAGTCTATTTGCTTGCTGTGCTGTAAAATAATACACTGCTGAGTTAGTGGAGAAGGCTGCATATAGACTGAGGTTCCTGTTTTCAGACCTATCTCAGCACCAAAGTCTTTGTGACTCCCATGTGGCTGTCCTTGAGCAGACAGGCGCTGGGATTTCCATGCTCAGAACTCAATTCCCAGATCCATGAATGCCTGATTTGGAATAGAACACTGGGAAAAGGAGGTTTAAGTCTTCCCCCACTCACTGTTTCCCAACCTAAATGAGTCCCAGGGAGATGCTGTTTGCCACGTTGAGGAAACTTAAGGTATCCAAATGTAAGTTTCCCCAGTGGGGCAAATAGCAGCTAGAGCTGTTTCAGATTGGTAAAATGGGGTGGGAATAAGGCATTAGGAATTTTTTTCCCCTTCTGATTTCAATGAAGAATGACCATAATTATATCTTCTCATATTTTTTCAAGTCCCTTCTGACCTAGCATGCCTGGGAATTAAAAGTTCTGAATACAGAACTCACAGGGCATACCTGATAACAGGTCCTCATGGCACTCATGTGGGAGACACAAGGACTTTATAATGTGTGATTTTGCTCTCAGATGTTATTTTCAGATTGGATAGTTAACATGTATATAATTAATTAAAATTGTGCAGCTGCTTGAACCTTTCTAACCCCTTTCTTTCTGCTGGTAGGAAATATGTATCATCTTGCATTTTGTCCTGGGTAATTCAGTGATTTTTCCTGTGGTAATTATAAATGGTAGCATTGACTAGACTTTAATATTGTTTTTTGGAACAGGTGAAAGGTGAAGAAGAGGAGGAGAATACGTTGGAGGTAAAGGAGACAAAGGTTAAAAGTAAAAGGTGAGTTTTACTCTTGGATATAATACATAAAATGGCCATTTTTTGTGATTAAGAAAAAAAAATTGTCACTACTAAACAGAGCTACATCCAGTCTGGCTGTTTGAAAAGTGTACCTATACAGTAAACAAATTTGCCAGTTTGTGGTCACACAATGTACATCAGGGCTGCGATCACACACACTAAATAATGTGCTTTCAGTCAACTTTCCGACTGGATTTTACTGTGTGAATCCAGTTGGAAAGTGAATTGAAAGTGCATTATTTAGTATGTGTGATTGCAGTTTAAATATACACCTTTAAAAGTGTGTCCATAAAATGACAATAAATAAGAGAAAGTGATTGGATATACTAGAAAATGATTGGATATGTGTAATTTGATAACACTGCAAGCACAGAAAGATTGACTGTTCAGATGCCATTTTCATGATAGCTGGCCATTGTGATTTCTTCATTTTTTAATAAAAGGATATGCAGGTTGGCAATTGCAGTGCAGATGTGATTGCTTCCTGATTTGGGGAGGAACTGCAGTTCATTGTTGTACTTTAGCCTTTTACAATCTGGAATTGCCTGTTGGATGTGGAAAGCAGTTTCCTCTTAATCCTTTTTTTTAATCAACATTGAAATGTTTTGGATTATTTAAAATTGTAAATCTTGTGCCTAAATCAATGTGCTGATTGCTGACTGGTGGGCGAAGTTGCCATTTGCAATAATCCTAGACTAAGTGGTGTGAGGTAAGAATGTAGAAAGATAGTTTTGAGCATCCATAACAGTGCATTTTTAAAGTTGAAGTGGAGTTTGGAAAAGAGAGAGAAGATTTTTCCTTTAGTGAATGTTACCTAGAAACTTGTGTCTATACTTCTAAGTGTCTCAGGCCTGCAAAGCTTGACTGATTCTGCTTTTTTCTTTCTTTCAGTGGAAGACTTTTCACTGTAAAATTGCCATCTCCTCTGGCTCCAGGAGCAAAAATTCGTTTATCTGTTGAAACTGTTTTTACTCATGTCCTACAGCCATATCCTACACACATCAATCAAGCAGAGAAGCAATTTGTAATTTTTGAGGGCAACCACTATTTTTATTCTCCATATCTAACCAAGACCCAAACTACTCGTTTGAAACTGGCTTCAAGAAATGTGGAAAGCTACACCAAACTAGGCAATCCCAGCCGGTCAGAGGACATGATTGAATATGGACCCTTCAAAGATATACCACCATATAGTGAGGTAAACTTACTGCAAATTAATGTCTATAAACCAGGATTTCAGAAAATACTCCTGAAATGTACCAGTTTCTCCATTAGCAACTAATCCTGTAAACACTTTTCAGACCCTAAATTAGCAGGCTGTGATCTGACTGGCTGGTTACAGAAGGTTGTCAGTGTGCTGTCTGATAAGTATTCATGTTATTACAAAGGTATGTCTGGAATAAGGTCACTCCATGACTGTGATTACTATTTATTACTTTTGTAATACTAGCTGCTTGGTCGGTGCTCTTCACAAAACACAGGTTATTTGATCCTGTTGTGAGTGGGTTTATAGGTAGACCATAGAACAATAAGAGAAGCTAGCAAGGAATGGAGTGATTTGGGTGCTGCCTTTGTTTTCTTTCCAGTTTGCCGGAGTTCTAGTACATGAATGAAAAATGTTTCAGTTCTGGAAGAATTCAGGTTCTGTTTTCCCAGGGCTGTATATATTCTGTTCTCATAGGTGCATGTGCAAATACAGAACCTGCAGAAACACACTTGCGGTTTGAAAAATGTTTAGCTATCATGGGTACATAAAATATCTGTTCCATGTGTCTGTCTGATGCCTAAGAATCTAAATAAAAGCTGTAAGATCTGCTTACTCTTTCCTCCATAGGCAGTGTTCTCAGACCCAAAACACTTCTTGTTCAGGCACTGCAGTAATTGTTGAATTTTGTCAGATGTGTCACACGTGTTCTCTTATATCTGTCATAAGAGAAGCTGAAGGAGCAGGAAATTTGCATTATGCCTGCCAGTTTCTAGACTGGTCCACTTTCTGTATGAGTACCAGTTTGGTGTAGTGGTTAAGTGGATGTACTCTTATCTGGGAGAACAGGGTTTGTTTTCTCACTCCTCCGCTTGCAGCTCCTGGAATGGCTTTGGGTCAGCCATAGCTCTGGTAGGAGTTGTCCTTGAAAGGGCAGCTTCTTTGAGAGTCCTCTCAACCCCACCCACCTCACAGGGTGTCTGTTATGTGTGTGTGGAGGGGGAAGATAAAGGAGATTGTGACCACTCTGAGACACTGAGATTCAGAGTATAGGATGGGATATAAATCATGTGAGTGACAAAGCTTTGCAATATCATTATTTATATAGAGTCCTCTTGGTAACTAATAATCTGGCAACTTCACAAAATATAATAAAATATGAATGTTCCTACATAATGCAATGTAGTCAAAACACAACTAAAGAAAATTAAAGAAGGTGGGGAAATGAAATATCTGGGTTGCAGAAAATTTATTGTCTGTTTTTAAATATATCAAATAACTGGAAGGAGCAAGCTCCACTCTTGAGAGCCCATGTAGCAAAGGTCTGATTTTTGTCAGTCTAAGACATGGTGAGACTGCTGAAGAGCAGTTGGTATATCTTGGTTGCAACTGAATGCACACACTGGTGCTGCCAAAATCAAATTGTATGTATACGAGTCACCATGAGAGAGTAGGATTTACATTCCAGACTGTAGTCTGAATTCTTGAGCAATGATGGTTGTTCTCTTTCTTTTCTTCCAAGTCCACACCTTGTAAATAAATGCAGCCTCCCAGGAAGCTGAGGAATCACTTGATGCTCTGCTGATCATTTCCACAGTGCATGACTTTCCATAAGGGAACATTCCTCAGAAATGCCCTAATTTACAGTTTATAAAAGCATCTTTGAATTTGAGTGTATACAGGTTTCATTAAGGGAAAAGCTACTCCTGATTTGAAGTGTTTTAAATTCTGAAGAATTAAGCACCCCATATACATGTCTATGTACATTTTAGGTTATGGCATGGGCTGTTGTCCTATGTTGAGTTGGAACAGGAGAAACAAGCAGCTAATGCTCAGTTCTTGGGGAAACAAACATTACTTCAACTAGAACAATGCTGAAAAAGATACACAGCATTGTGCCCACCACATACAAGATGATAAGGGTGTGAGAAAGTGACATCTTGTGGTCATAACATACAATTCCTCTGTGTATCCTGTCCTTTAAGAAATGTTGACAGTGTGAATTTACCTTTCTGGACCATCTAAACAGAGTTAAAGTGAATTCATAGCAGATTAAACCTTAGCCTTTCAAAAGTGTAGTGTGTCAGTGGCTATTAAATTGTACTGTAAGTGAAGGGTTTGTTTAATAAGGGAAGAATTTTTTGAAGTGTTCAGTTTCTTCATTATATTTGTCTCTGTTTAGGACACCCTTAAGGTACACTATGAAAACAACAGCCCATTTCTGACTATCACAAGCATGACTCGAGTTATTGAAGTCTCACACTGGGGTAATATTGCTGTTGAAGAGACCATCGACTTAAAACATACAGGAGCTGTGCTTAAAGGGCCTTTCTCCAGATACGATTACCAAAGGCAGCCAGACAGTGGAATATCTTCTGTGAAATCCTTTAAGGTTTGTTGTTGCATTTGTTTCATATTTCTCTCTGTGATGTTAGCGATTTCTCTGCTGCTGTTCTGTGTTTTCTCTTCCCTTCCTCCCACAGAATGTGAGAGGGAGGAACTAAGTGGCAGTTGGGCTGAGCAGCATAATGCAAGAAGCTTGGGGTCCCTCTTTTTCTCTTCTTTTTGAAGAGTGTGATCAAAACCCTGAGCCCTTTGATCCCAAATCTGACCGTTTCCACATAATGATGCTTTTCCTGTGGAAACCCCTATGTCATGCAGCACAATCATGGTGGAGGTCTTTTTCCAAGGTGTTTTAAAACCAGTAATTGGCATATTAATATATAATTTTATTGATTTGTCAATTACTGACTTCAAAAATGTCCCTTGGCAGCTCAGGTGGGAGTGGGGGTGGCTGCCACAGGGCAGAGATGGAAGTGGCTGCCATGTGGACAGGACTGGGAGAATTCCTCAAGTGTACAGAAACATTTCATCGTAGTCCCCAACTGAGCCCCATGGAAACTTGTGCAACACCCCCCCCCCCCCGCGAGTCCTTGTTAGAGTCCCAAGTTAGGAGACTCTTAGTGTCCCAAGCAGGAGCCACCCTAGCTGAAGGGAAGGTGGGGGCGCTCAATTCCTGGATCACTGCCCTGAAGCTTTCGATACCTGTTGGGGTGTTGCCACTATCATTCTGCAGGGGAATCCTCTTCTCAGCCTCCTGCTCCGACAAGTTGGCCTCCTGCTGCTGACAGCTTCAGCTTCAATCTCCCTCGCTACCACCTGGCTTACCTGCTCACATCTACTTTAGCTTCCCTGTTGAGTTCAGCTGGGCAGCTTTCGGGCGCCTGTGCTTCAAGGGCCCGTTCACCAGTGCTGTTGGACTGTTACATAGCCACTCTGACTTTGTTGTGATTTTCTCAAAACATAGCAAAGCAGTTTTAGGAAAGACAGGAGAAAAGACAAGGAAAACTCTGGTGGTGCACAGAAGAACCACAATGTTTGTGAGGAAGCAGGGGGAAAAACCTGCTTCCCAGTAGCATCTAAAAAAGGCCAAATAACATAGGTTTTTCATTTTCTTAGTAACATAGGCAGCAGAACTTACAGCCTGATCCTAAGCAAACTTACTTGCAAGTAAATTGACTGGAATTAATATGATAAGGGGGCTCTGGGAGACCCCTGCAGATTCATCCTCTGAAATCCGCCCATGAAGTGTTTGACACAATTCCTTAAGCTGCGTTCCTACTCAACTAAACTTAAGTACGCATAACTGGAATGAATGCATAGCTTATCCTCCCTTTCGTCCCCTTGCTGACTCATATTATTTATTAATTTTGATTTATTTTCTTCAGCTATACCCTATTTTTCTTCCCAGTGGGGACCCTAAGAAGCATATATCATACTCCTCTCCTTTTTATCTTCACGAAAATCCTGTGAGTTAGTTTAAACCTGGGGTGGCCAAACTGTGGCTCGGGAGCCGCATGTGGCTCTTTCACATATATTGTGTGGCTCTTGAAACCCCCATCACCCCAGCTTGGAGAAGGCATTTGTCTCTTTAAATCACTTCTATTTCTCTCTCTCTCTTCCTTCTCTCTCTCTCTCTCTCTCATATCTGTCTATCATCTATCTCCTTCCTTCCTTCCTCTGACATTCATGTCTTGTGGCTTTCAAACATCTAGATGTGTATTCTTTGTGGCTCTTACACTGAGCAAGTTTGGCCACCCCTGGGTTAGACTGAAATACGTGACTGGCTCAAATATATTTCAGATTTTAGATTGTAAGCTCTGAGACAGGGACATGTTCTCACTAAAGTGTTGTGTGCATTGATAGTATCATATAAGCAACAATAACACATCACATTGAGTTAAAGTTTGCTTGGAATCCACAAACAAGGAGGGAAAGAGGCCATAGATCAGATAAACCAAGCCGTGTTGGAGAATACTTGTGATGGTATGATATCAACTTAGTAAGGCCTGATAAATATACACCTAAGATTCATGACGACATCTGTTAGCCATTTGGGGATTAGTTTGAAGGCACTGAAGAAATCATTATGTATGCATTAGGGAGGATTGCTTTAGGGCAGGAGGCTGGAGTGGGAGACCACAGTTCTCTTCAAATTAACGTAGCCTACAATATAAACTTCTTTGGTTTGCTGCCCTATGTGGATAGATATAACTGATTTCACTAATGCTGATTTGAGGAGGGTGGGATCAGTGCGCTATTACCCTGTTTTTGTAAAAATGCATAGAATGTTTGTTTATGTTGCTTTTGTAGACCATTCTTCCGGCTGCTGCTCAGGATGTGTATTACAGAGATGAGATTGGCAATATATCTACCAGTCATCTTCTTGTCCTAGATGATTCGGTGGAGATGGAGATTCGTCCTCGTTTCCCCTTGTTTGGTGGTTGGAAGACTCACTACATCATTGGTTATAACCTGCCTAGCTATGAGTACCTCTTTAATCTTGGTAGGTTTTCCTTGATAAGGTAATGACATTCCAAGCTAATAGAAACATAGTATATATCTCAAGGTAATGGAATCAGTCTGGTTCGGTGGGTGCACCTCTGAGCTGAATGTCACATTTGAGATGCTGAAGAATCTGTTTTCCTTTTTCATTATTACTTACTATAGTACTATACAGCTATACATCCTATGATTGTGAGAGTTATCAAAACTATGCATACTGGGCCTGAATGGTGTCTGTATTTTGCACAGTTATCATGCCCTTCTTCAAAGCATTCAAACAAATATGCTTCTTGTAGCTCTATTACTCACTTCCAGTTTCTTGTTCTCCTCTGGTGCTATGTTGTCCCTTTCAAAAACTTAATATATACATAGCTTATCCAAAATAAAGCTATTTCTGCTTGGGAGCAAAAGTTTTGTTCTGAATATTCTCTGCTGCTGCTGATTCAGCCATCAGGCTGCATGGCATTTTTTTGCAGAGTAAAAGAAGATTGGTCCCTGCTATGAGAAGCTCACACTCTAAAATTTGACAGGTGAGAATAAACAGGAGGAAATGCACACTTGTTCAGTTTAGGCTTAATTTGAGTAGGAAAGGTGGTTTGTATCAAAGTCTTATAGGAAACATAAGTTTTGGAGAGGGTTTTGGAGGAAGTAAAAGAGTTGATGTCATACATGTTCTGAGAGGCAGAAAGGAAGAGAGGGCAAATGATGTTTGGGGAGCTGGAAACAGTTGGACAGCTGAAAGTGGTGGAGCTGAAGGAGTGAAGGTCTTGGACTTGAATGTATTTGAAGATGGGAGAGGAGAGGCAAGAGAAGGCAAGGTCAAGGATGTCTTTGAAAGGTTAAAAACAAGAAGGGGCATCGTGTGTTCTGAATGGCTAGAGAAGCAAATGGTTTTAGTTGTAGAGTGTGGCATAGTGGTGTGGGGATCAAGGTGCATCAGTGGAGAACCAAAGACAACAAGTTTGTAGTGATCAAGGTCAGAGATGATCAGAGTTTTTCCTGGGGCTGCATGTGGGTGGAGGGAGGGTCATTTTTTGAATTTTGTGAAAGGAAAAGTGATGCAGCCTGACTAAAGATTGAATATGAGGAGCAAAAAAAAGCCCCAGGCTATTGCAGGGGAAGGATTGGAAGTACAGTTTTGGATATGCTGAATTTGAGATGGTGATGAGATTTCCAAGGGAAATGTCAGGCAGGTGATTGGATGTACAGGATTAGATAGAGGAAAGCCCAGAGCAGAACGTATGATGCTGCTTTATACCAAATCAGACCACTGGCCCATCAGCATTGTCTGCTGTTACAGCAGCTCTCCAGTGTCTTGGGTTTTCACATCACCTGATCTTTTGGAGACTGAACCTGGATCTTTGTGTGAAAAAAATGTTTGAACACTGGGTCATAATGTCCCTCCTCTGTGATCGAAAGACTTCAGAGAAGGATAGAGCGGGTTTCATCATCCCCTGAAAGCCATGGGATTTGATGAAATCACTGAAGTATGGTGTGAATAGAGGATGCAGGAGGACTGATGACAAATTTTTGGGGATTCCTGTGCAAAGAGGTAGAGCAGTAGAATAACTTCCTCTTCTCTTTTGCAATCTGCCTGTATTAAAACCATTTCCAGGACAGCTTGATGTCTTTTGTGACTGTGTGTCTACATTCCCATTCTTTTACCCAATATGACTTCTGTTGCTGGCATACTTAGATATAGAAAAATTCATGGACACCTGCTTTCCTTTGTTTTCCAGGTGATCAGTATGCTCTGAAGATGAGGTTTGTTGACCATGTATTTGATGAGCAAGTTACAGATTCGCTGACCGTGAAAATAATTCTTCCAGAAGGTGCCAAGTAAGCATCAGTATGGTTGTTAATGTCGTATTTGCCTGTTGAGTACGTAAAAGTCTTCAAATGATTGTAATTCATAAAGCCATAATAATTTGATATAAGCATTCAACATCCTTGTGTTGCAATATGCTTTTTTAATGTGATATTCCCCTCCCTATTACATGTGTATGAATATATGCTTAGGATTTTTTCCCCCCTAGGATAGCTAATATTCATGTACCTAATTCTGCCTGTAGGAATATCCATGTGGATAGTCCGTATGAAATCAGTCGGGCTCCTGATGAGCTTCATTATACCTACTTGGATACATTTGGCCGCCCAGTCATTGTGGCGCACAAGAGCAACCTAGTAGAGCAGCACATCCAGGATATTGTGGTAAGCATAATCCTTTTGTTTCTCCTTTCCTTTCCCTTAATGGTATGGCTCTTTTGGCCACAGCCTTAAGCCTATATTTGTTTGCCTAGTTTTACAGCCTTGACCTCTGCAAGTTAAAGAACTTTTAATTTCTTACAATTTGAGATGGTTGACATCCTTACTATTGCTTATATTTTGATCTGGTTCTTTTGACACTGCAGCTTGTTTGTGTTTTAGGATCCTACAGTGGATAAACTAGCCAGGGTAATATGACTCCCTTTTTGTCCTATGTTTTGTAGGTGCACTACAACTTTAACAAGGTCCTGATGCTGCAGGAGCCTCTGCTGGTAGTTGGAGCCTTTTACATCCTGTTCTTTACTGTGATTCTCTATGTGAGGCTTGACTTCTCCATCACAAAGGTACCACAATGTGAGGCTGAGAGAGCATGATCGGATGGTTGAAAGGAGAATTAATCTTATTGACTTAGATCCTTTCATTGACATAGGATTCCTTTCATTGACATAATGGCATAATGCAGCAGAAGAGCTTTAATTGCTCTCAAGGAGGAGCCTGGCGCTAAGAGAACTTGATTGTTCTGAACTGCTGCTAGCACCACAGGCTGCACTCACACCTAAAAAGTCCTGGGTGCCTCCACTTAGAAGCTGTGGTGAAATGGAGCTGGATCAAACCAAAAGGTTTTGATCAGGCTGCACATGCAAGCATGATGGTAATCTTTGTTCATTCTCCAGTGTAGTTTAAGCCAATAGAATAGTGTTAAGTCACATTTCTGTTCTGTTAGTACTTAACAGTATCCAACCCACAGTTTCTGTGGTCTTGGCATCGAACAGCCCAGTGTCTGGATGCTAGATGTTGCCTGTTTTAGGTAGTACTGCTAACTTTTTAATAATAACTAGTCCCTTAAGTATATCTTGTTGTTGTTCAGTTGCACAATCAAGTCCGAGTCTTTGCGACCCCATGGACAAAGTCATGCCAGGCCCTCCTGTCTTCCACCATCCTCCGAAGTCTGCTCAAATTCGTGTTTGTTACATCAGTAACACTGTCCAGCCATCTCATCTTTTGCCATGCCCTTCTTCTTTTGCCTTCTGTCTTTCCTAGCATATCTTACCAGTCTTCTATTCCCTTGTTTCCCTTTAACTTATTGGTAGGGGAGGGACGGTGGCTCAGTGGTAGAGCATCTGCTTGGTAAGCAGAAGGTCCCAGGTTCAATCCCCGGCATCTCCAACTAAAAAGGTCCAGGCAAGTAGGTGTGAAAAGCCTCAGCTTGAGGCCCTGGAGAGCCGCTGCCAGTCTGAGTAGACAGTACTGACTTGATGGACCAAGGGTCTGATTCAGTATAAGGCAGCTGCTCGCCCAACAACATGTGATCTGGACCCTTGCCCCTCCTGGCTGATTAAATCTTGCCAGAGGGAGCTTAGATGTCCTTTACGGGACATCATAAATAGATCCCTCCTAGAGGGGCGTTTTCCAACGCCTCTGAAAGAGGCCTTGGTCCGTCCCCTCTTGAAAAAATCTACAGCAGACCCGGCCGAATTGGCGAACTACCGACCGGTGTCTAATTTACCATTTCTAGGTAAAATTATCGAGAGGGCAGTGGCGTTGCAGCTACAGAGATTTCTAGATGACGCTTCTGTCCTAGACCCGTGCCAGTCTGGCTTCCGACCGGGCCACGGGACGGAGACGGTCTTGGTCGCCTTGGCAGATGACCTCCAACGGCAACTGGATCGAGGCGGTGTAGCAGTGCTGATGTTATTAGATCTGTCGGCTGCATTTGATACGGTCGACCATCGGCTACTGATCCACCGCCTCGCCGACATTGGGGTTAACGGGTCTGCTTTACAATGGCTCTCCTCCTTCCTCATGGGTCGGGGACAAAGGGTGGCGATTGGGGGTGAACGATCCCAGAGGCGCACACTAGATTGTGGGTTGCCTCAGGGAGCAGTCCTCTCCCCGATGTTATTCAACATCTATATGCGCCCCCTTGCCCAGATTGCCAGGAGGTTTGGGCTGGGTTGCCATCAATATGCAGATGACACCCAGCTCTATCTGCTAATGGACGGCCGGCCCGCCTCCCCCCCGGGAGGCCTGGATCGGGCGTTACAGGCTATCGCAACGTGGCTTAGACTGAGTGGGCTGAAGTTGAATCCGGCAAAGACAGAGGTTCTCTGTGTGGGTCGCGGCGCTCCAGGAGGGAAAATATCCCTCCTGACCTTCGACGGTGTGCAGCTAAAGGCGGCGCAGCAGGTGAAGAGTCTGGGTGTCTTGCTGGAGCCTTCATTATCAATGGAGGCCCAGATAACAGCCACTGCCAAGTCAGCATTCTTCCATCTGAGGCGGGCAAAGCAGTTGGCCCCTTTTCTGGAGCGTCGGGACCTAGCAACGGTGATCCATGCGACGGTCACCTCACGATTGGACTACTGTAACGCCCTCTACATGGGGCTGCCTCTGTGCCGGACCCGGAAGTTACAACTAGTGCAGAACGCGGCGGCCAGGCTGTTGCTCGGTCTCCCAAGATGGGAACATGTACGGCCGGGGCTACGCGAGCTGCACTGGTTACCGATTGTATACCGGGTCCAGTACAAAGTGCTGGTTATTACCTTTAAAGCCCTATATGGCCGAGGACCAGCCTACCTGAAGGACCGTCTCTCCCCATATGAACCCCAGAGAGCACTGAGGTCAGTAGGAAAAAACAGACTGACTACCCCTGGGCCAAGAGAAATTAAACTACAGAACACTCGCTCACGGGCCTTTTCAGCTGCAGCCCCATATCTCTGGAACCAACTCCCAGAGGAGGTGCGGGCCCTGCGGAACCTTGATCAGTTCCGCAGGGCCTGCAAGACCACCCTTTTTAAATTAGCTTTTATGAACAGCTGAATTATAATTTTACAACGAAGAAAATCCGCCATCAGCACTAACTAGAATAGCGTCAATGATAGTGTTATAGTTTGTTTTAGTTAATTGTTCTAACTGGTTTTTAAGGTTAATTAATGCTTAACTTTAATGTTCTTAATGTGATTGTTTTATTAATGTACCATTGGTCACTATGTGGTTTATTACTGTTTTAATTAATGTACCATTGGTCATCATATTGTTAGCCGCCCTGAGCATGCTTCGGCGGGGGAGGGCGGGGTACAAATAAAATTTATTATTATTATTATTATAGCTTCATATGTATGTATGTAACTATTATTAAGTTGACTTCGTTAATTTCAGTTATGCCCTGCTTTTCTTCCCAATGGGGTCTCAAAGTGGCTTACATCATTCTCCCTTTCTCCATTTTAAACTGTGTACTTACTGATGTATTACATAACATTTAACTGCAATGTTCCGAGGATTAATAATAGTTCCTTTCCAAAGAGAAGTCTGTTTGAAATGCTTTTACAGATTGTTGGAGTGAAGAAATGAACAAGTCTGACCTTGCTTTTGCAGAGGCTGGTTTAGATACAGCCAAAGCCTTTTGTCTTTAATCATTAGTGACTGAGATGGCTGTCTTCGTATTAGTGCTTTCAGCCTAGTTCATCCTGTCTAAGTGGATATCCTGGTTTATCTTGAATTGCAAGCCCATCTAATGTTGCTTCTGGTAACTCATTTGATAAGTTGTAAATTTTGCATGAACCTGCTGTGCCAGTTAGCCATTGTAGTGAGTAAGAGACTGAGCTGAAATAAACTACTGTTTCTCAGCTTCAGACTTTCACTGCAGAATGGAGGTAATTCTCACCTACCATATGAGGTGATTTTTAAGAGTTGTGGAGAGTGCTTGTGAAGTGCTTTAATCCCTTTAAATATTCTGCATGAATTCTGAATTTTAATAACATTAGGTTTGCACTCATAGTGAACCTTTGCTGTTCCTCAGGATCCAGCAGCCGAAGCTAGGATGAAAGTTGCTTGCATTACAGAGCAAGTTCTTACCTTAGTGAACAAGAGACTTGGTCTGTACCGCCATTTTGATGAATCTGTGAATAAGTACAAGCAGTCACGGGATATATCCACCCTGAACAGTGGCAAAAAATCTCTGGAGACAGAACACAAGTCCTTAACCAGTGAAATAGCTTCGTTGCAGTCAAAACTGAAGGCGGAAGGCTCTGACTTATGTGACAAAGTAAGAATCTGTTGCCTTTCTTAGCTATTGCTCTTGTTCATCTTGGGAGCTTGTGTTCTCAGGTCACTCCCACTAGACACAGGGTGCACAGTTAACTTTAGTGTATTTTGTTCTGTAGAGCACTCCTTTTGTTCAGTATTTTTTTTAAAAAAACACCTTGCTTGGAGGCCTTTGTCTTTCCTAATGGTTGAGAAAACCCTGGGATCCAGTTATTGGGCTGTAACTTTTGGGAAGCCCAGGAGAAAAGCCCCCAAATTCTCAGCATCAAGAAATAAATGTAGTGCTGGCTGGAAAGGATTTAGATTAGAGCTGGTGACCATTCCAGCTGACTAGGATGTCTTGGCCAGGATTTACCCACTGATTCAGCTGAAGCCTTTTACTTGGTGAGAAGATATAAGTGGCAGAAGGCTTGGCCTAAGCCTTCTGCTGTTCATAGCACAGCATAGTTAACATTTCCTATCCCAACCCTAATTCTCGAGCCTTTTGGCTACCACTGTCCAGCATGCTCACTGCTTTGAAATGAAAGGTCTCCTGCATGTTGCTATTTGCCATTAGTGGATAGAGCTTAGGTATGCCATTCTCCTATCTGCCCCAGTCCATAGGAGGGAAATGTTCCCAGATTAGGAAATGTCTTAATCACTCTGCTTTGACCACTTTTACTTGCATGCTCAGGTATAACTTGCTTTTGGACAAGTATTAATAAATTCTGTTCACTCAGCTGCTGTTAGCAGAGGAAGTGTTAAAAGTGATTTTTTTTTAAAAAAAAAATTAACTTAATACTTGCTATGCACTGGAAGTTGTAAAGACTCTGACAACCATGACTATTGCTGAAGTTTCGTAGCTTTGTTGAGAATCTATATTTAGTGATGTCAGCTAGTACTGTAATGGCTGTAGGGAGACTGTTAACATTATTTCAGCCTCTTTGCAGGTGTAGTACAGTTTGACATATAATTGTTTGCTTTCATGCCAACACATCTGCTACCGAACAGAGGGGAGACGCTTGAAGTAGATGGTTAGTTTTATGGAATGGCCTCTAGCATGTATTGAAAGCTTACCGCTTCTGTGTTCTAAAATGTTATAGCATTGCTTACAAGGTTTGAGTTTTGTCCAGTTCTCTGATAATGTTTTGTTCCTCAAGGTCAGTGAAATTCAGAAACTTGACAGCCAAGTTAAGGAGCTGGTTCTGAAATCGTCTGTGGAGGCTGAGCGGCTGGTAGTTGGCAAGCTTAAGAAGGATACATACATAGAGAATGAGAAGCTGCATTCCAACAAGCGGCAGGAGCTGATCACCAAAATTGACAACATCCTTGATGCGCTATAACTTTGAAGATTAAAAGTTTTTTTTAAAAAAATGGGGAAAGAGCTAAAGGCTGTCGAATGGGCATACTGAGCCACTCCAAATGGGGAATTGGCAGGGGGTGGGGGAGGTCACTGGCTTATAAAATTGGGGCAAGGGAGAATTTTTGGAAATTGCTTTCTTTAAAATTTGGAGTTATTGTTTTAAGGCCTGGTTACGATATGTACTACCTGGGAGAGGTGTGGCTTAATGTGCCTTGTACTTACTGTAACCATGGTCCTACTGTAAATGGCAAACTTAGCAACACGACTTCACGGTCCTGTCTGTTGATGTTCTGCCGGGAGCCTTTCGTTATCAGTAGGCACATGTGCAAATGGACCTTCTGCTGGCACTGAAAGTCTCAACCAGAGGGGATATACACAATTGGGCTGTTCAAAGGTTTGGCAGAAAAAAATTCTTCCCATCTTTGAATTTATACTTTTATATTTTGGAGATAGGGTGCAGATAAAGAACTTGAACAAAGGAATTTTTTACAGTATTGTTGCAGAAGTTGAGATTCTGGCGCCTGAACTTTCTGAGCCTCTTTGAAATTACAGCAGTGGATAGAGTCCAGTGCAGGTGAAGGGTATGGGTGAGATTAATTTGCTTATAAGCCTGTGCTTTCCCTCAAATTGTTTTTCCTTTTTTTTTTTTAAAGACATCTTGTAGAAAAGACCAAACTGAAATAAAGTTTATGTCTGTTCTGCTTCTGGTTGTGTTTATGGTCTAAACCAAATTTCTTCAAGCTTTGAGCTTCAAAATTGAGCAGTAAATTAGTTTGTGATGGGAATCTTTTTTGTACTGCTATTTATTTAAAATATATTATTCCTTGATGCTGTTGAACTCTTAAACTAATTACTACAGTTTAATGAGTAAATTAAACTGATTTGAGGAATAAATCAAACTCTCCTAAGGATGCAGAGATAGATTGTTGTGCATTAAGTCATATTACAGCACATAGTGTCTATAGCAGGGTTTCCCAAACTTTTCCTTCCCGTGGCCCGGTTATTTTTACACTTCTCCTTTGTGACCCACTAAATTTGGGGGTGGAGCTGGGAGACAGGAATTATGTCATTTCCTGTGATGTCAAGGGCCAAGAGATGTCACTTCTGGGGCACACTGAACCAAAACTCCACATCTTCCTGTGATGTCACTTTCAGGGCACTCCCCCAAACCTGCCTCTTCTGAAATAAATTAATTTTCAGAAAAATCTTTCTGAAACTAATACTGAGTCAAAATGGGGGTGGAAAGTGGACGGTCCTCTCTTTCCACTCCCACACCTGCATGCACTTATCTGTTTGTGTGTTCTTCTCCAGCTTGCAAGCGCTCCTAATGCCCATGTTCAATAGCCTGCACCACCTACACATCCCTTCCTCAACAGCACTGGCCAGTGTATGCAGTTGGGAGTGCTGTTGCCATTGCCAACAGGAATACCAGCACTGTGTACCACCCACACTGGGCCCTGGCAGCTGCTCTACGTCAAAATATGCTGACACATTTAGTAGGCCCTTCCTTCAGCTGTTATTACTGGAACCCTTCCTCAAGCTACAACCAAGCTTGCTTGGTTTCAAGAAAATCTTTTGACAGCTATTTTTCATACTTTTCCTTGACTGAAACACTGGGAAATTGCTGTGAAAGGTAGCAGAGAATTGTGCTGCAATTAATGAATTAATTTCAAGTTATATAAAGTTCATGCAAGCTTTTCTGCAGTTATCCCAAAAAGGATATGAGGGGCTTGCAGCTTTTTACTGGCTGTGTTTCTCATGCCTTTAAAAGCAACCTGTTGTGCAGATACTTAGCCAGTGAACTTCTTTGATCCTTTTTAATATCTACAGGAGGAGTTTAATTTTGGTGTCAGACAGCTATTAAAAGCAGGACCAGTAAAATGGTGCCAAGTTCATAGTTCCATCACTTCCAGTGCTGCTGAGATATACCGCAGTGATCTCCAATAATCTTTCTGCCCCACACCTCTCACACTCACACGGAAATCTCATAGAAGGCCAGCTGGCTACAACTGGGGGTGCCAACTTTTCATTGGCAGAGCTCCTATGTCTGCAACAACAGTATGATGAACAGGAAAGTTTAATCCAGTAAAAATGGAAGGAGAGAAAGGGAAAGAATGAAATGGAAGGAAAAGAAAAAGACATGGAAAGAAAGAACATAAATATAAGAGGAGCCATGTTGGATCAGGCCAGTGGACTATCCAGTCCAAAATTCCCTCATACAATGCCCAAAAAGCACCAGAATGTCTACCAGTGGGGCCAGGGCACTTAGAAGCCCTCCCATTGTTGCTTTGCCCCCCCCCTCCCAGCACCAAGAATACAGATAGAGCATCACTTGCAGGGAAAGAAAGAAAGGGGGGGCAAAGGAAAAAAAGCCTTCCTTACCATCAGATGACCCTAGCCAGTGATAATTCTGCCCAGGGGTCGTTTGGTAAAAAAAAAAAATAGCTACTGGAATGCCCACTCCCTGCCCCTCCTGGCTGAAAAAAACACCCTCCTTTGCCACCCAGATCTCTCGGCAAAATCTCCCAAAAAGAACATGCTGCAAGGCACATTAAAGCTTATACCTTGAAGAACACTTCATGGGTCTAAAGTGCCAGTGGATGCTAGCTTTTTTCTCAAACACTGGGGGCAGGAAAGAAGGAAGGAGAGGCAGCCCAGCTCCTCTGTACAACACAGATGGAGCGTGGCTAGCTTTGCTGGGAGCGAGGCTAGCTTTGGCTTTTCTTGTGACCCAGTAGTGAGGCTTCCGTGGCCTAGTACCAGGTCATGACCCTGCAAATGGGAAACACTGGTCTATAGCATACTTTAGATGCTATATAAGAGCATATGCAGAGCTCTCCTGGATTGGTGTGAAGGTCAAATTAGTCCACTGTTCTGCATCACAGAGGCTGGTTTCACACTATGAAATTGACACAATTTTATCCCGTTGAGAAAAAAACTGCTTGAGTTTGATCTGTTTCCGGGCTGTCAGACAGCTGCTGTTGAAGTGGCAGGATCCCACCAGCTGTCTGTGGTTGTCCATTCACAGTGCTAGCACGGCTCAACCATGGACCCGCTGCGGAAAGGTTTAAAAAAACAAACAAAAAAACCCCCTGGTGTGTGTGCTTAAGCAGAGAAGCACACAAGCATACCTTGAAGGGTTGTGGGAGGTGGGTGGGTGGAACTCTGACCATGCCAAAAATGGCTTTGCGTGATCACACAGCTCTTTCATTTATGAGTTGCACTGGGTCATTCACACAGCAGCCGATTACGCAACCTACATCCTATTCAGGGAGATACTACCAGGAAAATCCAGGTAGCTTTTTAATGCGGATAGGAGGAGTCTTGAGACGGGGTGAAAATGGGTGCAGCTCGGAGGGCAGATGGGTTTGTGTGATCGTGTGCTTTTAATCCGAATGGGTGGCGGGGCTAGGTCGGGCCAAATCTCTTGTGCAAAACTACCCTATGTGACTAATCACAGTGCTGCACTAGATAGACCACTGGCCTGATCCAGTGGGGCAACTTTTATGTCCTTATAATAACACTGTGACACCCCTCCTCTCACACAGAGTGCCTCCCTCCCTCTACACCTCTCAGGTTCAGGGACGCAAGTAGATCCAGCTGTCAAACATTGCTGCCCTTATCTCTTTTAACATCTCTACAGAGCCATAACTATTTCACCTCTTGGATCTCCTCTGTTACTGAGACATCAGGTTTGGTAGCCCACCCCCTCAGTCAAACACTTCACAGAGTTATTGGAGTTGATGTTTCATATACTGTTCCATTCACACACTGCCATCATTTATTCATATACTAAAACATAGACTGAAGTAGTTTGTTAGTTTTAAGGAATGCCCTCTAGCATGCACTGGCGTGTGTTTCTTTCCCTAAGACACACAGCCCACAGGTTTAAACAAGGAGTTAACTTTTATTTATGGTATGAACATAACACTGAGGAAAGCAAGGTAGAGGTTATAGTGTTCTTTCTCTTGAACTTTTAAACAGTTTTCATTTGGGATCTTTGGTTACAAATGGACTTTGCTTTCCATTTAGTTTTAAGCTGATCTTAGCTTCAGCTTCACTCAGTCAGACATACTCTTTACCCTCTCTCACTTCCTACCTACCAGCTCCCAAACTGCCCTTTTTTCTGCAGTCTCTACCCAACATTCCATCAGCTCTCATCAGTTGCTCTCAGGGAGAGGTGGAACCTAACTTGTCTGTCACAAGTTCTGCAGGGGAAGTGCAGGTAGCTTTTTGAACGGTGTCTGGATTGAGATAGAAGGAAGAACACAAATTCTCATATTAGCCAGTGCACAATCACAGGAGGCTGGGATTTTTTCTCAAGTGTTAGCGGACAGTGCTTTGGAAATATATAGTTGAAAGCCATCTTTGCCAAACTGTTTATATGATTTATTTCCAAAGACATTAAAACAAGCCCTGTCCTTTCCCTTCAGTTTTCAGATGAGGAAGTGAGTAGTGGCAGACACATGGGCAGCTACTGGAGGGTTTGTCTTCGTTGTATTTATAACAATCTGAACTTTTTATTCTGGGCCTTCCCTCTTCATTTGTTTTGTTTTGTTTTACAATTCAGTGTATTTTAAAATGTGGCTATTTGTTGCCAGACACGGATTTAAGACTGCCTTGTGAAAGCAACGTCACCCCAGAGTCGGAAACGACTGGTGCTTGCACAGGGGACCTTTCCTTTTTCCTTGCAACTCCACAGACTTGACTGGGCTCATAGTGCAGAAATTGGAAACGTTCTTGCCACTGCACTACCCTTCAATCTGTAGGAGTTGCCCCTTAAAAGGGTCTTGTGGAGCGCTCCTTAATAGTATGCCTAGTCAGTATGGAAGTCTTCACATGTAAATAGGATTCAGGCCTAAATTGGACACCAGATGGCACTGATGCCTTTGCATGCAGGAGGCCAGTTTTTTAAAACAAGGAATGATGTAGAAATTCAGACAAGTTTAATGTAGTTGCATGAGCCAAGTGTAAAAATGATTTTGCTTTTTTCTACCTTGACAATAATATTTGTGTCAATATAACAGCTACAACAACTTTGTACAGAGAGGTTCTCTTGGTATGAAACAGGGGCAAGCAAAATGCTGAAGTATCAAAAATAAACTAATTACCTTGGCTTCAGTATTGAATAAGATTTCTGTAGCATGATATCCCCTTTAATAACTCTTCTTGTCAGTGTGTAGCTTTCTGAGAAAATACTCATTGCTTGAGGATGAACTTAAATATCCCAATCAATTGGTCTATAGAGCAACCTATGATCTTAATTTTCTAGTCATGCATCCAATATTATAAAAGCAGTTGTGAGGTTCTAAGTGCAACACAAAGCAATCTCATGGAAAATCCATACTGTGTTAAATTTGCCATCTTCCTGGTTTTGAAATTGACTCCTGCACACCTTGCTGTATGGAAAGGGTGTCTTGGACTTGTATCAAAGATGTGGCATCTATTAACAGGTGTGACTGCCACAAGAAATCTGCTGCTTTGGATATGATTTATGAGAGAACATAACAGAAGCCATGTTGAATCAGGCCCATGATCCATCCAGTCTAACACTCTGTCACACAGTGGAAAAACCCTAGGTGCCATCAGGAGGTCCAACAGTGGGGCCAGAACTTCAGAAGCCCTCCCATTGTTGCCCCCTAAGCACCAAGAATACAGAGCATCACTGCCCCAGACAGTGTTCTATATATACCTTGCGGCTAATAGCCATGGATGGCTATTATCCAGTCCCCTCTATGCTTGTGGCCACCACCACTTCCTGTGGCAGTGAATTTCACATGCTGATTACTCTTTGAGTGAAGTACTTCTTTTCATCTGTTATAAACTTGCTGCTCATCAACTTCATTGACTGCCCTTGAGTTCTTGTAAGAAAGGGAGAAAAGTACTTCTTTCTCTACTTTCTCTATCCCATGCATAATTTTGTAAACCTCTATCACGTCATTCTTCTGTTGTCATTTCTCCAAGCTAAAGAGCCTTAACCTCTTTATGAAGAATGGTTAATGTGTTCCATCCCCTTAATCATTTAAGTTGCCCTTTACTGCATTTTTACCAATGCTGTAATATCTTTGGAGGCGTGGTAACCAGAACCTTACACAATATTCCAAATGAGGCTGCACCATCGATATATACAAGGGCATTATGATACTGGCTGATTTGTTTTCAGTCCCCTTCCTAATCATCCCTAGCATAGCATTTGACTTTTTTTTATTGCTGTTGCACACTGAGTCAACATTTTCAGTGACTTATCTATTGCCAGTTCAGACCCCATCAACATGCATTTATAGTTAGGATTTTTGGTTCCAATGTGCATTACCTTGCACTTCCCTATGTTGAACCTCATTTGCCACATTGGTGCCCACTCACCCAATCTTGACAGATCCCTCTGGAGCAGAAGTCAAATTCGTTTGTTACAAGGGCTGGATCTGACACACATGTAACTTGGTCGGGCTGGGCCATGTGTGCCATAAAATGTAATGCTGAGTACCAGAGATATGAACTTTATAAAGGACAGCAACTGGTAAGCTCTGAGTTGTCCTTACTGCATGGGCTGGAAGGGGGAGTGCAGAGAAAAACCCACGTGGATGGACAGGAGAGCTAGCAGTGCAGCACTGGGCAAATGTTCCCATGCCTCTAACAGAGGATTGTCTGCACACACATGCAAACGCTGACCCTTGCAGCCATCCTGGCAGCATCGGCAGAGCTGCGAGCCAAGTGGAGAAGTATGAATGTGGTTGTTTGCGGGCCACATAACAGCCCTGGATGGGCTGGTTCTGGCCCCTGGGCCTTATAGAATCATAGAATTATATGACCTCCAGGGTAATCTAGTCCAACTTTCTTCACAATACAGGAAATTCACAAATACTTCCCCCTACGTTCAGAGAATCAGCATTGCTGCAAAATTGCCATCTAGCCTCTGTTTAAAAACCTGCAAAGAAGGAGAGCCCATTGACTCCTGAGGAAGCCTGTTCCACTGAGGAACTGCTATGTCAGGAAGTTCTTCCTAATGTTTAGCCGGAAACTTTTAATTTCAACCCTCTGGTTCTGGTCCAATCTTCTGGGACAACAGAAAACAACTCTTCACCATCCTCCATGATATGACAACCCCTCAAGTACTTGAAGACGGTGATCATATCACCTCTCAGTTGTCTCCTCTACAGCCTAAACATACCCAGGTCCTTCAGCCTTTCTTCATAGGTCTTGGCCTCCAGACCCTTCACCATCTTCATTGTCCTCCACTGCCCTGCTCTGGAGTGCCTCACAATATTCCTCGGTTCTCCTTGGTTCCCTGAACAACTTCGTGTCATCTGCATAATTAGCCACTTCATTGCATACTCCCAACTCCAAATCATTAATGAACAACTTAAAAAGCAGTAGACCCAGTGGTACCCCAGAGAGAAGCAACAGCATCAGTCCCCATTGATTTGTTCTCTGCTCCCCAATTGTTTTTGGTACTACAATTCAGGTAACTTCCATTCTACCTCTGTTAGAGTTGTAATAATTTTGGGACTGCAAACTGACTTTTTGCCATGCCATTCCTATTGCCTTGTCAAAGGCAGAAAGAGGAAACTGTAATTAGCTGCCTTGGCTCCAGCATCTGTCCCGTTCTCACTTTGGCTTTGAAGTCTTGATGCATCTGTTCTATAATTACAGCATGTTGCCATTTCAAGAGGCTAGTCCCATGCCAAGCAATGTTCAGGCATGGCCCCAAGCAAGGAAAGCAGCCAAAAAAGGTATCAGGCAAATGTTCCATTGGCTTTTCTGCATTAATTTTTTTTTCTAGCCAGGGTATGAAGGTGAGATATGGAATTCAGATTCTGTGTAGTCCTGGCTTCCAGCTCTAATAACACATCTAAAGGGATATGTTGCCTAGTGGTAGAGCAACTGCTTTACATGCACAGATAGTCCCAAGTTCAACCTCTGCCACCTTCAGTTAAAGGGGCTCCCAGATAGCTGGTGTTAAGAAAGACCTTTTTGCCCAAGACTAGGGATGTGCAAAAAAAAAAAAAAATTCGGCATTACACGGATTCGGAAGTATACGGGGAAAAAAAATTCGGAATCCCCGTATACTGCTGAATACCGCATTTGGAATAGCTGCATATGCGGTAGATGCTCAGCTATTTCCGAATATACGGCCCTATTATACCCTATGGGCCATTGAAATCAATGGCAAATAGGGTATATTTGAAGCCACCTGGAGGGGAGGGGGTTTGAGGGAGAGCCCCCAAATTTGCAGGGGACCTGCAGGGGACTCTCCCCTCCAACCCCTCCAAGTCCCAAAAAGATTGGGCCAGGGGATCCCATTCCAGGGGCACCCAAAGAGGGTGCCCCTATTCCATCATTATACCCTATGGGCCATTGACATCAATGGCAACATAGGGCATAATTAGAGGCTACTGGGGGGCAGGGGGTTTGAGGCAGACCTGGCTGCAGCAAACCCAGATGCCAGCTCTCCAGCCCTGCCCCAAACAACACGGGGCGAGCTGGCCAACCACAACAAGCCTGCTGGTTCTGGGTCTCTCACCCAGGTGCCAGCTTCCCTGCCACAGAACACACAATCTACAGATGCCAGCTCTCCAGTCCTGCCCCAAACAACACAGGGAGAGCTGGCCAACCACAACAAGCCTGCTGGTTCTGGGTCTCTCACCCAGGTGCCAGCTTCCCTGCCACAGAACACACAATCTACAGATGCCAGCTCTCCAGTCCTGCCCCAAACAACACGGGGAGAGCTGGCCAACCACAACAAGCCTGCTGGTTCTGGGTCTCTCACCCAGGTGCCAGCTTCCCTGCCACAGAACACACAATCTACAGATGCCAGCTCTCCAGCCCTGCCCCAAACAACACGGGGAGAGCTGGCCAACCACAACAAGCCTGCTGGTTCTGGGTCTCTCACCCAGGTGCCAGCTTCCCTGCCACAGAACACACAATCTACAGATGCCAGCTCTCCAGCCCTGCCCCAAACAACACGGGGAGAGCTGGCCAACCACAACAAGCCTGCTGGTTCTGGGTCTCTCACCCAGGTGCCAGCTTCCCTGCCACAGAACACACAATCTACTCTATAAAAACAAGAAAGTGACCCAGCCCACACACACCCTCGCCAACCCCCACACCAACCAGAGGTAATTTAAAAAAAACAAAACAAAACCAGCAGAATCACAAAAGGCCAAGTGTTAAAAAAGTGGCCTTTTCACCAACAAGAAAACTCAGGCCAAATAAGTCAACAACACCCCCACCCCCAATCCCCCACCCCCAAACCAGGAAAAGGGACAACAGGAAAAAAGGCCAAGCAACTCAAGTGTTTAAAAAGTGGCCTTTCACCAATAAGAAAACTCAGGCCAAATCAGTCAACAACAACACCCCCACCCTAAAACCAGAACCAGGAAAAGGGGGACAAAAGTGGCCTTTTAAACAATGAAAATTAGGCCAAACAGCACCACCCCCCCAATAACCTGAAGATAAAAGTAACAGCAGCAGCACAACACAGCAGCAACAAATCAAACACTGAATACTTTTAAAACAGTAAAAAACCTCAACTTTTAACAATACAGGAACTTTGCCAACCCCCCCCCCCCAAAACCCCTTCACCCTAACCCCAAGAAATCCAAGCCACCCAAATCAGGAGAAGTAAAAGAACACTGCATTTTTAAAAGTCCTCTCACTAAATTAAGATATGGGCAAATTAGCACACCCTCGCCAACCCCCACACCAACCAGAGGTAATTTAAAAAAAACAAAACAAAACCAGCAGAATCACAAAAGGCCAAGTGTTAAAAAAGTGGCCTTTTCACCAACAAGAAAGCTCAGGCCAAATAAGTCAACAACACCCCCACCCCCAATCCCCCACCCCCAAACCAGGAAAAGGGGCAACAGGAAAAAAGGCCAAGCAACTCAAGTGTTTAAAAAGTGGCCTTTCACCAATAAGAAAACTCAGGCCAAATCAGTCAACAACAACACCCCCACCCTAAAACCAGAACCAGGAAAAGGGGGACAAAAGTGGCCTTTTAAACAATGAAAATTAGGCCAAACAGCACCACCCCCCAATAACCTGAAGATAAAAGTAACAGCAGCAGCACAACACAGCAGCAACAAATCAAACACTGAATACTTTTAAAACAGTAAAAAACCTCAACTTTTAACAATACAGGAACTTTGCCAACCCCCCCCCCCCAAAAAAAAACCCCTTCACCCTAACCCCAAGAAATCCAAGCCACCCAAATCAGGAGAAGTAAAAGGATACTGCATTTTTAAAAGTCCTCTCACTAAATTAAGATATGGGCAAATTAGCAACCCCCCCACCCCAGGCCCCCACCCCCAGCAGAACCTAACCCCAACCCCAAATAGGCTACCCACCCAGTACTCACCCACCCAAATCTGGGCAAGTAAAGGGACTCTAGTCCTTTTACCAACAAAAACTAAAACAAGAACCCCAAAACTGTCTTACCTTGTCTTCTCTACTCCAGGGAAGTCTGGTAAGGCTGAGTGAGAGAGCAGCAGGCAGCAGCTGAAGCCAAGGGCCAGCCAGCAGCAGCACAATCTCTCACACCAACCCACATACACCAACACAGCAATGGAGGAGTCCAGCCAGGAAGACTCCTTAAAAAGGTTCTCTGGCCCTACAGAGAGCAATTTCAAAAAATAGCACTGCTCTCTGATTGGCCAGACAACAGTGCTTACTTGGATATTCAAGTAAGCAAAAGATCAAAATAACAACAATGTAGCTGATGGCTGGGCCATCAGCTACACAACAGCCCTGCAAAGCATGCATTTGCAATGCATTTTGCAAATGCATGCTTTGGATTGGCTGCTGGGGCTCCTCTTCCCCCTCCCTCCCTGATCCCAGGGAGGCTATGGGAGAGGCGGGAAGAGGCCACTAAAGGCGGGAAAGTAGGCAAGCAGCTCCACTGAGGCTGCAGAAGCTACTTTCCCGCCTTTTCCATTGACAGCCGTATACTTCCGAAGAGCTATTCGGCATTATACGGCGAGCCGTATTCAGCTGCCGCATAATAGACGGCAATGGGAATCGGCTACGGCCAATTCCGTATACAGCCAAATCAGTGTTGATTCGGCTGTATATATGGTTCGGCCGAACCGAATGCACACCCCTACCCAAGACCTTGAGAACTTGCTGCTGGTTAGAGTAGATGATATCAGCTAAAGCAATCAATGGGCTGTCTTTGTATTAAGGCAATTTCATATGATTTGTTATTTACTGCCTTTTTTGCTCCCAGTTCAGAATCCTTTAACAAATTTTAGCTATCTTTTAGGAGAAGGTAGCAGAACGAGAAAAGATGCAGAGAAGCCTGTCTGGTATTATGACTTGCCTCATATTGATAACTATTTTTGGAGTCTTTAAAAAATAATGATGATGGAGACCATTGTAATGTCATCACTGGTGGTGCCCAAAGACACATGCACTGCTTCCAGTTCGAATAGTGCCCAGGGATTACAGATTCCAGGATTACTTAAAAAATATTTTTAATAATGTCTATTTTTGTGCAGTCTGAATGGTGATCCCCAAACTGAGCACTATGAATGGAATCAATAAGCCCTGAGCCAGTTTGGTGTAGTGGTTAAATGTGTGAACTCTTATCTGGGAGAACTAGGTTTGATTACCCACTCCTCCACTTCCAGCTGCTGGAATGGCCTTGGGTTAGCCATAGATCTAGCAGAGCCCTCTCAGCCCCACCCACCTCACAGGGTGACTGTTGTGGGGGGAGAAGATATAGGAGATTGTAAGCTGCTCTGAGTCTCTGATTCAGAGAGAAGGGCAGGGTATAAATCTGCAGTTGTCTTCTTCTGAGAAATGAAGCCATCTTATTGGATGCATCTACCACTCTGCCCTTGGTGGGGAAGTCTTGTAAAGCACTGATTCCTTTCCTCCCTGGCAAGAAGAGGACAGTGAAGTCACGCCAGGCAGAGGGAGTATAGATGTATTGGGATTCCCTCTACTACAGACAAATAGAATCCTAAATGCATCACCATTGTCCAGAAAGATTGGTCTCATTCTTGAGCGCAGAAGGGAAGGGATGTAGTCTCAACTGCATTTTCCCCATCTTTCAAGAAGGATACCCTTTATTGTGGAAGCTGATCAAATGTTCTGAGTATATGCTTCAAGTTTTAAGCCAGAGAAAATCTCAGAACCCTTCCCCCTCCCGGCATCAAAAAGTTTGGAATATACTCAGCTGAAATAACTAAAGTTTCTTTAGTGCTAGTTATCTTGAACCAAAAAAGCAGCCCCTTAATCTAATATAGTCATCAGCAATAGTGGCCCACTTACAGAGATTAACCTAAGGCTCAGACCCAGCAGCAAACCTGGATACCAGCTCTGGGTCTCCGTATCTACTCAGGCAGTATTATGACAGGAACTATAGATATCAACTGTACTGCCAGGAGCGTACCGATATATGCCAATACGTGAGTCATCTGGGAAGAGGACCTTTCTGCAGTCTGCATAGGACAAAACAGGCTGGCATCTACTCAAAAGAATAAATGGGCACAAGACCTGCGGGACCTAAAATGCCAAAGGACACCATTTTTCTACTATCAACAGACTAATATGGCTATCCCACTGGAATGTTTTTCTCAATTAATAATATAATAATAATAATAAATTTTATTTATATCCCGCCCTCCCCGCCTAGGCAGGCTCAGGGCGGCTAACAACATTTCAATAAGTTATACAATATAGGGTTTAAAACAATTAGGTTATACAGTAATATAAAATACAATCTAAAACAATATAAGATTATACAATAATTTAAAACAGCGATCTAAAACCAGTTCCAGTTGCCTGGATCATTCCATGGTTTGGACGGTAGTGATCTTCCTGATGTTGTTCTGTTCACTTATGTTATGGCAGGGGTCACTGGATAAATCGTTGATGGATTAAACAGCCATCCTATCAACGGTCTATAAAAGCCTGCTTAAAAAGAATGGTCTTACAGGCCCTGCGGAATTGATCCAAATTCCGCAGGGCCCGTACCTCCTCCGGGAGTTGATTCCAAAGGCACGGGGCTGTAACAGAGAAGGCCCGTGCCCGGGTACTCTGTAATTTTGCTTCCTTTGGCCCAGGGATAGTCAGCATGTTCTTCCCTGCTGACCTCAGTGCTCTCTGGGGCTCATATGGGGAGAGACGGTCCCTCAGGTAGGCAGGTCCTCGGCCATATAGGGCTTTAAAGGTGATAACCAGCACTTTGTATCGGACCCGGTATGTAACTGGCAGCCAGTGCAGTTCACGCAGCCCCGGCTGTATGTGCTCCCATTTCGGGAGTCCTAATAACAGCCTGGCCGCTGCGTTCTGCACCAGCTGCAGCTTCCGGGTTCGACACAAAGGCAGCCCCATGTAGAGGGCATTGCAGTAATCTAATCTTGAGGTGACCGTCGCATGGATCACTGTTGCGAGGTCCCGGCGCTCCAGGAAGGGAGCCAACTGCCTTGCCCGCTTCAGATGAAAAAATGCCGACTTGGCAGTGGCCGCTACCTGGGCCTCCATTGATAGTGAAGGCTCCAGTAGTACTCCCAGGCTCTTGACCCGGCCCGCCGCTTTCAGCGGCGCACCGTCAAAAACCGGGAGGGGTATTTCCCTTCCCAGAGCGCCGCACCCCACGCAAAGGACCTCTGTCTTCGTCGGGTTCAGCTTCAACCCACTCAGCCTAAGCCAGGTTGCCACGGCCTGCAGTGCCCGGTCTAAATTCACTGGGACGCAGTCAGGCCGGCCATCCACTAGCAGATAGAGCTGGGTGTCATCCGCATATTGATGACAACCCAGTCCAAAACTCCGGGCAATCTGGGCAAGGGGGCGCATGTAGATGTTAAATAACATCGGGGAGAGAACTGCTCCCTGAGGCACCCCACAATCTAGTGTGCGCCTCTGGGAAAGCTCACCCCCGATTGCCACCCTTTGTCCCCGACCTTTGAGGAAGGAGGAAAGCCATTGCAAGGCCAGCCCCCTGACCTCTATGTCGGCGAGGCGGCGGGTCAGTAGCCGATGGTCGACCGTGTCGAACGCTGCCGACAGGTCTAACAGCATCAGCACCGCCACGCCACCTCGATCCAGTTGCCGCTGGAGGTCATCCGCTAAGGCGACCAGCACTGTCTCCGTCCCGTGGCCCGGGCGAAAGCCGGACTGGCAAGGGTCTAGGACGGAAGCGTCATCCAGAAAACCCTGTAGTTGCAACGCCACTGCCCTCTCAATAATTTTACCTAAAAACGGTAAATTAGAAACCGGTCGGTAATTTGCCAATTAAGAGGTGGTACGACTGAACAACAACACTCTTTAGTATAATTTGGAGCTATGACAAGTGGCTTGAATTTACTGTGAGTAAAGTTTTCTGAATCCTCCAGAGCTAGGAGCAAATTCTGGGTTTAGAAATATACCCAGTTGTGTTGTGTGGACACAAAGCATGCTCAGCATTAGTGGTGGTATCTGCCTGTTATTTTCCTGTCTCTTTTCCGAAGTGAGCAGGTGGACTTCTGGTCAAGCAAGTACAATATTAAAGATGCTCACAAAAGAAACTTGTCTGGTTCTGGTGCTCCAAACTGGCATGACCCTGGAAAGCTTGAGTACAGGGTCACTTTTCTCTACCTTCCAGTGTCTAGAAAAGGCAAATTAGACATCTGAATGCCTCTGGGTTGTACTCAGAGACATTCTAAACTTCTCTCTGTACATATATGGAGTAAAGGAATAAGGTTTCTAGAGCTGATCCCTGATCCTGACTTCTCTCCCTTGGAAGTTAAGTAACAGGAACATCCAGGTCATTTCAAGATGCTCATAGTCTTTTTTTGTAAAACTCAATATAATGTCCTCGAGGGGTGATGGTGAGGGATGCAAATGATGGAGCACTCATGTCTGCAAAAGTCTTCATTCTACATATGACTTGGACCCTCTCCCTTGACCTGATTCCTCTTCAGAATAAAGTATGGCTTCCTGGTTGGTGGACCTGGCCTGTGAGAATAAGTCTAGCAGGAACTCAGCATCCGCTAACAGGCAGGGAAGCCTTTCCCAGTGGCCACCATGTCTGATGAATCAGCAATGGATGCCACCATGAAGCATAAAGTAACCTGTGCTCTAACTTAGCAAAGTCATGAAAGAGCAAGCAAGGTTCTGCAGCTGCGATTCAACATGGTGGTTGCAGGACTGGGTCTTGCTAAGTATTACTGAGGAAGAAGGTTGTGAGTGGTTTGGAGATTATGTTTATAGTGCCCCTCGCACAAGTCTTGGCCAAACTACCCATCATGACTAAGGTTTCATCTTATTTTGAATGAAATATTCAAAGTCTTCCTTTGCTTTAGACTCGCCCATCTCAGCAGCAGGCAATTGTCTTTTATTTTTTCCTGCTCACTTTGATCTCCTGATTGAGAAGATCCTTTCCCTGCCACAAGTTCTGTACACATTATTTGGGCTGTGGACTGCTCTTAAAAGCCAAGAGGTCTGGTCTTCATCTCCACCTTCTTGAAAGAATACTTCTGATTGGTCCTTTTGTCAATCAAAATGTACCATGTTCCCCAGTAGATGCCACTGGTCACCCCGCTGTAGCGTCCCCGGTGGTATTTCCCATTGACGTTGGCAGCTAGGCAGGAATCAAACCACCAGCCTGCTCCATAGTATGCCCCACAATTGCCCATAGGGTAGTTGTCATTGTCACTGTCCCAGGTCGTGAAGCATTTATGATCATGGTTGTAGTTGCGACTGTAGCTCAGAGCATTGCCTGCATTGCCCTGATATTCCTGGGCTGTCAGACGATACTTGTTGGCCTCGCTGGCCACTTTGAATTTGCGGTAAATAGCATGCCACTTGACACCATACCAGTCCTCCAGCTCAATGTGTAGCATATGCTGACCCAGATGGGTTAAACTGTGGAGGTGCTCGATGCCCAACCAGTGCTCACCTTGCAAGCTGCCAAACCCTTGCCTGTACTCTTTCCAAGTGCGGTTGAAATCCACAGCACCATCCTGCCGGCGTTGGATCACGGTCCATCCACCACCATCTGTTTCCATGTCACAGTGTGCCTGAGAATACAAAAGACAAATGTCATCAGTGAGCAGCAGAAGTAGAATGCCCCTGCAGAAAACAGAAAAGAAAGCCCTGTTCTGATCTTCTCCACCTAGAGTTGCCAGCTCTGAGTGGGAAATACCTGGAGACATGGGGGAGAGTGGAGCCTGGGGAGGGTGAAGTTTGGGGAGGGGAGGGACCTCTGTAGGGTATAATGCCATTCAGTGAACATTCCAAAGCAGCTGTTTTCTCCAGGGCAACTGATCTCTATTGTTTGGAGACCAACAGTAATTCTGGGAGATCTCCAGTTACCACCTGGAGACTGGCAACCAAATAATTCCACCCCAAATTCACACCGTGCCATGATGACATCATCTTCCAGGCTGGAGGTGGTTTTCTCTTACCTATGCTCATTCTCGAAATTTGGGCATCACGTACTTAAAATCCCTGCTCACACGGAAGCTAGGGAAATGTTGGAGCAGGAGGTTTAGGCATTTCTAACAGAATTCTCAGTCCCTATCAAAACACAATTCCAAGGATTCTTTTACAAAGCCAATATAAAAATGACCTACTAAATGTCTCTGAGATTCTTCATTTGACTCAGACTTTGGTTGCAGCTTTGGTTTCAAGGCTGATCCTTGATGAAACCCGTTGCTTCAGGACCAAGGAAAGTGAGAGAGATTCTTTAATCATACAAACAATAGTTCCCTTATCAACAAGGCAATGGACTAACATTGCCATTTTGGCTTTACAGAATGCATATTCATCTTTTTTTGGATTAACTATCCTTCTGCTTGCATTTTATGGACTGAGTCTATTACAATACATACCTAACTATTGCCCTTGTCATGATGAGCAGGAAGTGCTAATGATTGGCACTGTCACCCATTCAGGCACCACATGATGAATTTTACTTTAATCCTGTGGTGACTGCAGAGTTCCAGCACAAGTGCATGGTTGGCTATTACTTGTGTTAAAGTGCTGAATTAGTTTGTTCCTTTTAAACACTCTGGAATTAATTCTTTTTGATTCTCTGGAATACCTCGTTTCTGTCTATCTACTCAGATTTTATGAATGGATTCCAATAGCAGCATAGCTATTCCTTGCAAGTCTGGATGGATATGTGAAACTGCCTGACATGGAATCAACGCACTGAGCCGTCTCTGTTTTGTCAGTACTTTCTACTTTGCCTGGGAGTCAATCTGCAGGGTCTGATGTCTTCCCCAACACTAGCTACCGAAGATCCTGTAACTGGAGAAGCTGGGGATTGAAAATATGACCGTCTGCATGCAAAGCATATGCTCACCTCTTGAGTCTTCCTTGATACCACAGGATGACAGGCTACACTGCTATTGCAGGAGAATTGTACAAATGTTACATTGAAGTTGGGACACATTTTAACGGATCATACAAAAAGGGTGCAAATTAGTATTTAACACTTTTTAAACTCCCTTAACATACTTAAAAATTGGTTTTAAAATAATAGACACCCCTTTTTCTTTTCAAAGCATAGTTATGCATGAAATGATCATTCTACTTAGACAGCAAGGTCCCCAGATGTGGTGTTTACTACAGATTAATTGATGCATAATAGGAGCACACAGATCCTGGTGGGGGAAGCAGGCTTCTCTGTGCAGATGTTGTGGCAGGACAGAGAATTAAATGCACATACAGGTGTTACATGTATAATTCTCCAGTCCCACTCAACATCTCAGAATTCATTTTAAAAAGCTGAAACCCCATGAAACAGCTCAGGAGGGGAGATAGGGAGGGGTTTAGTCCCTGCCCCTCTTTTACCAAGCAGTTGATCAGAGGAATTTCAGATTCTAAAAAAAGCACTGCGTGCACATAGACCCAAAAAATCCACACATGTTGGTTTGACCAGAACCAAGGGTATGCTCTTTAGCATGTGGTGGATATTAAAGAGATGGCCTGCTACCATTAATAAATGTTCCATGGGTCTAATGCTTTCAATGACACAGAACATTTGCAGGATTATGCACTTTATACTTTAAAATTTCTGATAGCTTTTGAGGATTGATTCTATTATTGCTACTTTTATTGATTTATGGGTTTCAGTATGATTTTGGTTTTATGTTATTTACATTCTTTTTACTGTAAAATTTCAAGCCACTTTGAACATTTTATGGAAAGGAAAAAGACAAATACAATAAATAAATAAAATAAGGGAGAGATCTATTCATTAAAGGCAGAAATTGAACAAACGGAAGAAGGATGAAGGCACATCCTTTGAAAAGAGTTCATTCAGAGATACTAGGAACACAATGTGAGGACCCACTTCAGAAACTCAAAGAACATTTCTGTAAATTTCAAGGAGGTTGAAGGGACTGTAAACGAAAGTATACAAGTGGTGAATGAAAAGGTTTAAAACAAGCAGGTGGCTGTAGTGGTCCTTTGCACTTAGGATATACAAGCCAAGCAGAAAGGACAAAAGATTTTCCATTAAGGATGTATAGGAAGATGAACGGAAACCACCATCCACTTGGGTAAGTATCATTACACATCCTGTATGTGTCAGTGTGACAACTTTAATGGGCTATAGAGCCACACAGTATTGGAGCAAGAAGTTGCATATGCATCATGATTGTGAACCCCTAGCTGAATGGAGCAGACCATACTTGGCATGTGGTGATCTGATTAATGTATTTAGGTGCATGCCTGAAACTACCTACCTTACCTCAAAGGGCTGATGGAGAGGAATGGGCTGGATGGTGTAAATCCCGCTGTCCTGGATGCCCTGCTTGTGGATCTCAGCACAATCTTGAGGATAGGTGTGCTCGGATTTTTCAGAAGGTTCCACTGGAAGCAGATGACATAGTGAGTTATAGCAAGCCACTAGGGCCTGACGATGGGACCCAGTTCTGGATATGCTACCTGCTTTGCAGAAACCCTTTTGTTATATGGTCAAGAATGCCTATTAACTTTATTATAGTTATGCTAACAGGATAGAGAGGAATTCTGCTTCGTAAGAAAGCAGATGCTGAGCTAAATAGCACCAGTGCCTCCCAAGTGAGTAGAGACTATCTATGGTTGGGGAGTGTCTGCCTTCTCTCATCTCCACATGTTGGATATAATGGTTAAATGGGGTCTCTAGTCAAGGGCCAAAGCAGGGGTGGCTAAACTTGCCTAATGTAAGAGCTACATAGAATCAATGTTAGATGTTTAACAGCCACAAGACATTAACATCAGATGCTGGAGAGCAGGAAGGAAGGAAGGAAGGTGGAGGGGGGAGGGGGAGAGAGGTGAAAAGAAGGCGACTTTATTTTTAAATGCAGCTGGCCAGAGCTATGTGCATAGGAATGTTTTGATCCCAGTTAAGCATTATAACCAACATGTGGATGCAAAGCTGGATGATGGTGGCATAATCCTGCTCCTGTGTAGTCTTTATTTACATTAGAAGTTCATGTGAGTAAGGCCTGATCTGATAGACATATTTGAAAAGGATGGCTATTTCCCTCCCCTAAGGTCCTTTTTTCCTCCTCTTGTTTTGTCTCCATTGTAGACTGAAAGCTCTTTGCTGTACTACTTCCAGAACACCATGCATAATAATTGCCATCTCCAGGTTATGCCGCCTCAGTAATTGACTAACTGCTAATGCTGCCTCAGTAATTGATTAACTGCATCTATAGCTGTCTGAGCATTGGTTCCAAAATTTGAAGTAGTGTGATCAAGAAGTGGACATCGAAACACGTGCTTATCTAGAATAGTGTTATCCCATATACTTCAATATAGTCTGGGAGTCCTATCTGTTTTAGCAATTTAGCATGTTTCTGGAGAACTTTTGAGCTACAACTAATGTTTTGCAACATTGTTACAAAGTAACACTTTGACACAAACAACATCAACCGTTGAAACAAGAGGTCTACCTAACAAGCAAGAGGCTCAAACATAGGCTTTTGCCTGGGTGAACTTGTCAGTGTTCTCTTTTTGTTTATTATTTAGTGTTATATCATGAAATGTTTGTACGAATAGGGTTATTTACCTTGAATTGTTATATGTGCTGATATAAGCAAGAGTCATAAAAGTGACAGAGCTTTTTTCAGCAAAAGAATTCCTTGTGAGTGAGCTTGTTGAACACAGGTTTCTCCTATTCATCAACCTCCAGGTAATGGCTAGATATCACCCTCTATTACAACTGATCTCCAGGCAACAGTTCACCTGGAGAAAATGGCCACATTGGAGGTGGACTCTATGGTATTGAAGTCCCTCGCCTAAACCCTGCCCTCCTCAGGTAGGTACAATATAATGGTACAAAGCAGGGCCTTTCTTTGAGCAGGAACGCACAGAACGCACAGTTCCGGCTGGCTTGGAATCAGGGGGTGTGGCCTAATATGCAAATCAGTTCCTGTTTGGCCTTTTTCTGTGTGAAACAATGGTGATGTCAGGGATGTGACCTGATATGCAAACGAGTTCCTGCTGGGCTTTTTCTACAAAAAAAAGGCCCTGGTACAATGTAAGCAATAAATCAAATGTAAAGCTATGAGAGAGAGATGGTTGATTTCTACTAACCGAAAAGTGCTGGTGTCTCTTCAGCATTGTGTTCTTTTCCTAAATCTGAAAAAAGATACGTGGAATACGTATCAATGAAGAATCAATGAAATCAATGAAGATCCTGAAAATACTTAATGTGATAAACATCATCTTGTCATCTTCTAATCACTAATGATGGAGTCATCCAATCTTCTTCTACAGAATTGCTAATGTTTGAATCCATCTGTTAAATCCCCGTCCATTTTACAATGCAGAATCTAATCAGTGCACTTTGCTGCCTAGAATGCTGTGGACAAGAGAGATCCTGTACAAATCAGTCACCAGTTATATTCTGACACAGACAGCCATTCAAGGCTGCAGCTCTTCCAAGTACAGAGGTGTGATGGAGAACTGGGTCTCTTGAACTTTGTCCTGCAACCTAACTCTTAAGGGCACAGGCCCCAGTAAACTACTCAAAGTGATAGCCCTTTGGCAAACTCATATTAAACTCGCAAGAGAGACCTACCCTGTCCACAGCTCACATATTTCCACCATGACTGGATTTCAAATGAAAGAAGAAGGTATGAGGACAGTATTCTATCCACACTCTTATACATTTACTGAATGCAAATGGACTATGGAAAGCACAGACATCTTCTAGGGAAAAGCGTGTAGCTGTCACATTTAATTCTGAGATATGTAATAATGAATTTCTATAAGCTAACCACAGAGGAAAGAGGTTTTACACACACACACACACACACTATTTTTGTAAGACTCTTTGAGTCCTTACTGTTGTAGAAGAGCAGGGTAACATATTTAAATCAATCAGTCAAATCAAATTATTCAGAACAACGAAATTCCAAGAGCTTGGAAAGGATCTTGCAAACAGTGTGGCCAAGGAAAAGAATGACAAAATCCCAAGGGCTTGGAAAGTGTAATGTTTGTGGGTTCCTTTGTAGAAATGCTGTGTTGGTCCAACCCAGTGCCCTCCCATTAAGGAGTCAAATTCAGTAGAAAAATACACTTCCAGCTATGAAGACTACAGTGCCTCATAAAAGTACAGAAGCTGGTCATCCTTGCAGTAAGAATTCCACACAGGTTATCTACCACAAGCTTTAAAAAGGCTTTAAACAAAGCCATAGGACATAGGCCCATAATGACAAAAGAGAACTGTTGTATCCAGAGGCAGTGGACCTCTGAATTCCAGTTTTAAGAAACAACTTCAGGGGAAGGCCTCTATTCCCTGTTTGCTGGCCCTCCACGGCAAGTGGTTAACCACAATGTGAACCAGAATGCTGGTCTGGGATGCATACCAGTCTGATCCAGCAGGGTTCTTATGGATGTGGGTTTTCTAGCATTGTGTCTGACTAGTTAAGACTTTCTGAACCATGGTGGTTCCCTAGAAATGGATGGTATATGTTTACAAATCAATTAGGGGTTTGCGGTTTTAAAAAATGTATTATTTTCCAAGTTATATGCCTAAATGAAAGCCAGTTGATCTCATCCCCTCCCCATCCCCAAATAAGCTTTTCAAGGGATGCTGGCTCAATGCCATTCCTTCCCTCTCCCATGATAACATCTCCATCTCTTTTTCTATTCATCTTTTGGTCCGGCATAATCAGAAGGGAGGATGTTGAGAGGAAGAGGGCACTATCTGGAGGTCCAATCTGAGGAAACGGCAAACAGTGGGGGGATTGTGTTCGAAAGAGAGAGAATAGTTCCTTTTACAGCACCAGACAGCCTGACAGATAAAAAAGTCAGGAGCAAGCCCCTCAACCATTTCTTTCTAATGCAACATCCAGCTGTCTGGAATTCCTGCAGGAATGCAAACTGTTGGGATGTCAGACATCAAAGAGAAGAGGAGTGGAACATGTCATGCAGAAGAAATGGGGAGGGGAAGAAAAGGAAAGGAAAGGAGGGGGAGGCAGAGAAAAAGGAAGCTGGGCAAGAAGCGAATGAGGACTCTGAAGCATTGCCCATTCCTGTTAATAATAATATAATAATACTTTTTATTTGTATCCTGCCCTCCCCACCAGGGCAGGCTCAGGGCACACAAAGCAATAAAAACAATTACAGTAAGATAAATTAAAATTAACAATTACACTTTAAATATTGAACAGATTTTAAAAACAGTTTTGGTGCTAAATTCCATACCATGATGTTAAGCAGCTCTGTACTTTAGTTGAAGGCCATTCGAAAAAGTGTTGATTACAAGCCTTGCGGAATTGGGCAAGGTCCCGCAAGGTTCTAACATCATCAGGGAGTTGGTTCCACCAGTGGGGGGCAGCAATAGAGAAGGCTCGTTCTCTGGTAGCCTACAATCTTGCCTCCCTCAGCCCGGGGATTTCTAATAGATTTTGTGATCCAGATCTCAGTACCCTCTGGGGAATATGTGGGGAGAGATGGTCCCTAAGGTAGACAGGACCTCGGCCATATAGGGCTTTAAAGTTAAGCCAGGCTCTGCTTGGTGCACGTATTAATGTGACCATTTGGAAATCTAAAATGGGATAAAGTGGAAATGTGAGCTACTGTAGTCACCCTGAATCACAGATATTACAGACTAGACTGTTTCTTCCAGACTGATTTCATTCTGGGCAGAGCTCACCTTGGGAAGGAAACAAGGGTACAGATTGGTCTTGAGAACATGGCCTCTCAATGCTCTATGACCCACCATAGCCAGGATCAGAAGTTGTATCCGACTAGATCTCTGTGAGCAATTTACAAAACTTTACTTAGAACTTCATGGTGCAGGAAGGGATCCTGATCTAAAAGAACATTTATTGGAGGTTCTAAATTTGAAGCAATGCAGTTCTATAGCTTGACACTTATGTATCCTATGCAACATTTTAAAAAACTTGCACATACATCTAATAGCTGGTGGAAGGGGCAGAATGCAGGAAATGAGCTCTGTTGCTGAGGACAGCTCACACAGCATAGTGCTGGGGAATGGGGAATATAATTCTGCTGTACTGGGTAGTGCCAGCTGTTTGTTCACAGTGGCCTACATTGTGCTGCATAAGCCACCTCTGACCTCAGTTGCTTCCAAGAGATAATTGATGATAAAGCTGTAGGGCTCTCCTCCTTCTCATTCACTACTCCAGAATGGTGGCAGTTTGATACTTTCAACTCCATTTCAATTTCTGAGCAAAAATGGCAACTGCAAATGTTAAAACTCTCTTATTTTGCTCTTTTGAGGAGAGGGGCATAACTGTGTTACCGCCCCACTCAGTTATTTCCCAGGCAGCAGCTTCTGTTGCTCTACCCTAGCTATGGCCTAGATTGCTATCTAATTGTAATACATGAGATTAATTTGGCAGCGACACGGCAGGCGCAAGGACTGGGTGGATTTCCAGCTGAAAGATATTCAGGTTTCAGACTTGAGCTCTGAAAAGTCACAGAGGGATCTATGAATGAGACCTTTACTGATTCAGGGAACGAGACTACTGTCGCTGTGATCCTAAAACAAGAACAAGATGTCAGGCAACCATGATGGTGCCAAAATATATAACTTTGCAATAATATATCTAAACTATTAGCAATGAGCCTGCAAAGAGTCTGCAGTGAGTTCAGATTGGCTTTGTACTACACAGGCCCATGTGCAGACCAATGACTGGCTTTTCTGGACATAATGGCAGCAATCCAAAAGAATAGCAGTTCAACTGCCATTTTCTCTCTTGGTCTCTCTGCCATTGATCAAAAGTTGAAAAAACATTTGATCAAGTCAACTGGTCATTTTAATGTAGCTTTCATATATGACGCTTGAAGTGTCTTCTTTACAAGACCACTTTGTATTGAGAATGTATTGAGAGCCAGTTTGGTGTAGTGGTTAAATGCGTGGACTCTTATCTGGGAGAACCAGGTTTGATTCCCCACTCCTCCACATACACCTGCTGATGTGACCTTGGGTTAGCCATAATTTCTCTGAGGGTTGTTCTGCATAAGAGCCGTTTTGGGAGAGCTCTCTCAGCCCCACCTACCTCACAGGGTGTCTGTTGTGGGGAGGGGAAGAGAAAGGAGATTGTAAGATGCTCTGAGACTCCTTTGGCTAGCAAAGGGCGGGGTATACCGTAAATCCAATCACTTCTCTTAAAACCTACATTGGTCAGAATGTGTGAACCTCCCCATCTGAGCCTCTTAACTGGAGATGTTGGGGATTGAATCTGGGACCTTTTGCATGAAAAGCCAGTGCTTAACCATGAAGCCACAGACCACTGAGAAGCCTATCTATCTCGGTCTATGCTGCAGTTAGGGATTTGTGGTTGTTACTGGATTTTCCTCATTTTAGTATTTGTTTGATAGATTGTTTTTATTAACTTTGTAATCAGTCCTTAGGGGTGCCAACCTCCAGGTGGTAGTTAGAGATCTGGGATTACAACTGATCTCCAGGTGACAGAAATCAGTTCACCTGGAGAAAATGGCCACTCTGGAAGGTGTATGCTATGGCATTACCCTCCTCAGGCTCCACCCTCAAAATCTCCAGATATTTCCCAAGCCAACTGGCAACTCTGTCAGTCCTGGATCTACATAATAATGAAAGGCAAGTTAGAAATGAAATGAAATTATACACAGTCTTATACATAGGCAGCTGTGTCAGTTTGAAGAGATATAACAAAGTTTGGCTCCAGTGGCACGTTTAAGACCAACTTTGATGGTCTTAAAGATACCACTGGACTAAAACTTTAGTCTTATGCATAGACTCCTATAACATCATCATAGGATTGTTAGAAGGAAAAGATAGGCTGAAGGTAGGAACAGTGGAGATAAACATCAGTTTTGTATTAACATCTGTTGTTGGGACTAGAGAATACATTTATGCATAAGGTGTCAAGAATCAGGGAATTCAACTAGATTCCCTTCTTGCTTTACCTCCTATGAGTCCATTTGTGTTTACAATTTTGGTAAAACCAAGCAACATTGCACGTTGTATTTGTTTTACTGGAGATGTCTAGCTTTTCTCAAGAGAGGCTAGTTAGAAAACTGGAAGCCAAGAACTCCAGTGTACTCACCAAGAATGGATGCCTTCAGAACTGATTCACTGCAAGGCAATTTGCAGCCAGACAGGATCCCCAGCAGCAGGGCTGTCAAAGAGTTGAGCTGCTTCTCCAGGCGGATCAGATTCACTCGACCCTCCTCCTGCAATTTCTGCAAACTTGAAGACATGGATGATACTCTGTTTTCCACCAAGCTGATGATACTCTGTTTTCCATCAGGGTCCTTGTCCTTGAAGGGTTTTGTTTGTTGATCTCTCCAGCGTGCTTCAGGAGCTGCTTGAACTCCATCTGCTGCTGTTGCCCAGGAGGAACTTCTTGCACTTCCTCTGGTGTTGCCAGCTCTTCGGGCATGAGCACATGGAGTTTGCAGCTCCCCAGTCCATCACAACCACCTTCTGATGATGGAGGAAGTATGGCCACTAGAGACCCTGGACATGCAGAATCGCCTTCTCTTGGACTGCATTCAGGAGTGTCTGGATTCAGGTTTCCTGAGCCTTGCAGAACCATAAAGATGACAATCAGGAAAAAAGACTTGCTGAAAGGGGAGAAGAGTTTCATTCTCTCTTGCTGCTGCCTCTAGAAATGCAAGATGGCAAGGCTCTGAACTGCGACAGGGCTTCTACAGGCTGGGAATTCCACACACAGGCTGGGTCAAACTGCTCACAGAGACTGAAGAGCTACAAAAAGAAAAGGAGGAGGGAAAAAAAGAGACACAGATAAAGAAGGGTTTGAGACTCTCCAGCATATTAGCATGTCATGGGGAATTAAAGCCAGGCTCTGGTGGGAGTCACTGATAAGTGAGCTGCTGTGCAAACTACACTCAGAGCCACAAGGGTTTGACTTGTAAGGCCTGTAATTTGTGCGCATGTTAAAGACAGAAGGAAATCACCAAAATACTAGCATGGGAATTGAGTGAAAGAAGCTCTACTCTCTCTCAGAGAATGCTGGTCATAGGCACAGTGTGGCCACCCACATCCCTCTTCTTGCCCCCCCCCTCAATAAGTATGGCTGTGAATCTATTCCCTACTAAACAACCAGACCTGCTGTTTTCCATTTACTTTAGGCAAATGCTTTGAAGATTTCCAATGAATTTCCTACTTTCTCATTCAAGAGAAACTCTGAGAACACAGAATCGTGTCTTGCAGTGAATCAAGTTGAGGCCCATCTCTGAGCCTAATCCAGGAGCCCAAACTGCACAGGAAATTGTGCTGAACAGAATAAGTAGGGTTCCCAGAATCCAGGTGGGGCCAGGATATCTTCCAGAATTACAACTGATCTCCAGGCTACTGAGATCAGTTGCCCTAGAGAAAATGGCTGCTTTGGAGGATCAGTTCTATGACATTACATCCTGCTGAGGTCTGCCCATTGAGCAAAAGCCCACTCAGCATTTCAGAGACATTAAAGACTTATATACAGGGCTTCTTTTTTTTTTGCAGGAAAAGCCCAGCAGGAACTCATTTGTATATTAGGCCACACCCCTGACATCACCATTGTTTCACATAGGGCTTTTTTTGTAGAAAAAGCGAAGCAGGAACTATTTGCATACTAGGCACACCCCCTGACACCAAGCCAGCCAGAACTGCATTCCTGTGTGTTCCTGCTCAAAAAAAGCCCTGCTTATATGCAGTCTTAAAAACTACCCTTCAAACACTGGTTTTAAACTGGGGATTGTACTTAACAAGCATTCTGTTAAAACAGAATTTGCATTTGTGTGAAACTTTTGTACTATGCAAAACCTTAGATCATAGGTCAGGGAGACATTTTCCAGTTCCTTGAACTGTACCTTATTTTTAGTTATTCAGTCAAATCCTAATATGCTGTTATTTATCCAGAATACACTTCTATCTGTTTGAATACATCTTGGATTTAGTTTCTTGTTCTCATCTCTAGATAAATTGGTGGGTCAAAAAATGGGAGGGGGTGAGTTATGTCTCTCAAACATGCCTCCTTCACAGACCTAAAAAATTAGATTTCTTAAATTTTTGCCTGTAGGCATTCATTCACCTTCCTTCCAAGCCATGTATGAGCACCAAAGGGGTCAATTATTTAACTTTTCTTTTTTCATTTAGCAAGTGGAAAATCCTGGACTGAAACATAACAAAACATCCATCAAGACAAATGGATTTGCCTTTGGGCTTGAATTTTTCAGAGTATTCTTAGGGTTTTTTTGTCACAAAATAATAAAGGGAAGTAATGAGAGAAATAACCAACCCCCCCCCCCATATATTACGTTACTTTTTATTAAAAAGGTAAAGGTAGTTCCTTTCCCTTTTTTTAAGACCAACCAAAACAACACTAAACAGTATGCATGCATTTGAGTTCTCCAGAATTCTTTTATGTTTAAAGAATTTTATTAATAACATATGGTAACATTATCTATTAATAATTTTTTTTAATTTTCCCCATATGCTATTTTCTAAATCCCCCTCCCCCCGCTACTTGACTCCCGCCGATGTTATAAACTTAAAATGTTAACACTTAAAGGTACCCTTAAATCATATGAACCATATAAGCCTAGATTCATGTTCTTCTTTTTTCTAATACTTAATCATTATTAAAAAAATGTCCAATGTCCTTTTATTTTCCATTGTTTTTCTACATAACCTCTAAACTTTTTCCACTCCTTTCTATAAACTTTCAAATCATAGTCTCTTAAGATTCTTGTTAGTTTATCCATCTCACTCCATGTTATTATTTTTGTAATCCAATCCCATTTTTCTGGTATTTTTTCTTGCTTCCATAACTGCACATACAATGTCCTAGCCACTGAAAGCAAGTACCAAATCAAAGTTCTATCTTCTTTTGGAAATGTTTCCATTTGTAATCCCAACAGAAATGTTTCTGCTACTTTCTTAAATTCATATCCCAAGATCTTAGAAATTTCTTGTTGAATCATCTGCCAATACTTTTTTGCTCTTTCACAAGTCCACCACATATGGTAGAAAGAACCTTCATGTTTTTTACATTTTCAACATCTATCTGGCATCTTATTGTTCATCTTTGCCAACTTTTTAGGGGTCATATACCATCTGTACATCATTTTAAAACAGTTCTCTTTAATACTTTGACATGTTGAAAGTTTCATAGAGTTCTTCCAAAGATATTCCCATGTATCCATCTGTATTTCTTTATTTACATTGATTGCCCATTTAATCATTTGAGATTTTACTACTTCATCTTCCGTAGACCATTTTAAGAGTAACTTATATATTTTTGAAATTAATTTTTCATTATCTCCAAGCAGAACTTTCTCCATTTCTGTTTGCTCTTGTCTTATTCCTTCAGCTTTAATATCATTTTCCACCAGGCTCTTTATTTGTTGCATTTGAAACCAATCATATTTGTTGTTCAACTCCTCCGTGGATTTCAATTCTATTTTACCACTTTGTATTTTTAATAGTTGATTGTATGACAACCCTCTTTCTTCATCGGTCTTAGCTGTTATTTTTATCACTTCTTCTGGCACTATCCATAATGGCTCTCTCTCATCACCATACTTCTTATACTTCATCCATGTATTTAACAGATTATTTCTTATATAATGGTGAAAGAAAAAACCATCCATTTTTTTCTTCCCATAGTACATGTAAGCGTGCCAGCCGAATTTATTTCCATGACCTTCCAACATTAAAAGTTTTTTATTTGACAGCGTCACCCAGTCTTTTATCTATACTAAGCAAACAGCAACATGATATATTCTTAAGTCTGGCAGCTGGAATCCTCCTCTCTCTTTAACATCTGTTAAAATTTTCATTTTAATCCTTGGTTTCTTCCCAGCTCAGACAAATTCTGAAATCTTCCTTTGCCATTTATTGAATTGTTTACTATCTTTCACAATCGGAATAGTTTGAAACAAATACATTATTCTCGGCAAAATGTTCATCTTAATTGCAGCTATTCTACCCAACAATGTCAAATTAAGTTTATTCCATTTAATCAAGTTTTCATCCATCTTATGCCATAGCTTTTCATAGTTATTTTTAAATAAATCAATATTCTTCATTGTTATCTCCAAGCCCAAATATTTTACTTTGGAAGCAACTTCACATCCCATCAATCTCTGCAATTCCTTTTGTTTGTTTGCTTGTATATTTTTTCCATAAAAGTTTTGACTTTTCTTTATTAACATAAAGTCCCGCCAATTCACCATATTCTTGTATCTTAGTTAACAACAAAGGTGTTACTTGTACAGAATTTTCAGTTATAAACATTATGTCATCAGCAAATGCTCTATATTTGTAAATAGATCCTCTGATTTTTAGCCCTTCTATTTCTTTATCATCTTGTACTTGTATCAGTAAAATTTCGAGAGTCATAATAAACAACAGTGGTGAAAGCGGGCAACCTTGTCTTGTACCTTTACTAATAATCATATTATCTGTAAGGTCTGCATTTATACACAACTTTGCCCTCTGTTCCATATATATTGCTTTTATCATTCTTATAAAGTGCTCTCCAAGTTCTATCTTTTCCATAACTGCAAACATAAAGTCCCAGTTCAAATTATCAAAAGCTTTCTCTGCATCCGCAAAGAATAATGCAACTTTCTTTTCTGGATGTTTTTCATAATATTCTACAATATTAACAATTGTTCTTATATTATCTCTTATTTGTCTTTTAGGGAGAAATCCTGCTTGATCTTCCTTTATAAAGTTCATCAAATATTGTTTAAGTCGTTCTGCCAGGATTCTTGTGTATATCTTATAATCAGTATTTAATAATGAAATTGTTGTCGCTTGATTCATGGGTACTCAAAATTTGGGAGCATATTGCTATGGATAGAATCCAAGCCTCACTAGATCAGTCAGATCCTCTTCGAGCCCATACTAACTACATTGCAACTTGGTTACCTGTTTTGGAGAAATTAGACAGTGACCCATTTTACATTAACCCTTCTACCAAATGTTCTATTTATAAAGACCTCTTGTTATATTAACCTTTCACTTAGTGACCATCTTCCCTATAGGATACCTAAGATCCCAAGTTAATACGCACACCTTGTGTTTATTTTCTTCCTGCTTTACCCCTTCCCGATAAAGTTGTGGTTATAATTATTATTTAAGTTGTTAGATATATATATGTATATGCAGTCACGCATCGATATACGTTTTCTTCATATCCTCCCACGTTGCTTGGTTAATAGACATCAGAAGTGTTACACTGAAGACTTTTTCCAATGTTGTTACTTTTGTCTTTCCATGTTTGTATAATTTGAATTACTTCAATAAACGTTGGATTAAATTTAAAAAAAAAAAAAAATAATGAAATTGGTCTATAGTTCTGTACATTCGTGACATCTCTATCTTCTTTAGGTATCAACGAAATTATAGCTTTTTTCCAGGTATTTGGTATTTTCCCTTTTATTCTCATCATATTCATCAATTTTGGTACTAATTCTTTAATTTTTTAAAAAAATTTAGCCGTATATCCATCCAGCCCAAGCACCTTACCAATTTTCATTGCATTAATTGCTGCTTCAATTTCCATTTTTTTCAATTGGATCATTCAAAATTTTCTTCATATTTTCCATTAAGGGTGCTATTTTAACATTTTGCAAGTACTCTTCAATCTTTTCTTTATTTTCACACCCTTAAATAAGTTGGCATAATACTTAAAAAATTCTCTTTTTATTCCTTCTTGATCTACGACCTCTCTTCCACCAGTCACAATTTTACTAATAATTTTACTTTCTCTCTTTTTCTTCAATTGCCAAGCTAAATACTTTCCAGGCTTATTTGCACCCTCAAAAGATTTCTGTTACAATTTTTTCAAATTCCATTCAATTTCTTTGTTCAGCAAATGTCTCATTTGAGTTTGTAATATAGTAATCTCCCTTATAATTTTCTTTTTCCCTGGCCTTTTTCTCAGTTCCTCTTGTTTTTTCTTTATTTCATTTTGAATGTCGAGCATTTGTTTTTCTTTTGCCCTCTTGTCTTTATTATTCAAAGTAACCAATATTCCTCTCATTACTGCTTTATAAGCATCCCATACCGTCTGAAATTCTATATCTTTATCATTTATTTGGAAGAAAGCTTTAGTTTCGTTTTCTAGAGATGTCACTATTTCTTTATTCTGTAGTAAATCTTCATTTAATCTCCATCTTCTTGGGGTTTTTTTGCAGTTTTGTAACCCATAATATTGGGTTATGATCAGCACTTATCTTTGATAAAATCTCTACTTTTTTAGTTATGAGGCCCAAATCTTTAGTACCCCATAACATGTCAATTCTGGAATAAGTGTTATGTCTCACTGAAAAAAAAGTATAGTCTCTTACTTCCGGGTTGAATTTTCTCCAGATATCTTCCAAATTTTCTTGTTTAACCAGTTCAAAAAAAGATTTTGGCAGTTTTCCTTCCTTGTTGTTACTTTTTTGTCCAGACCTATCCATTTTGTTCTGTATTTTTCAGTTAAAGTCTCCCATCATCAATATCTGGTCATAAGTCACTTCATCAAGCTGTCGGGTAATGTCTTTGAAAAAAGCATCTTTTGCGCCATTTGGTGCATACAGTCCTAATAACAACGTTTTCTTTGCATTTATCATTATCTCTATCTCCACATATCTTCCATCCTTGTCTTTAAATATTAATTTTGGCTCTAATTGTTGATTAATATAAAAAATTACACCCCTTTTCTTTTGTTCCGCCAATGAAAAAAATTCCAATTCTAATTGTTTATTTCATAAATATTTGTAATCTTTTTGTTGTATATGGATTTCTTGTAAACAAATTATATTACAATTTCGCTTTTTAATCCAATAAAATGTTGCTTTCTTTTTTTGCGGTGAATTTAGTCCATTTACCTTCCAAGATAATAATTTGTAATCCATTATGGTGCAAAGTCTTTATTCTGTTCATAGAAACTACACAGCTCATGTGCACTCGTAATTGTAATCCTTCTTCCATGTAGCTCAAAACTCAAACCTTCAGGTATTATCCATCTGTATCTTGTTCCATTAACACGCAGTTTCTCTGTCAGTTTCTTGTAAGATTTCCTGTCATTTATCACTTGTCTTGGCAACTCTTTCATTATGCTAACTCTACTCTCTCCTACTGTCAGAATCTTTTGAAAACTTTGGTTCAAGATTTTTCTTACCATTTCTTTTGTCATAAATCTTTGCCTCCTAGACCCCTGTCCACCATGGCTGGCAAAAGCTGTGATGGAGAATAGGTTCCCCTGATGGACATGATAAATTTTCACTTAAAGATTAAAGGAGGCAGTAGTGAGGCTGTTCTTGAAACCATCTCTGGATCCTACTGATTCATCCAACTACTGCCCACTTTTGAATCCTGGGTAAGGTGGTTGAGAGAGTAGCAGTGCAACAGCTCCAGGCTTTTCTGGAGGACACATTGGCTGTGGACCCATTCCGTCCCAACCATGGGATGGAGATAATGCTGGTTGCCATCACAGATAATCTCCATAGATAGCTGGATCAAGGTGGGTCAGTGCTGCTGTTATTACTCGATCTGATGGCAGCATTTGACATGGTTGATTATGATCTGTTGACCCATCACCTCACTTATGTGGGGACATGTGGGACAGCTTTGAAATGGCTGTTCTAATTTCTCCAAGGTCAGGGACAGAGGGTGGTGCTTGGGAGGAGGGTTTCAACATGTTATCCTTTGGTGTGTAGTGTTTCCCAAGGGGCAATCCTCTCCCCAATGTTATTTAACATCAACATGCACCCCCTCACCTAGCTGATATGGCATTTGGGAATGGGTTGCCATAAGTATGCAGATGATACCCAGTTGTATCTGTTGCTTCCAAGAGCCTTACACTAAATGGAAAACAACTTACTGGTGATCCCTGGCCCCAAAAGTATCCAGCTGTCCTCAACCACAGTCAGGGCTTTTTCAGCCCTTGCCCAGGCCTGGTAAAACTTTCTGCAGAGTGAGATCTGGATCCTGTGGGATCTGATGCAGTTCTGCAGGGCCTGTAAGAAAAAAAATATTCTATCAGGGGTATGGGGGTGGGGGGAACGACAGCAATGGTTGAAGACAGCAGTAGTTTCATCTAGACTGGCCTCCCTCCTATCCTCCCCTTGTCCATTTCCCCTTTTTCCTGTTTTCCCTATTTACCAATCTGTAAGATATCTGATTTGATCAAGAAGATCAAATCAGTCAGCCCTAAGGGAAATAAACCCAAACTGTTCCCTGGAAGGTCAGATGCTGAAGCTGAAGCTCAAATACTTTGGCCACCAAATGCGAAGGGAGCACTCCCTGGAGAAGATCCTGATGCTAAGAAAGACAGAAGGCAAAGGAAGAAGGGGACGGCAGAAGATGAGATGGTTGGACAGTGTTACGGATGTAACAAACACGAATTTGAGCAGACTTTGGAGGATGGTGGAAGACAGGAGGGCCTGGCGTGACTTTGTCCATGGGGTCACAAAGAATCGGACTCGACTGTGTGACTGAACAACAACAAAAAGATATCTATTCTCCCCCTAGATAAGGGGCACATTGTCGTGCTTCCTTTTAATGTCTTAATTTATCAGTTGCCAGTAGTGTTGTAAAAGCTGTCTGAATAGATTTAAACTTGTGAACACTGTTTATATGAATATTGTCACCCACTCTGAGCCCTGAGGGAGGGCTATAAATTGAACCAACCAACCAACAAACCTCTAGATTAGATTACTGCAATTCAATCTATTCTGTAACTTTAGTTCTGTTGGACTGTTGATTGGAGAACTTATGCTGTGTGATAGAATTTTTAATTTTTTTATAATACATCTTGAGTCCTAGGGAAAAAAGTGGACTATCAATGAATGAGTGAGTGAGTGAATGAATGAATGGACATTATGATAACTACAGAGGAGATACGTGTGGACTATAGTGTTGCCAATCCCCAGGTGGGGGCAGGGGATCCCTCGGTTTGGAGGCCCTCCCCCCGTTTCAGGGTCGTCAGAAAGCGGGGGGAGGGGAGGGAAATGTCTGCTGGGAACTCTGTTATTCCCTATGGAGATTTATTCCCATAGAAAAGCATGGAGAATTGATCCGTGGGTATCTGGGGCTCTGGGGGGCTGTTTTTTGGGGTAGAGGCACCAATTTTTCAGTATATCATCTAGTGCCTCTCCCCAAAATACCCACTAAGTTTCAAAAAGATTGGACTAAGGGGTCAAATTCTATGAGCCCCATAAGAAGGTGCCCCATCCTTCATTATTTCCTATGGAAGGAAGGCTTTGAAAAGGTGTGCTGTCCCTTTAAATGTGATGGCCAGAACTCCTTTTGGAGTTCAATTATGCTTGTCACAGCCTTGATCTTGGCTCCACCCCTAATGTCTCCTGCCCCCACCCCAAAGTCTCCTGGCTCCACCCCCAAAGTCTCCTGGCTCCACCCCCAAAGTCCCCAGATATTTCTTGAATTGGACTTGGCAACCCTAGTGGACTAAAATGCTGTTGTAGGTGAGGAAATGTTTTGTAGGTGCATTGGTTGCTTTTTCAGGAAACTTACAATCACTTGGAAGATTCACAAACAGATTGATCATGAATGTTTAAGACTGAGAATGCATCCAACAAAGAACTGGCACATAGAACTTCCCACATGTCTTACTTTCAGCTACAAAATGAGTGAAAAATAGTAACTCTGCGCCCACTAGAGGCCAAAACAATTATCTGTTCACCTAGTTTGCACTTCACCTAGTAATTGGGCAAGATGTTCATAATAATAACTCTGAGTTTTTATTATTTGAGCTCTGAAATGACTGTTTCAGAGCTCACACTATGCTGGCATTTTATCATGGCACATATACTGTCAGTTTGGAATGCTGTTTCACATGCTAGTTTTTCACCAACACATGTTGGGAAAGCCATGCCTTTTGTAACTGGAGAAAAAAAAGCAGTGTGGGGCATAAAGGGCAGCAGTAAGCATGTTGCTGGCTTTCTTTAAAAGTGATGAACGTTCCTGGCCTTCCCATTGCATTAAGTAACCTGCCTTGCCAAGCAGAAGAGCGGAGACAGAAGGGACATGTTCTGAGCATGCCACTGGAACAGGCTGAGGGCTAAAGGCACTTCTCTTACTGTTTCATGCAGTTTACAGCAATCCCTGGCATTCTAGAGAGGGTTAAACCCCTGCAGTGGAGTCAAATGATTCAAATCAGCACCACAGTTGAAATACTGGTGTTCTAGTTTTAACTCTGTCCTAAAACTCAGTCCAGAAGTTTGGTTATCAGCTCATTGCTGACCTCACCCATGTTCTTTTCCTCTTTCTGATCTGTACTCTAAAGCACTGATACCTCCAAAAGACTCCTTTGGTGTTCTTTGTGCTTTACTCTTTTGCTCACTGGTCCAGAGGGAAAGAGGACTTGCCCTGTCCAATAAATACACCTTCTAAGGTCCAGCTTTGTGATTTGCAGGGCTCTACCTGCTAAAGCAGAAAACAAGCATCCTGCACCAACCTCTTTCCCTTTTTTGTAGAAAGTGGAAACAACTGCCAGTGAGCAGACTGAGAACTGTGTGTGATTCCCAGAAGCAGCATGTCAATACCCATAAACATTATGTGCCATATCAGAGGGAGCTTCAGCTTTATTCTTGCCTATAAGTACAACTCAGTTCACTGAAAGGTACTGCAGTAGCAGTACACTGGGCAGCTGTCATTGATACCCAGAGGGGATACGGTGTTCCTGTCAGAAGAGAGCAAGGATGTTACTCAGATCAGATACTGTGCCAGGCCTGTCATGTAAGAATATCCCTTGCTTGTGAAAAACTTCCCAGGCCTTTGGATGAGGCAGTGGGCATCCAATTAAGTAAATCATCATCATCATCATCATCATCACATTTTATTTGTATCCCGCCCTCCCCGCCAAAGCAGGCTCAGGGCGGCTAACAGCAAGAATTCAATACATACATATGAAGTACATACATTCGATACATATGAAGTAAACTGACAGTATTACCTGTTTTTAATGTATATTGTTCTTAACGGTTTTAATTATTGGATTATTTTTATTGTTTTATTGTTGTATACTGTTTGTTGTGATCTGCCCTAAACCTCCTTGTAGGAAGGGCAGAATAAAAATGGAAATGAATGAATGAAAGAGATAGGATGCCAGATCTACATTGTCTGTTCATGGTCCCTTTCTTGCATGTGCGAGCTCAGATCTCCAAAGATTATTGATCACTGAGGTTCAGAAGCAGACTCTTGCATGGCTGACAAAGAGGTGGAGAATTAAGATCAGCTCTTGAGATTGTAAGGTAATTGGCCATATCTAACAAGCACTGGCTACCTCAAACCTCAGTTTGTACATACATGGAACTGTATTGTTCCTGAACAAGAAACATTTGGGGGAAAACTTTACTTTTCAGCCCAGAATGCCACGATGTTGGAACAAACCAGACTTCTCAGAAAGGGGTCAACATCCATCTAAAAATAAGAATTCCTATTGAGGGAGAAGGTGCTACACAATCCGTATTGTACTAATATACAAATGTTGGCTTTTCAGTTCTAATCTAAGAATATCAGATTTCTATGAAACTAGAAGGTATTTATGCAAAAAACCCAACAACTTGGAAAGTTCGTGGAAGATATATGTGAGGGGAACTAAATTATATCTTCACATTGGTTACCTAAGAGGCAAAAAATTGCCTGACTTGACAAAGCTTTGACTTCTTTGGAAATGCAGTATAGAAATATATTAAATAACATTGAAATGAACATTGAACATTGTTCTGGAGAACAGAGCAGGTAAAGAATATCCTTTACCTGCTCTGTTCTCCAGAAATGTGAAAACCAGAAGGTGCAGTGGCCCATGCTTTACCACTAGGGGGACAAACAAATGATCCGATCAAAGTAGTAATGGTCGGACCATGGTGGAAAAAGGTCTTGCCCTTTCCTAGCCAGGTCAACAGTTGATCAGATTTCTCTCCTTATTTCAGCTCTTTATACAATCTCTCTCGAAGACTCATTGCTTTTTTCCGCATAAGCAAAAGAAAAACAAGTGTGAATAATGTACAGTGACGAGGCAGGGCATCTTTTTCTCTCCCTCCCCCCCATCCAATTTGTCTTTGAGGCTGACATTGGAGAAAACCCCAAATTGCAGCTCATGCCTTGCACAGTTTTACCACAGTATCCTGAAAAGCATCTGGTGTGGAGCTGATAGCACAGGGGGGTTCGGGCTGGAGCCCCGGCCGGAAGCCTAAGAGTTAGCAGCGGTTGGGGAGCCACTGCTTCTGTCAGGACGTCAGACAGGAAACCTTCTGATGGCTCTGATCTGAAGGCTCCCTGGATCCTTGCCACTGTCACCAAAAGGAGAGGCAGACACTCTGGCCTCCTTACCAGAGGCAGCAGAAGCCACTTAGAATCATTCACTGAGGCACTGGAGGAGCCATTTTGTATGGGTCATGAAGTGAACCATTGGAATAATGTGAAGACTTCTCAGATGGCTGGAATAAGAATTGCCCTTTCAGTCCTAGCCCCTGAACTCTTTCTCTATATTCATAGCAATAGGCCTGTATATGGAGACTGAGTTTTGTGCAGATTCTTTGTGACAGGTACCGGTGGTATTCCTAAACAGGCCATACTTAACACAGCCTTATAATAGGTTTTTGTCCTGTTGCTGAAGGCTGTCCAAGTGAAAATGTGAGGAAACAGAACTTGTCAGAAATATTACATTCTCTCACATTCTTCTACTTGCACATTTTTCTGTTTCATAAATTAAAGGGTAAACTCCTAAGGGATTATGTCAAGCACCCGTCAAAGCATTGAATGATAGCACTGAACCACTGCTAGATGGACATCTTGGTGTAGCTTACATAATGTGGGGAAGGAGAAGCTCTAACTGATAAAGAAGGACTTTAGAATGCCCTGCTCTTTCTTAACTATGTTAAGACAGGTAGGATTCCAAAAACCCTTATGTTGTCAGAGCACTCTGTAGTAGTAACTGCTGAAAAATTATTGCATTTGATATTCTATGGTTCACACCAGATTAAAATATTATATGTGGTTCACACTGTAATCATTTTAGTGGAGCAGGGATAGTAGTTAAAACACTGTCACTATCTGTTCACTATGATGACTGAATATAAGCATATGAAGTTGATGTTGCATTAAGGCAATTATCTTGACTGCAACTACATTTCCCAACATGCATCTATCATCCAGAAGTCTCAGACTGCATGATGCTGTCACAACAGATAAACAGACTATGATATATTGCAGAATCCAAATTATGGAGGATCTAAATAGTGAAGGATTTTCTGTTTCTTGGAAGCTTGTAGATATTTTAGTCCATTTGTTTTCTCTCCAATGGAATAACAGGATTTCAGCCACAAGAAGAATCTCACTTGTTCCAGAAACAGCATTGTGGTATTTTGTTGAGCTGAAAGATGTAGGCCCTGCCTATATAACATTGATATATTCAAGTTCAATATTATCAAAATAAAATAAATATAAAGGGCCTAGAGTCAATATGAGGAGGTGAGTTGTCCCTTTGTACCAGGAAACTTATAACCAATCTGTCATTTGTATTCAAAACTCCAGAGAGGTTTGGGACATCTGATTGGGACATCCATAGCAAACTCCCATATCTTTTAAAAGCTCATCCTCATTAATAAAAAAGGCTAACCCAAATCTTTACTGCATGTTGACTTACAAAACTGGGTGGTCTGGATTGTATATTTTAAAGTCATTCCATTGGTAAATGCAGAATCTGTGTGTTTCCGCGTGGCAAAAAGGAAACTGGATGCTTTGCAAGTGGACCGGAGCAGACAGCAAGAGCACAGTTGTGTTCAGATCATACAGTTAGCATACAGGAAGGATTTGGCCCATTGTACTAGGAACTTGAGTTCAGTAGCTCAAAAATTTACAGTGCAATCCTAAAAACAATTTCCTGGAACTATGTCTCATTGAGTAGACAGGAGTAGGATTATGAACAGACTGCTTTGGACTATTCTCTTAGTCTTCTTGACACTAAACAAAAACTATCCAATCCAATGAGCTTCTTGAATACAGATAAGATTAGTGATGTCCAAATTTACATTTCTAACACTTAAGAATGTGGGATATTTGCCATGTCATTTGCTTAAGTGCCTTTTATGGGGTTCACATTGGCATACAATGCTGTCCAATATGGAGTCAGACCATTGGTCCATCTAGCTTAGTATTGTTTTGCAGAAGCTTTCCAGGATCAATGGCAGGGAATATTCTTTCCCAATGCCTATTACCAAAGATATTGAAGATGCCAGGGATGTCTCTCTCCTCTTTGCCCTGAGTCCCACTGGTTTTCAGAATAGTAATGCAGCATTTCAGTCTAGTATGAGATGAACAGATGTGTGAGTAGAGAGAGAACACTGATTTCCCAAACTGATGTTCAGCAGATGGCAGCAACTGTACATAGAAGAATGTTAATTGTTGTGTACATAAACTAATGTTGTGACTTTAGAATGTGGTTCCTGCCTGGCTCATTGGAGCCTTTAGGACAGAGTTTGGGGACTCAGGAACAATGGGCAGTAGGATCCAAATCCTCACTGCCCTCTTCCAATCACAAGCTCCCTGCTGGTTTGAATGATCCAATGGCATGCTTGTGCAGGGACTTGAATGTGTATGTGTGTGTGTATTCTCAGTTCTAACTGCAGCCCTATACTATGTTGTATCTAACAAAGGAGCTATGATCACTACTCCCTCGTCTCTTCCATGCGTTAAACCCACTATATTATATTAATTAAAAAGAAAGCCAAGTTGGTTACACTGATCATAACAAGAGTTGAAGAAGAAAAAAAGAGGGTTCTGATCCTGACGGTCGGTGTAGCCTACTGGGCTAAGAACAATGCCTGAAGATTGTTCTGAACCATCTGCATCTTGGGGTTGGGACTTGGATGTGTCTTTTAATCATATGGCCCTCCTTTGTGCAACATTTGTGTGCCATGAAAGTCAAAGCAGAATTGTCATAAAGGGAAACAACCTACTTCTTTCAAATTTCTATCAGAAGTTGCTGCTTGTTAAAAACCTTGTAGGAACCCTCTCAGTTCTGCCCAGCAGGCTTTCCTGATTGTTCCCTCCTTGCGGCTAATACCCACATCCTCTGTCAGAAACTGGGCATTTTCTTGTTTTGCCCCACAATTATGGAACAGTTTGCCAGAGGGCATGTGCAAGGCCCTATATTTACTTGACACTAAACAAGAACTATCCAATCCAATGGGCTTCCTGAATACAGATAAGAGCAGAGATGTCCAAATTCATATTTCCCCACAACACTTAAGGATGCAGGGTATTTGCTATGTAATTTGCTTAAGTAGGAGGGCCTGCAAACCAGTCCCCACTCCCCGCCTTTATGCATAAGCATAGCAGTTATGTTGGAGACAATTTACAGGGCATTCTGCCACTTTTATTGCTGCTGTTGTTGGGATCAATATATTTTAAAGTCTGTTGCTTACATGACCTTGAGCTTGAGGAAAGCTCAAGGTTCTGTACCCTTTATTCCTTTTTTCTGTGATTAGGATTGGAGGGGGGAGGGGCTGATTCAGTGAAGTGGCCCTGGAAGAGAAATATTTAACTTTTCCCTTGCTGTTTTATCTAAATCGCCCCACCCCCGGGAGCTTTTTGCAGCAGGGGAGACACATAGACACAAGAAGCTGCTTTATACCTAATCAGACTGTTTGTCCATCAAGGTCAGTATTGTCTATTCAGACCAGCAGCAACACTACTGGGTCTCAGGCTGAGATCTTTCACTTCACCTCCTTCCTTCTTCTTTGAATTGAAGATGCCAGGGATTGAATTTGGGTCCTTCTGCATGCCAAGCAGGGGGCACTTCCACTGAGCCACAGCCCCTCCCACCCACAGAGAAAACATGCAGGTGTATATATCAGAAAGGAAATGACAATGGTGGCTATGGCCACCCCTTTTACATGAGTCTAGTTGTGGGCCCTTTTATATGCTTCCCAGTAACCATTTTTGGAAGGATTACGTGCCTCAGATTAGGCCAGAGGTTATGTCAGTTTCCAAAGCAGGTGACAGATATGCCATCAACTGGATTTTTCTGCATGCTCACCAAAACAGAGATGGGGGAACCCAGCCAGAAGGTTAGCTATTGGCAAAGGAACCAATGCAATCCATAGCAGCAGAGCTAATGAGTCATCAGCAGGGCCAATCAGAGGGGTCAGGTTCATGCTTTGGTAAATTTCACAACTTGTTTTTATGTGTCAGAAGTTTAACATTTGTATTATGGATAGGGGCCTCAAGCTGGAAGTAACCTGGGCTTCTGTGGACCTTTGAGGGAGCCTGGCTATCATTGAAAGACATCTTGTTCCAGTGATGACATACATATTTTTATGAGTATTTTTATGTATACTGCCCTGAACCCTGTCCTATATCAATCAACCAATTGCCTCTTCTCTTTTGACAAGACAGTGCAGAACAAAAAGTGCAATTCCAACCTTCAGTGTGTGTGGAGGCGGGGGTGAGAAGACATCACCCCAAAAGTGGGGCCTAGAGATCTTCCAGAATTACAGTTATGTCCATACTACAGAGATCAATTCCCTTGGAGAAAAGGTTGCTGGTTCCTGGTTGGGAAAAACCGGAGTTTTTGGGGGGTGGGGGGGGGCGGAGCCTGAGGAGGGTGGGATTTGGGGAGGGAAAGGACTTCAACGGGGTATAATGCCATAGCTCCCACCTTCCAAACCTGCCATTTTCTCTGTTGCCTGGAGATCAGTTGTAATCCCAGGAGATCTCCAGCTACTACCTGGAGGCATTCCTATGTCCCTGAAGGTGCACAGGATGCACTTTGGGTGTTTGAGATTATCTGGGTCGACAGCATGTTTTAAATATTTTAGTATTTAAATTGTTATTAGATAAATGGGGTTTGTAATGTTTTTATATCTATTGTTTTATTTATGGTTGTAACCCACCCTAAGCCCGCTCATGGGGAGGATGGGATAGAAATCACATTAAATAAATAAATAAATAAATAAATAAACAAATAAATAAATAAATAAATAAATAAATAAATAAATAAATAAAATAAGGGCTGAACTAGATAATATGGCACCCTATGGTTACCAGGTCCCTCCCACAAGGCCTGGCAACCAGTGTGCGATGGGAAGGACTAGCCTGGAGAAAGAGAAAGGCCTAGGCCTTGTGACTGGCATTGCATAGGAAATGACACCATTATGCTGTGACATCCAGTCAACACTCTGGTATTTGGGCAAGAACTCTATGGTAGAATCGGTAGAACTCTGCCCAAATACCAGAGCACTGCCTGCTATTGCTGGTGTGATAGCATCACTTCCTGCGCAACTCAGCTACAAGGCCTGGGCCTTTCTCTTTCTCTAGGTAAGTTCCCCCACCTGCTAGCTGATCAGTGACTGGGGGTAGGGTCTGGTAGCAGGGAGTCTTGCCTCCACTGACAGGGTCTAGCAACTCTGTGATACCCGGGAGACACCTCTACTCCCCTGCCTTGTTATGACAGCTTTGTTCCTCTGAGCTGGATCTAGGGTTGCCAAGTCCAATTCAAGAAATCTCTGGGGACTTTGGGGGTGGAGCCAGGAGACTTTGGGGATGGAGCCAGGAGACACTGGGGTGGAGCTAGGAGCAAGGGTGTGACATATGAACATATGAAGCTGCCTTATACTGAATCAGACCCTTAGTCCATCAAAGTCAGTATTGTCTTCTCAGACTGGCAGCGGCTCTCCAGGGTCTCAAGCTGAGGTTTTTCACACCTCTTTGCCTGGACCCTTTTTTGGAGATGCCGGGGATTGAACCTGGGACCTTCTGCTTTCCTAGCAGATGCTCTACCACTGAGCCACCATCCCTCCCTTTCTTCAACCTTTCTTCCTAGGGAAAGCATGGGTACAAACTTTCCAAAGCTCACCTTCCCTTCCTCAACTCCCTCACAGCTGGGCAAGCTGAGCTTCATACAGCCTCAAGCAACGCCTGCTTTCTGTCTCCACAGCCCCCGGGCACCTCCACGCCTGCGCATACAGAAGAGGACAAGAAAGCCCGAGTTAGCAGCAGGCAAGGGGGGTGCCCGGGCAGCTTCGCTCAGGCAATGCAGGCTGCGCGGAAAGTTTCACTGAAGCCCCGCGGGCTGCTCCGGCCGCGCGCCAAGCTTGTCCCGGCTCACCTATGCCTAGCCCCACCACAATGTGTCCCCTCAGCAGAGTCTCCTTGTTCTGGGCAGCAGCCAGCAAAGCTGAGCCGGCTGTGAAGATGCAGCTGGCCAGAAGGATGCAGGCTCGGCGGCCGCAGCAGCCGTTGAGCGCCCCGCCGGCCAGAGCTGAGAGGGCCGTGGCGCCCACCATGCTGGAGACGAGCAGCTCCTTCCAGAAAGCATCCAAGCGCAGCTCCTTCTTGAGGAGCAGGAGGGCTCCCGACACCACGCCCGTGTTGTAGCCGAAGAGGAAGCCGCCCAGGGCTGAGAAGACCGACAGCACGTAGACGAAGGCCGGCGTCTCATCCTGCTGGAACTGGCGCCGAGCCGCCCGCTCCAGGTCAGTGCAGCCGCCAGCCGCAGCTTGGCTCGTGAGGCTGGAGCACGACTCGGTGCCAGCGATGAGGCTCCGCTCGCCCAGGCTGGCAGCGTCGGGCGCCGCCTGCTTCTGCTGCTGCCGCCGGCGGTGCTTCTCCCCCATCAGGCTGCTCAGGCTCCTCAGAGTGTCCTAGAAGGACCCAGATTTGCGGCTCGCCATGCTCTTGGCCTGCCTCCACCCTCCGCTTCTCTGATTTTACCTCAGAGGCGGAGCGGAGCGGGTGATGCCGCTGCGCTGCTGCCGCCTCTTCTCTGGTTCACCTTAGCTGCTCCTCCGAGATGGGGCGGCTCGCCACTCTCCTTGGCGCCGTTTCCCCCTCCCCCCGCTTCCGTTTTTTTGGAGAGCGGGGGAAGAGGCTGTAAATCCTGGGGTCCCCCGCCAGGGCGGGAGGGTTGGGAAGCCTAGCTGGATTTCCTATAGGTGCCACTCTGCAAATGCAATACATGTGCATTCTTAGTAGTGCCCCCTATCCTATGGAATGGATTGCCTGAGGAGATCAGGAGGTTCCCACACTTTTAGCTTTCTTCTGCAAACTATGTAAAAGAGAACCATTCAGGAGGGTATTTTAATAAAGGAAAAAGGCTGCAGTATAACAATGTCAGAAAGACATTTCAATGGAGAGAATGGAACTGTGGACTGTTCTATGTGTATTTGTTGCTGTATGTTTTTGTCTTGCGGCCACTGCATTGTATTTCTAGCTATGTAATACCATTTCTTGCATTACTTAACATGTAATAACACTTTTGCCTTGTTTGAGGTTTCTGCACTCCTAGTCCTTTCACATTCTTCATTAGATGTTTCCTCATCCTGTTGATTGAACTGACTTATAATATGTAATTAGACTTGAGTTTCAGTGAGAAAGATGAACTATTATTATTTATAATGTATTTTAGATTGTTTTTGCATCTGTTGTTTCAGAATTTATTTACATTGTTGTTACCCACCTTGGGTCTTGAGATGCTCAGGAGATAGGCAGACATATAAAAATTTTAAATGAATAAATAAATCTGCATTTGCAATCTGTGTGCTGAGATCTTGTCTTATTTCTGTGATTTCACAGGAATCAGAATGCTGGCTTTTGCAGTGATGCTTGGCAGCCACTAGATGTTCCTCTAAGACAGACTATTAAAATGCAGGGTTGAATGGACATCTACATTTCTCAGGGCTCACAGTTAAAGAATCATATTGTTGTACCATAATTTATACCTTCATGTCATTATGAACTTGAATTTGCCCAATGGCATTGATAGGCAGTAGATTTCCCCACACAAAACTTTGTGGATTTTGTTGTCATAAGATTACTTTAAGTGCCTAACTACATATGACGTCTCCCCCATGAGATGTCCTGGGTTAGGTGAAAAGGTGTGTTCTGAAGTTTTTACTTCCCAGGTCCACATGAACCTGATTAAACCTCTCTTCCATGCTGTTTTCCTAGCCTGAAATGGCCCTGGGGATTCTCTTTGCCAAACTGAAAACATAACATGTAGCTCTTTGGTACACATGCAGACCCTATTGGGGGAGATGGTGCCCCTGGGGCCCTTTCAAGACAGGAAGCCAACATGGGAGGGTCAAAGCCCCCTCTATTTGTGCATGGTGATCTTGGTTGTAATTGGGCCTATATGTGCCTGGGAAGCAATACATTCATGGAAAACAGGCCCATCAATGGCTATTAGCGATGACAGATAAAGAGACCTGCATGCTCAAAGGCAGTGTACCTCTTGAAGGGGACTACGTTTTATACACTTCTCAGAAATATTTGGCTGACCATTGCTGAAAAAAGCTTGGTTGACCTTGGGTTTGATCCTGCAAAGCTGAGATCAGACAGCAGGCTTGGTGTGGTCTTGCTGTGCCTCTAATCTCTCTGGAACCATTTGTTCTGGAGAGGGAGTGACCAGACACATCACCTTTCTTTTCTTTTCTAAAAACCTCTATGCATGAACAGAAGTGTGTATTCATCATGGCCAAATATGTAGTTATGTACATATAGCTAACTGAGGGGGGAAATGGCAGCCAGGGAGCAGAAGCTGCAGACCTCTAGACATCTTGAACACACAATAGGGTAACTAGATGGCTGGAAATGTGCTGTGGAACAATTAGAGTCATAAATACTGGACTTTCTCAGAGGTTACAGAACTCCCTCAATGACCCATTGATATCACAGATGTGCCCATAAATAAAAATCACACAAACAAAAAATGGCTCTTAGAATGAACTGTGGCCAGGGAAACAAAAGGGCACCCAAGAAGCAGTGTGGAGAAAATGCTCCTGTAGTTGGCAGCAAGATTTCCAGAAATGCCAGCTTTGTGCTAAAATCTTAATCTGTGGGACCAGGGAACTGCAGACCCTCCTAAAGCAGAGATATATCTCACTTCGGTTTGTCTATACTGTGTCTTGCTACAATTTATTTATTTCTATCCCACCATCCCCTGCAAGAGGGCTCAGGGCGGGTTGCAACGTGTCAGTTCAACACAGAATAATTAGAACTTTAAAAATAACAACAATCCAATCAAACAACTAACAATAAAATTTCCAATGAAGTCTAAAGATGGCAACAATACTGGGAGTTCAGGGGTGCGTTCACACGTACCATTAGTGGCGACACAGCTTTGTCTCACTGACGGATTAAATATGTTCATCCAGACATACACATCTGGCAATCAAGTGTCATCTGGGACCATCCCAGCTTGCTGCGGATCAATACCATGTTAATTTGATAGCGCAGAAAGTCCGGCTCTTTTTCACAGAAGTGGCACATGATCGGTTTTTTCCTGTTTATTTATTTATTTTTTATTTATTTATTTATTAATTGATTTGTATCCCGCCCTTCCCACAAGTGGCTCAGGGCGGCTTCCAGAAATTAGTCAAACATACAATTAAACAATATAAATATATAAGCAATATATATATGTTTGGACAGCTCACAAGCGATACTGCCCCCCCTTAAAAAAAAAAAAAGCCCCAGCAGACATGCACATTGCCAGATCATCCGGGAATCTGAGGTGACGCTTCTGCTTCTCTGATCAACACAGGATCGGAAGCGGGGGGGGGGGGGATGTTATCCCACTATTCAGAACAGGGAAAAAATTATTTTTTTCATTATGGAGGATTTCCAGATATCATTGCCACTGCCAATTTCTAGAAAAGTAGTTCCTGGCAGTCCCCTGGTTTGAATCGGCAATGTTAATTCTGGAAACCTTCCCCCCCCCGCCTCTGAAGCAACGTTTGATTTCCCACCTCCAAACAGCTGGGCACATGTTCAATGGACCATCCCCCTCCCAGGAATCACCATCTGATCATGCATGCGCCAAGAAAAGAGCATGATAGTATTGGATGTCTGATCGCTCAACAACAGGATGAGTCTCATTCTTGGATGCTCATCTGATTGGCCCTGCATCGAATCAATATTCAGTGGTTCAAATTTGAGTGCTACACACCTGCTTTTAATGTGATGTGTGACCGCACCCCAGGTGCCTCCTGAAGGAAGCTAGTTAAGATGGTAATAAGATAGCTACCTGTTGCTGAAAAATGTTTTGTTATTCCCTTAGCAGGGCAGGTCAGAATGGGCATTAGAGTACTGCACCAATACAAACTATGTGAGCAGTGCTAACAGGGGAGGCTGAGATAGATTAGACGTCTGCCTCCTCAGCCAAAGGCTTGGTAGAACAGGTCCTGTGGAATTGTAATAAGCCCTGCAGGGCCATGATTTCCAGTGAGAGTATGTTTCACCAGGCCAAGGCCAAGGCAGAAAAAGCAGATATCTTTCGGGCTGGGGAGATGTTGCTCAGCTGAGCATAAAGCTCTTCAGGGCACATCTGGGGAGGGTCAGTTCCATAGTAAAGTAGGTCTCTGGCTGCTTAGGGCTTTGAATGTTAGCGCCATAACCTTGGTATTCAATTGCCAGCCAGTGCAATTGATGTAACACTGGATGAATGTGCATCTGCACTAGGCTTGCCAGTTCCCAGAAGGAGATCCCCTGGTTTTGCAGGCTCCTCACCGCCAGCCAGCTGGCAAGGGAAGCCCCACTCCAACAGCCTACATGTGCCTTTAACTCTCAGCAGAGTTAGGAGATGCTTGCAACCATTTGTGTTTCCAAATGTGTGTATGCCTTTAAATCTCAGCAGCAGGACAGCTGGATGGGACAGCTGGCAAGCCAGCAGAGCCATGGAGTGTGTGATATTTCTGAGAAAGCCAGTGCAGTCCCTCTGTTTCTTTTGCATTCACTTCAGAAGTTGTTTCTATAGCAAAATGGATAGTAGAGTTAGCTAGAACCTTATTATGAGATGGAGGAAATCTCCATTCCCTAAAATAACTGCTGTTCCTGTGTTAGTCTGAAGAAGCTGGTTAAAATACAGTATTGTTACATTCAGCAACTGCCATGGTGAGTAAATTACCCCAGTGAGATCACAAAAGTGTGGGCTTGCAAATTCTGTTCATTTTGATTGCTTTGTGAGTGTGTGTGCATGTCCCTTTAAAAAAGCCATGCTTGGAAATGCTTCTAAAGCCTGACAAGGGAACTTGTGGTGGCATGGCACATTTCACTTCCATTTAGTGTAGCTGCCAGGGTAGGCCAAAAAAAGAGGACAAGGAAATGAAGACTGTAGTCAGGGGAACTGCACTGCTGTATTTTTATTTATTTATTTAGAGTATGGGAAAGTCACTGTAGTCAAGTCCCGGGAGCTGAGGGAGCCAATTGCCTGACCAGCAAATGATAAAAGGCTGATCTGGCAACAGTGGTGACCAGGGCCTTCATAGAAAGTGAGGCATCCAGGATCATCCCTAGGCTTCTCACCCTCGGTGCCGGTGTTACCGGTGCCCCTCCAAGGGTTGGGAGACGGATTCCCGATCCCAGGCCTCCACAACTCAGGTACACGACCTCCATCTTCATTGGATTTAATTTCAGCAGGCTCTGCTGCAGCCAACCAGCTATGGCCTCCAATGTCCTGTCCAAAGTGTCTGGGGTGAAGCATGTGGCCTTGGTCCATGAGGCTGGACTGGGTTTCATCCGGTGATGCACAAGCAACAGCACAATGGCTGCTGCAGTGAATGATGCTTTTAATAGAACTTTTAACCAAAGAATGTGCACTGCAAGCAATGGAATGTACAATAAATGGTTCATATGATCTTATTTAATTTCACTTTGAAATTGTATCAGAGGAAATGCCTTGTGCTGGGTCTTGCACACTTGGAAAAGATAGTGGGGATTCAGTCACTTTCACTTGGTGCCAGCAGACTGCAAGGAATAATTTTAGTGTTCCTATAGGCACATGTAGAAATCTTCCATGGGAATTAACCCTCTGTTTGTACTGTGCCTTGGTCAAGTTCTTCCTCTTTAATGACAGTCAAACAATGACATTAATTTTCACATAGCCATTTGTGCCTCTTCAAAGTCTTGTCACAATTTTTTTATGGCATCACCACCAATGCCCAGATGGTTATCAGTAGAGATGATATAAATTAGCTGAAGGATAAATCCACTTTCATTCAGCAATAACACAAAGTAACCTAGTAAGAACTTGTCAAGAGTGCATTAGATGGACTAGATGAGGACTAGACTGCAGAAGCCCTGGATCACTGTGCCATGAAGCTCTTTGGGCAAGGTTTGGACAGTCATTATCCCACAGCCTAACCTTCTTCACAGGGTTGTTGGGAAGTTAAAATGAACAGGGAGAGCCTTGTGTACTGCTCTGAGTTTCTTGAAGGAAGGGCAGAAAAAATACAATAAATCTGTTTAAATATGAACACGTGGGAGATAGAACCATTGTCAACAATGGTCTTATTAAATCCTTCATTGTGAGGAACTATGGTCTGATTAACTTGACTGGGAGCTGCTTCTGTCTGGCAAGTCAATGGATAGGAATTTCCTCATTGAAAAAGAGACACAATTGGAAGATTGGTTAGAGGGTTTGGATTCTGACTCCGTGCGCTGTTGCCAATGTGTAACTGTAAAACGTCAGCTAATAAGACATTTTGAATTAGCACTTGGGTGGGAATGCAAATGAGCTAGTAATAGCTGCAGAGACATATGAATGAGACTGATCAACCAATCAAGAAATTTTAAAAATGTATGCAAAACTCTTTAGGGGTCTCAGTTTTGCCCTTCATTTTCCTCCTCCTTATGGCACTCAGGGATAATGGGAAAATGGTTCTATGGGATCAGCTGGGAGTCAGCATCTTATTTGGAGTATCTGCTTGGTTTCCATTCTTCCTTCATGTTGTGAGGGGTATCCCCTCCCCCATCTCCCCGGCCCTTGTTGACAATTCAGACATTAATCTCTTGGGTTCCAGTATCCCAGTCATGTTCATTTTTATCACAGTTCCGTTAGTGTCAGGTTGAGCTTTCCGGAGCTTCAGAACAGTCTTTTGGCAGTAGCCTCTGAAGTCCTTTGGCAGAGGCCTCACTGCCTTTGCTTCCACAGGCAGCCTCGGTTATTCCCTCACCCCACCCTCTCACATATGGGCCTGAGCTTCTTACCACATCAGGATACAGAGCAGTGCATGAATTCCGGCCTCAGACTCTGGTCAACCGCAAGCTCAGTGTATTTCACAAACTGTACCTCCCTATTCTGGGGGGAGGGCTGGGCCCTAGGCACCGGCACATAACGGATTTTCAGAGGCCTTACCTACCAACTGACGTTCCAGAAAGAGAAAAACAAAACAAACATAAACAGCTCACCTTGCTCTTCACCCCAAGTCCCTTGATTTCAGCATAGGAATTTCCTTTGCTTTCTATTGCTCTTTCTGGCCCAGTGGCTTCTAGGAGAAAAACAGGCAGAAGGTGTCTCATATCTTCTCTGTTCCAGGCTCTTGCAAGATGTGTTTTCAAATCAGATTGCAGATACTCTACCTACATTTGAGGAAAGGACGGTGGCTCAGTGGTAGAGCATCTGCTTGGTAAATAGAAAGTCCCAGGTTCAATTCCTGGCATCTCGAACTAAAAAGGGTCCAGGAAAGTAGGCATGAAAAACCTCAGCTTGAGACCCTGGAGAGCCACTGCCAGTCTGAGAAGACAATACTGACTTTGATGAACTGAAGTTCTGATTCAGTATAAGGCAGCTTCATATGTTCACATGTTTATGTTCATATATTCATATGTTCAAAGGACAGCGCCAGTCTCTCTAGCCTCTTCCTAGTGGTTTCCTGTGCTTTAGGATAGCTAACCTCCAGGTGGGATCTGGAGATCTCCTGGGATTCCAAATGATCTCTGGATGACAGAGAAAATGGCTGCTTCAGAGGGTGAATGCAATTATATTATACCCTACTGAGCTCCCTCTCCTCCCCAAACTCCACCCTCCCCAAGTTCTATTCCCAGAATCTCCAGGAATTTCCCAACCCTGAGCTGGCAGCCCAATCACTCTGATGAAGCTACTGGGTCAGACAGATACCAACATCTGGCTTTCCAAGTGTGAACAATGCAGAGGATTTAAATCATTTATAAATTAGAAGTACTCAAATGGAGTTCTGAACTACTATGTCTTTGTACTTCGTGAGGCACTCTAATCCAGGCAGAGGCAGAAGGGAAACTACAATCTACCGTTTCCACAGACCAATTTCTGGTGGGTCACCTGGTGCTCTGTTACTTTCAGAAAATGCCAAACTAAGGTGGACCATTGTTTGATTGAGCAAGGCACATGTTATTTAGCAAGAGGGCCTACTTAGTTTGGGTCTAAACAAAATTAGTTATACCCTAATTATTTAGAGATCCTGAGAGTGCACTCTAGCTTTGTAAATTTAAAACACATTGGTGGGCCAAGGGGGTGCTAGTGAGAAAAAAGTGGATCACACAAGAATGAAGTTACCCGAATTCTGTTCCAAGAGAGCCATAGAGCTACTGGTCTTTTCACTATACCAGCCTCTGCCACAAGTGGTAGTTGTTGGAAAGGAAAGGTCCCCTGTGCAAGCACCAGTTGTTTCTGACTCTGGGGTGACGTTGCTTTCACATTTTCACGGCAGACTTTTTATGGGGTGATTTGCCATTGCCTTCCCCAGTCATCTACATTCCCCACCCCCCCCAGCAAGCTGGGTATTCATTTTACCAACCTCGGAAGGATGGAAGGCTGAGTCAACCTTAAGCTGGCTACCTGAACCCAGCTTCCACCGGGGATCGAACTCAGGTCGTGAGCAGAGCTTAGGACTGCAGTATTGCAGCTTTAACACTCTGCGCCACGGGGCTCTTAATTAGGGTAGTTGTTATACCCTAATTAAAATGGTTGGCAGCAGGGTTAGTGGAAGGAGCATAATCCAGCAGTGTTCAAGGGTTCCACACAGTGTCTACAATGCTTGAATGAAGACAAACAAAAATCCTGTCAAGTAAAAGCTTAGTGCAGAACATTGAATGGTGAGGCAGAACAGATTGGTACCTGGAAAAATGGCCCCTGTTATAGCTTTTGGGTATATTAGTAAAGATTAGGCTTGATGTGCATCCAAGAAACTACCTTATATTGAGTCAGACTGTACATCTTTCAAGGTCATTGTTGTCTATGTTGATTAGCAGTAATTCTCCAGGATATCGTGGAGGTCTCTAAAATCACCCACTACCTTATCTTTTTAACTGGAGATGCCAAGGATTATCCTGGCACTGGTCCACAGTCCTTCTGATAGGCCCATATGGTTCTAGTTCTACCCCACCCCCCTTGATCTGCTGACTCTGAGAATAATCACCTTCAACTGAGCCATCTTAGTTTTTACTGGATCACACACTGCCACATGTCGTGCTCAGAAAACATCTGAAATTGGCTAAAGGCAACTATAGAGATTTTGTTGAAAATCATATCTGTGATGTGGAACCTAATCTCAGTTATGTGTACTGTGTGTTAAAAAAGATGCTATGTGGATGTATAGTGTTATCTTTTGTAATTTCCACACATTTCAGAGTTTATAATTGACTTTAAAACAAGTTGTGGTGCTCGCTAAAAGGTACTAGTGAAGGTATGGGGGACAAATTATCATGCCACCATTTGGGAGTTTCTCTAAGAAATAATATTCTTAAGACTGTTCTTCCTGTGAATTCCCTGCTTTGACTTAGAGACTTTCCAGTATATTATCTGGATCAGAACGCCATGTTCACAGTACTTCCTGGACCATATTCACAGTGATAGACCTTGACAGGAAGCAAAAGGTGCTTTATACAGAAACCACAAAATCACAGATAGTCTAAGTGACACACTCAAGATCCTACAAGCAAGCAGGAACTAAACCCAGATTTCTTGCACCCCAGTTCACTGCTATAACCACAGTGCTATCCTTCCTCTTCTTCAGAGAGAGGCACTCATAGCAGATTGAGTAAGAAGTGGCCATGTTTGCATCAGTGTTCTGGAGACTACAGGCGCTTTTGTAGCTCATGAATTCTTACCACTTAGGGCCCCCTGACAAGGCGATGACTTACGGCAGCACCCTGCTAATAAGCCTAAAGACAAAGTGGGATTTTCTGTGTGGAGATAAGGGTGATTTAAGAGTTGGGAATGAACTGAAAGAGAGTTGCTGAGCACATGCTGCCTGGGAATAACGCCTGCTAATCTTACCGCTTACAATATGGACAGAAGAGGCAGAGGTTGCTGAGTTTCTGCCCTCCTAAGACACACCCTGTTCGTCTGTCATCCCTGCAGCTTCTCCTCTTTGAGGTACTATTGTCACTGTCAGATCAAGGAAGGCATAAGCAAAGATCCCACCTGCCAAATCCTACCAAGTATTCCTCTACTTTGGACTTCAAAAATTACAATAATAGCCATGAACCATCTAATCCCCACAGATGAGGGGGTGGGGTGGGGAGACTCTGACTTTGATATTGTCCCTCTCTTAGCTCCTAAGCACATCCTTGGAGCCAAACGGAGTGCCTTCATCTTCCTCCTGTCATGTCCTACCATCCCCTGGGAACTTCATCTGTGGAGAAATAGTTTGTGTTCTAAAAAAGAAAAAGAAGTCAATATCCTACCTACTGGCTATAATGTATACTCTGCCATATGACCTTTCCCCTTTACTTCTTGTGCAAGGCCAGGACCGTGTCTATCTTCCATGTCTGTGTAAAAGGAAAGGCAGGCAGGGAGGCCTAGTCAAGAGATGAATATTTAAAAACAACAGTGTGGTGTAGTGGTTGCAGTGTTCCCTGTGTGATGTCAAGTCAGTAACTATTTCTTAACTTACAGCACACGGTTATTGTGAGGATCACAAAGAGGAAGAGTGAACCATGTAAATTACCCTGAGGTCCTTGGAGGAGGGGGGATAAAAATGTAGCAGATATCCTGAGAGATGAAGGTTAATCGGTGGCTGTAATAACTGAGCCACTCTGGAACAAGCTGTTTTCCTCCAGGCTAAAATAATACATTTCATTTAATGGAGGGAAAGCAAGAATCTGCTGTACTCGGCTGCATGCACAGAGAACACAGTTTGTGGGTCACTGCTTCAAGGCATTTATAGGATGCCAAGTAGTTTACCTCAGCTCACCTCAAGTAACCTGCTACGCTGCTCAGGAGTCCAGAATACATTTGTGAGGGAAAATTGGTGCAATGCAGGCCACAGTATCTTTCCCAAGCTGGGCTTATTGTTGTGAGGTCAGGTGGATGACTTCTATGGTGCTTCCATACCAGGGCCATTTTTTGCCATCAAGTCATCACTGTTTTGGTATTAACAGCAGAACAATTGCTCTACATTTGATTAATGTGGAGCCATCCCTAGTCAGAGGATCCTCTTGCTGACCTCCCCCACCCCGTCAATTGGCATTCCTTTCCTAGGAAGCTGCATGGTGCTGACATTACCTGAGTTTAAATGCTCATTACCTGGTTTAAATGCTCAATGTGAGGACTTGGGCCCCTTATTCAAATGTGGCTCTAGAACTCACATAACAACTTCAAGTGCATTTTAAATTTGATCTCTTATCATCTGAGCTAGATCCTTTGTGGCTGTTGAAGCATAAACCTTCTTAAAACTGCAGTAAGCTTAGGTTCTTCCAGAAACACTCCTAGCTCTGAACACCTCAGGACAGGACATCCTCATCAGAAAGAGAATTTCACTTCTGGAAATTGCTTTACTAAATTCAAAGCAAAGGAGCACAGTTCTTGAAATCCACACTTAACTATTGTTGCTCTGGTCCCCAGAGGAAATGATATCACTGAAAGGATGCCATCTGTTTGGAATGCTTTGAAACTGAAAGCACAGATTTCCTCCATTCAGGTACTCCATGACTGGACATCTGGCCTGGATCTATGTGACGTAATAGCAAGACCATGTGGACAAGAGCTGTAGAATTAAAAAACAAGCAGATAGGGAACAAAGTGGTGCTCATCCTAGCACTTCCAGTGCAGAAAGAAAAACAAGTATGGAAACACCCAGTTCACTTGAAATTTAGAAAGCAATTGGGCTTAGGATGGAAAGTCTTGTGTGAACTTTGATTTCATGAGACAGGGAAGATCTGCATCTCAGAAAGCAGCACATTGGTGAATTCTTGTGATTTTGGAAGCCAATCTAGGGCATATGAGGGTGACAAACTGGACTGGCACTCCCAGTACTGACATCTCCTGGGTTTCTTCTGGCTTATTGATCATGCAATACTTTCTTTCATTTGAAGAGCACCATGGATGCCTACAAACATGTTCTTATATAAAGTAGGTTAAATCCTTACAGAGTGGGGAGTTAATACTTAAAAAAAAAAACAACCTCACAGTATTACAAAGATTGATTCAGGAGGCAGCCTCCTGCTCAATCTAATATCTTCAGTTAACTCTCTCCTGTTGTTATAAACAGGCACCTGAGACTGTGGTTATGATGCATGAGGATATCAGTTTCAGCTGTGCAGCTTTCATCCTGGGCCTTTGCCTGGCACATAGTAAGTAGCATGCCACCACAATGATGCGGTGTATGCAGTATGCGCTCCTCAGCAAATGAATATGCAACAAGTCTATTGTATATTGGACTAGACAGCCAAGTTTTTGAGAGTGGGAGCCGTACTGATTACTGCCTGTTGTATCCATTCATATTTGCAATAATAGCAACAAAGAATATTTTGCCATCACCATGTAGAAAAGGAAAAGAAAATCAGAGGGAAGAAAGAAAATAAATAAAAGTTCATAAGCAAATAAGATGGTTTCATTGACAACATTCTGGCAATATTGCGAAAAACAATGTCCTGCCCCCCCCCCTCCATGTTCTTCAGTTTATTAGTGCTAGTGCCATTATTTGCCACTTGGGGTTGCAATTGCCTAAATTATAAAGACTATCTCCTAGCCAGTCAAGCTCTTGGACCAACAGTAGTGAATTATTTTCAATCTGTTCAAGAGGATGTGGTTGCAAGAAGCTTCCTTACATTGCCTTCACTTTAGAGAAACTTTAATGAGTCTGAGGAAATGTATTAGGTGATCATCGCAATCGGCACATCAGGCAGATGATAACAAAACCAGTTGAGTTTAAAGTATGATGAAGATAATGTGGTTGCTGAGAGTCTGTTAAGAGGAGGAGACTCCTAACATAAATACAGAAAAAGTTATCTATCTCATAAAGGTGCTGTGGTGCATAACTTTGCAGATGAGCTTCCCTAGGGAAATGTGGGCAGCAGGTTTATTTGTTGATGAAAAGTACCATCTAGTTACAGCCCACTTATGATGACCCCATAGGGTTTTCATTGCAAGAGATAAATAGAGGTGCTTTGTTACTGGCAGTTTCTGTGTAGCCAGGGCTTTTTTTGTAGCAGGAACTCCTTTGCATATTAGGCCACACACCCCTGATGTAGCCAATCTCCCAAGAGTTTACAGGACTGTTAGTACAGGGCCTACTGTAAGCTTCAGGAGGATTGGCTACATCAGGGGTGTATAGCCTAATATACAAAGGAATTCCTGCTACATAAAAAGCCTTGTGTGTAGCAACCCTGGACTTCCTTGGTAGTTTCCCATCCAAGTACTTGCCAGGGCCAACCCTGCTCAGCTTCTGAGATCTGACAGGATCAGGCTAGCCTAGGTCATCCAGGTAAGGATTGTTTTTACTGGTTTACCACACTATCACATCTCTCAGTCAGGACAATGTCTCTGTGCCACACAGCTTTATGTTGACCACTGATGCTGGAATTAGTGAGACAGTCCTCTTTTTGTGTACATAAAGTCCATTCATAAAGGATCAACAGGCATATTGGGTACACTGGATCTTACTTTTGTCTCTTTCACTGGGCTAAGGAAATGACGCAGTCAGATCAATTGTACTGAGCAACTGGGTGGAACGCAGGCTGTATATTTTTCACTCTTTTTATGTAAGTAAAAGCAATTCAAATATATGTTTTAAAAGAAAGTAGAAGAAATCAGGGAAGGGGAATCAGGTAACATTTCTGAGGTGGGGGGCAGGCCCCTGCAGTTGCTTTAGTGGCCTCTTTTCTAGTTAGAGGGTGGAACCTGGTGGTAGGATCTGGCACATTTTGGAAAGAGTCCGGCAGAACATGTTAAATAACGGACAGAGTCTGATATGGCTTGGGGTGGTGCTTGCCTTGAAGTTTTTAAGCTCTTCACACTGTGTAACTTGTTACCTGCCAGAGTGCACTCCAGCCTATTGGCAACCCTAGCATCCGTATTCATTGCCAGAAGATGTAGTTATGGCCAAGCAGAGATGGCTTTAAACGGAAACTAGATACACTCATGGAAGGTAGGTCTATCAGTGGCTGCTAGCCATGGTAACTCTAAGGAGGCCTCCAAAATCTGCCTCAGTATTATTCTGAATAGCAGTTCTAGAAGGCAACATCAAGGCCTCTCTCTACATCCTGTTGATGGTCCTCCAGAATAACTGATTGGCCACTGTGTGAGACAGGATGCTGGACTAGATGGACCACTGGCCTGATCCAGCAGGCTTCCTCTCATGTGCTGTAGGAGGGCTTTATAATGTTGTTTTCTTGGAGGAGAGTGGCCATTAAAAATTGCTTCATGCGGGGCTGGGAGTGTTAAATTCCTTCTCCCACTATATCTGATCTGAATTAGAATGTTTTAAAGTGCTGATTCTCTGTACCAGCATCTCTTAGGTAGAGGCTATAGAGAGTCAAGGATGGCTTTTTAAAAGCTAGGCTTTACAGTGCAACTCTAGAAGTTAATGATGAACTTTCTACTCCCCCCTCCCTTTAAATTAAATATGTCAAATGCAGAGACAAAATAGAAGATTGTCTGTGCAACAAACAATGCAGCTCTAGTACCATGGCTTTTCTTCTAAGGAAATTCCATGTGGAAATGTTATGCAGAGCCAGAGAGAATTCTCTGCCAAGGTTCTTTGAGAAACTCATTTAACATTAATTTGTGCCAAGTGCATGGCCTACATGGGATATGGACAATCATTGTATAATTAGGGCTAATTTTGGAAAAGTGTCCATGGGGGTTAGAACAAACATGAAGGTTGATGGTCTACTGTAGCTTGAAGAGACAAAATTATCCCCTGCCAAATAGCCAGGGCAGGGAACAGAAACTGAATTTCTACCAGCTGCAGAATCTCCACTGCCCTGCCTCATGTGCTATTTTTTTAGAGATGACTTATCCTTCCCAGGCTGAAACACTTTTCCTGTGCTAAACCATTTCACAGAAGTCGCTATGATGATGCAGAAGCCTCTGGAGGTACCCTTTTTTTCAATGGTGAGTCAAGCATTGGCCAACTGGGAGGGATGTCTACACTGCCATTGCTTTGGCTGGTGTTGTTCTCAGGCTTCCTTCTTTCCTTCTGAGATGGCTGGCATGTCTCACTGAGCAAAATTAGAGAATGCCTTGTTTTTGCCTGCTTGAAGGTCACTGAGCATAGCTGTGCAAGGTTCCAAAATGGTGACCCCAGAGGGTTTTCAAGGCAAGAGACATTCAGAGGTGGTTTCCCATTGCCTGCCTATGCATTGCAACCCTGGACTGCCTTGGTAGTCTCCCATCCAAATACTAACCAGGGATAATCAGAGCTTCTGAGGTCTGATGAGATCAGGCTAACCTGGGTCATTCAGATCAGGGCTATCCGTACATGTGCTTTCCAGTCTTCCAGTAGCCATGATCAATGTCCAGGTAAGTGATTAAAAAACCTCCCATCCCTATGATCCAAGTGAGAGCTGTACATGTCTGAAAGCTGGCTTACTGCTTATATGTGACTGGTTCTTGAACATGATGTACTCCCCTTACCGGGGCTACCCACATGTAGTAACACAAATTAGCTGGGGACTGGAGAGCAGGGGCTAGATGTAGCCTCTCCTATAGCACTAAGCGACTGACCAGAGCTATGCACATGCAGACCAGAATGATAAACATTAATAGAGATGATTCATGTCATTAATGACCAGTTGGATGCCAAGCTGTTAATTTCATGCCATGGAAGAACACATATGATTTGATATTCAGTAGTTTTATCCATTTTCTATGGAGCACATTTAGTCTGAGCTGATGTTTCAAAGGGATTATGCAGGCCTTTTTTTGTAGAAAAAAATCCAGCAGGAACTACTTTGCATATTAGGGCACACCCCCTGATGCCAAGCCATCTGGAACTGCATTCCTGCTCAAAAAAAGCCCTGGGATTACATAAGCATATATGGTGCTGGACCTGGTTTTCCTGTCCCCTACAGTACAATTTTTGGTGCTAATATATCTTGACACAATAAATGACACAAACTCAGAAGAAAACTCTTGAATAAGTTCTGGATGGGTAGCCATGTTATTATGTAGCAGCAACATAAAACAGGAATGCAGTGGCAGTATAACAAAATTCATCCCAGTGTGGAAGTCACTGCATCAGATGCAACAGGTGTAATATCATCTACAAAGTGTGCAGAAAAAACCCCTCATAGATTCTATAGGGACTGTATAATTTCAGGATGCAAGCAGGAGACCATAAATGTGCATGCTCCTCTGATAAACAATACCCTATATATGGAATGCCAGCATGTTATTGAGATGACCAGGCAGAACATTTCTCTCTGGCATTCTGGCTTTCCACGTGCAGAGAATTTTTGATTATGAGAGGAGTATTCAAATGTGCAATTCCTCAGTCTGCGATCTATACTATATCAAATGCCTTTCTTGCCCTTTTAGAATGGCTCTGAGTCCTATCCATTAGTACCCATGAGAAACTGGTTCTACTGTGCCTGAAGTAGCAGGCTTCCTTGGGAAAACAGAGGCAATCATCAGTTTGAGAGGCCCAGTTTAAAGTGTCAGATGCTGACTTTCATCTAGGAATTACAGCAACCTGAGGGCTGAATTTTACTTACTTATTTTATTCAGTATTCTGCCCTCCCCACAAGCAGGGTCAGGGCAGATTCCATCATAAAAATTCACATTACTAAAATTAACAAGTTAAAATATATCTAAAATAATCAAAGCATTGACAGCTAACTGGTGTCTCAACATATAAATAGCCAATTGGGTCCCAGGCAGTCGTTCAGATCTGAAGTCACTGGAGGGGAGGCCTGATAAACAGTGGCCGCCTGCCGCCTCAAGATCTGGCAGAAAAGCTCCGTCTTACAGGCCCTGCAGAACTGTAGTAGGTCCTGCAGGGCCCTTATCTCTAATGGAAACTCATTCTACCAAGTGGAGGCCAAGCCCGAAAAGGCCCTGGCTCTAGTTGAGGTGAGTTGGATGTCCCTGTTCCCTACAAAGTGTGGGGGAGATTACAAGCACAGCAATGTGGGCTGCCAGCTCCAGATCAGGAAATTCCTGGAGAGGGGAGGGGTCTATTACACTGCTTATGTGTTCACCCTGTAACCTCCATGGGTTCTGTCTCCTGGAGATCTCAAAGCTAAATGTGAGGGCAGCAGTCTGGTATGTCAGGATCAGGTTGCCACTGAATCTACCCGAGTTGGAGGATCTGCATGAAATGTACAGATGGTGGAAGTGTCACTGGGGTTTAGTAAAAGGTAATTTAGTAATTTAGGGGGAGGTATTTGTGAGTTTCCTGCATTGTGCAGGGGGTTGGACTAGATGACCCTGGAGGTCCCTTCCAACTCTATGATTCTATGATCTGAAGCACACTTTGGGCAGGTGGGAGTGGGAGTTGAATTTTTCTTTTGCCTTTGATTCTCCTGCATTCACTGCCAAAGTTACTTTTCAGAAAACTTCCCCCCCTCCCCCCCCAATCTCCTAGTGAGGCTTCATGAGTGGAAGTAACCTCTCTGGGACAAAATACAGTTTAAGGGAGAAAAGTTCTCCTTAGGCTTGCCCATCTCCAGATGACAGAGATCATTTCCTCTGGAGAAAACGGCTGCTTTGGAAGGTATACCCCACTGAGGTCCTTCCTTCCCCTCTGCAGGAATTTCCTGATCTGGAGTTGGCAGCCCACATTGCTGCACATGGAATCTCCTCCATACTTTGCAGGAAATGTGGCCTGGCCTGGGTCATTCTACATCACATATCGTTTTACCATTACACCAGCAGAAGTTCTGGTTCCCTTTGAGAAAAGAACTTGCCTAGTTCCCAACCTACTTGTACTTGCCCAGTGTTGGAACGGAGATAGCAAAGTGACTGGACCAATCAAAGAACAAAGCGGCCCATGCTGAACTGGCTTTCAGGTTGGCTATCATTGCACAAGGGCTTTCAACTGTGTGTCAGTGGTGGTTGCCTTTGATGCGACTCAAATAGCCTTTTCTCTCTCTCTGCCCCCCTCCCCAGTGTCTCTGGCACTCACAGCCCTGCAGCACATTTGAGGCAAAGAATGTATCCTGTCACCACGGCTGCTTCCCTTTATTTGAAGTGTCTCACTGAGCTATCTCCCAATGACATGCTTCTTTCAGTGAGAATTATTTCCCCCTGCTTCTATCTGTCAGTGTCCCCCCTCCCCACAACAGTACGCCTTGGGCCTCCATGCTCCTGGTATGTCCAAGCAGGTGTGAAGACAGGCTGGCCCTTTGTGCCGCAGCCTCTTCCTCCCCCCCTCCCCTTTGGACTCTTTCCAGGGCTGTCACTTTTTTCTCTCTCTCCTCCGTCTTGTTTTTCAGCAGAATGCAGGGCTCGCTTCTCCTGTCACCTGGGCTGAGGCTGTGCAGCCGTGTGCTTGCTCTAATCTTGCCTTCCACAAAGGGCATTCCTGTCACTCCAGGGAATTAGAGACATGCTTGAATCTAGGACTCGATAGAGAGTGTAGTGTCCCAGGCCACAGCTAGGGGGATCCTGCCAGTCAGCTTGATGTTCAAAATGGTGGCAAAAAGTACAGCAGTAGAAGGGGTCTTCTTCAGATTTGTTTGGGGGTTTTTTGTGGTAAAAAATATAACCAGTACCAGAAAACAGATGCATTTCCTGCTATCTCCTTCAGTGTCCTCTGATAGCTTCATGAAATGTACAGATGTGGAAGTGTCATTGTGGTTTAGTAAAAGGAATGAGACTGGTCAAAGGTTAAGGCTGGAAATGGACTTACAGATCTCTGTTATACTTGTGAACTCTTTCAATGAGTACTTCCTCTATTTGCTCTGTGCATCCTGCTTTTCATGGACACTTGACTCTGCTTTTTGTTTGTTTCCCATACTATGTACAATGGAAGCAGAATGAAGATCCACTTGCTGCATCTGAAGAAGTGGGCTGATGTCTATGAAAGCTTATTCTGGAATAAAATGCTAGCCTTTAAGGGGCTATGAGAGTCCTGTTTAACTTTTCCCCCCCAACAAATGTATACTTCTATAATGGTCAGGCCTTTATTGGCCATGAGTTTGGTGAGTGTCAGAATAGTATTTACAAGCAAAGTTTCTTTATTGCAAAAGCAGATGGAAAAATTGCAATCTTAGGACAGAACTAAGCACTCCAAGAAACATGGAACCACTGCTTAAAATGTCTGCCCCCCAAGACATTTTCCTCCAACACATAGGTAGGGTGGGGAAATGTACCAAGTTCTAATATCAGGACATGGGAGGAGTTATTCCAGATATTACAGAGAGAGCCAGGGCTGCCATTTTCAGCAGCATCCCACTGTTCCTGTAATGTTTAGTTCTGGCCTCTGCTGCTGAAAGCTGCAGTCCTAACCATGGTTTCTGGAAAGTGAGATCTATTGGAACTATTAGATTTACTTTTAAATAAATGTAAGGATTGAACTGCAAGAGTCAATACATCAACAAATAGCATTCCTGGTCTGTTTAATGATAAAGTAACAGAATCGAAAGGGCTAGTTCAACCCACTCCATCTCTATTTTTTCCTCCTCTTGGGAACAGAGGTATATTTGCATAAAGGAAGACTGGTACAAGGCACCCAAAGCCTTGTCACTTTTGAAGAGCTCAGAAAGGAGATTCTCTCAGTTAAAAGGCTGGGATACTGTCAATGGATCCTCTCATTACCTTCAAGTCAGGACCCAGGATGTCCCCTCTAGCAATCTGCTTTTAACAGCCTGCATACTTGGCACAGGAAAAATAACAGGCCAGAAGATGCCAGCTGAATCCTTGTGGCATTTTGAGGACAGCTCCTTTATCAGCATCCCCTTTGTGACTTGTCTTTATGTCTGCCCAAGATGGGATTATTTGAAAGTGTTGATCTCACTTGATGAATGTTCTTCTGATGTCTCCTCGGCTACTAGCGCTCATCCCTCACTGGCTTGGGCTTCTCACCCACAGCCTTGGCAGTGCAGAAGGTTCTAAATCTGGCAACATTTCAGAAGCCCAAACGTTTCAATCCTGAAAGGCTGGGTGTCTCAAAATGCCAGAGAGACAATGCATAAACTGTCTGCATTGCTAGCTAATGGCTAGGCTATTGAGGTCACACCAGCGGTTATTCCAGTTTAACAAACCTCCAATGTATAGTATGTACCTATAGCGTGGACCTATTGTGTATAATGAGAATGGTGGGGAAAGGCCTCTGATTGGTGAAAGAATGCATTTCATCCCACTATAACTGTCATAACTTTCCCACAGAGAGTTCCCTGAAGACTTCTCTAGTTGAGTGCTCAGCATTCTCACAAGGGCTGCTTCCTCATAAAGTTTTTTATTCACCTTAGTTTTCAAACTGGAGTGCTTGTTTTGAAGAATCCCTGTGACCCCATAGATCTAAGTGGGTTCTAGATCAAATGAAGCCTGAATTCTTCCCTAGAAGCTAAAATGACTAAACTGAGGCTATTGTGCTTTGGTCACATCATGAGAAGACAAGACTGACTGGAAAAGACAATAATGCAAGGAAAAGTTGAAGGCAGCAGGAAAAGAAGAAGGCCCATGAAATGGATGATGAGAGGACTAAGATGGAGGAACTCAACTTGAGATGGATTGACTCAATCAAGGAAGCCAAGGCCTTCCGTTTGCAGGACGTGAGCAAGGCTGTCAATGATAGGACATTCTGGAAGACATTAATTCATAGGGTTGCCATAAGCCAGAAGGGATGGCACTTAATACACACACACGCACACGACCTCATGCTTTTAATCAACCTCATTTCAAGTTTTCACATCTTTAGTAAGCTCTTTCCCAAGCCTGCTAAACTGTACTTTTTAAGGATAGAATTCAGCCCACTTGCATTACTTTGTGTTGGGTTTCTGATGCAATTTCACTTCCTGTTGTCATGAGTTAATTAAATGTTTGTATATGCATGCTGATGTTCAGCCAGTGAGTAGGTAGAGCCAATGAGAATATTTGCATGTACTTCCCGTCAAGGCAAGGTGTCAATATGCATAGTGACCATTGAGGGAGAGCCCTAATAGGCTAATCCATATATTTGGGTGGTGGTCTGAGGGAAACCATTTGGTCAGTTTTATTACCCTTTGTGTTAAGTTCTTAGATCTCCATGCAGTTGAAGTTAAGACTCGAGAGAGTCAAGATGTAGTCTAGAAGCTAGATAGGATATTGAGTCCTTCTTTGTTTTCTAGAAATCCCAGTCATACCTTTTCCTCATTAGTAAAGTAAACTACTTTGTTTCTTAAGCTAAACCGTGTGCCTGGCTGTTATTCGTGGTCCTCTCCATGTTACTCTGCTAGCAGTATGTCTAAACCCCAACAAAAGGTTAAGGCTGCAGAAAGCTTCACAGCTGCGAGCAAAAAGCCAAGGTAATTAGCTAAGAGAGAGGCATAGAGAAGTGCTCAGGTAAATTCTCCAGGAATTTGCATCTGAAGGAACTCCTTCCCATCGCTCGTAGTCGCTGGCTGACTACTTGGGAACAACAGGAACGGATTCTCTTTGATGTCCCGTCGGAGGCACAGACCTAAAAAGCCCAGAGAGAGGCAAACGCTGCTGCTTCTGGAACAGCATCTTCGCCTGAGGAAAACATGATGTTGCAATCATCTGAACAGGTCATATGCAATATGGAAAATTCCCCCAAGTTAAGCATCCTTAAGTTGAGCAGGGATAACTTCCTTTTATGGAAAATGGGAATTGAGTGTGCTCTTGGAGTTCAACGGATAAGATATGTGTTGGACTTTGATATACCAGATGATATGTCCCAACAGGAGAGTTAAAAGTTTGATGCAGATGAACTTAAAGCTAAGCTGCTGATTCTAAGTTCAGTCTCATCTCAGGAAACGGCCATTGTGGTTAATTGTGATCATGTAAAGGGGGTTTGGAATAACCTTAATTTGAAATGTGGCCAGCGCACGTTTCTTCAGAGGCAGTATTTGTGCAAACACCTGTACTCCCTCAGTCTTGCCCCAGGGGGTGATATCTCAGTTCACCTCAACAACATCCTGGCCCTTGTCGCCAAATTAAGATCGGCTGGAGCCACGGTATCTACCGAAGAGCTTCAAGCTGTGATTGTCTCATCGTTTCCTGAAAGCTATGAGAGCATTCTAGCCCCTGTTGAATCTAGAGAAGAGATTGATATCAGTTTTACAATTGCATATTTAAGAGACTTAAGTGTTAAACACAAATTCTCTAGATTGTCAAGCCAAATGCAAGCATTGGCTGTAAAGGAAGAAAAAGGGAAGCAAGACCACAGAGTCTGTTATAGATGTTTGATTCCAGGCCACATAGCGAGGTTCTGTGAATCAAAGCAGAACAAGCCTGAAGGCAAAAATCCTGGCCCCTCACACAGAGGAGAAAGGGCCGTGTCCCAGCAGGGGGCTGCTAACTCACAAACAAAGGCAACGCCTCATGGTGAAGTCTCCTACATGCTGAGGTCTGATGACATAGACGCTAAGAGGGCTTTTATGCTAGATTCTGGATCTACTATGCATATATGTAGATTTCACCAATGGTTTGTTTGTTTGGATGAAAGCCAGCGGAAAACTTTGAAACTTGCTAATGAGGATACTTTACAGACAGACGGAGTAGGATCTGTGAAGATCTCAATTTATTCAAAGGCTGGAGAACTAATTGATGTGTTGTTGAAGGACTGTGTTTACTCTGAGAAAGCAGATCAGAATTTAATCTCTGTGATGAAACTGACAGATCAAGGAAATGTGTTTTTGATTAAAGATAGACAATGCACCATTGCCCATCCAGGAAGTGATGTGCTTTTTGAAGCAGTGAGATTTGATGGTGCTTACTATCTGGACCCTGTAGAAATGGGTCATGCCTATCAGGCAACAGCAAGCTTGTGTCCTCATAAGGAATGCCTTTATGCCTGCCATAAGAAGCTAGGACACAGGAATGTGAGTTCTGTTAAGAAGTTGCTGAATGCATGTGGAGAAAAGTTTGCAGGATGTGGCCAAGAGTTGCAAGCTTGTGATGTATGTGTGAAGGGTAAAGGCACAGCGCCACCCTATGACAAGAGAAAGCCAGTGCACAATGAGAAGTTTCTAGAGACAGTGAAGCCCACAGTGCAGGAAGATCAGGAAACTGATGCAGGAATGTCCCTCACTGAAATGGTCGATTGGCTGACTGCCAGTAGTGCCAACCCTCAAGGTAGGCCAGAAAGCACCCCAGAAGCAGAATAGGAGGCAGATCAAGCTGGACCAGAAGGGGAGACAGGCAATACTGTGAGGCAATCTCAGAGGAGCAACAAGGGAGTACCACCTGCCAGATATAGACTTTGTAATGTTCTGCAAACTGCAGAAGAATCCTCAGACAATGAGGAAATCCCAAGGGAACTGATTGTAAAGTATGCCACTCTCAGAACCCTACTGAGTATAGCAGCACAGAAAGGAATGCATGTGCAGCATCTTGAGATTGAAAAGGCAAACCTCAAGGAAAACTTACCTGATAAAGGACTGAATGAAGTGCTAACTGCTTTTCTGCAGAAGCAAGGGTTCCAGCCAGGGAAAATAGAACCCAGCTTGTTCATCAAACTGAAGAATGATAAATGCCAGTATGTACTGATGTCAACTGATGGACTGTTGTTATGCTGTCAATGTGAATCTGATGTGCAAGAGATAGTTGACAAGCTGAGTGCAGAAGTGGAAGTAAAACGTTTTGGGACTTTGGAACACTATCTTGGAATACAGATAGAAGGAACAGAGAATGCAGGCTTTTTTCTGAGTCAAAGAACCAAAATCCTGAATCTTGCTAAGGCACTGAGCCTGGAAGATATCAAGAGAGCAAGTTTCCCACTTGACCCATTTTACCTCAAGCTGGAAGATGGAGTGCCTCTCAAGGACAGTCGTCTGTACAGAGAAACTATTGGGAAACTACTGTATCTAGCTCAACTTACCCGACCTGACATATGCAGCTGCTGGAATCTTGAGCAGAAAGACAAGCTCACCTAATCACCATGATTGGAATGTGGTGAAGAGACTTGTTAAGTATCTTATTAGGACAGCTGATCTGAAACTGAAGATTACAGCTGATGACGACCCAAGATTGGTTGGATACATGGACGCAGATTGGGCCAAAGACACTACTGAACGCAAATCAGTAAGTGGGCATCTGTTTTTCTATGGAAGCAACCTGATCAACTGGACAAGTTGCAAGTAGAGTATAGTAGCTATGTCCACAACGGATGCTGAGTTTGATTCTGCAGCAGGTGCCTGCAATGAGCTTGAATGGATCATACACCTGCTGAGAGACTTTGGAATAGAAGAGCCTATTCCAGTAACCCTGTTTGAAGATAACACAGCTTGCCTAAGTTTGATCAAGAGTGAAAGTGTCAAAGGCAAGACCAAGCACAGTTCTGTGCGATACCACAAGGTGAGGGTGTTGCAGCAACAAGGAATGATTGAAGTAAAGTTTTGTCCTTCGGAAGAAATGATTGCTGACATCCTGACCAAGCCACTCGCCAAGAAGAAGTTTGAGCACCTGAGAGAGAAGCTGAAATTTCATGACTTCAGTTTGTGAACTTGAGAAGGGGATTGTTGGGTTTCTGATGCAATTTCACTTCCTGTTGTCATGAGTTAATTAAATGTTTGTATATGCATGCTGATGTTTAGCCAATGAGTAGGTAGAGCCAATGAGAATGTTTGCACGTACTTCCTGCCAAGGTTAGGAGTCAATATGCATAGTGACCATTGAGGGAGAGCCCTAATAGGCTCATCCATATATTTGGGTGGTGGTCTGAGGGAAACCATTTGGTCAGTTTTATTACCCTTTGTGTTAAGCCCTTAGATCTCCATGCAGTTGAAGTTAAGACTTGAGAGAGTCAAGATGTAGTCTAGAAGCTAGATAGGATATTGAGTCCTTCTTTGTTTTCTAGAAATCCCAGTCATAACTTTTCCTCATTAGTAAAGTAAACTGCTTTGTTTCTTAAGCTAAACCGTGTGCCTGGCTGTTGTTCGTGGTTCTCTCCACGTTACTCTGCTAGCAGTATGTCTAAACCCCAACACTTTGCTATCTGGCTGGCAAGGTGCACATTTAAAAAAAAATCTCACCAACATTGGTGCCAGTTTCCCTGCTGCAACACCAGAGAGCTTTCTGAAGGATTAACAAAAACATTTAGTAGTTGCTATATTGTTATAATTCTATAGTACTATAGCGTATATTCACTTTAAAAAAGAGCTCTCAAAAAGCCCTCTAGCAGCGTGGTGGTGAAAATGGTGGCCATGATGGCTGACAGCCAGAAAAGGCACAGAAAATTCCCCCCTCCCCCCCCTGAAGCTCCATTGCCATTGCAGATATTTCTGTGTTCTTGGTGGTGATAAAAGCAATGCAGATAACGTTCACCTTGTAGAAGCAGCTAAGATTGTGCTTCCCAGGGAAACCATGACTTACTAGTTTGAAAACTGATTCATGCATATACTGCATTAAGTTTTAAAAGAGATTCATGTTTTCAAAATAAATATTTCCTCTAATATTCAGTCTGACCTTTCAGTTGGTATGATACAAGATTAGTTCCCAGTACACTGTATAATCTCTCTGAGGTCCAAACTGTGTATGAAGCATAGAGGCTATGAATATATTATTTTAAAAATATGGGTATGCCAATATTCCCAAGCAACATGAGAGTCTAGTAATGATGAAGGTAGCCTTAAATAAAAGCAAGCTTATTCATTCTATCCACAGGGGGCACCAGTACCTAATTGGAGGAGTTGTATGAAGGAGAAGAATTTGCATGCATGGAGGGAGAAGAAAAGGGATGATATGTAATAAATTTGCAGAAAGATTGCCTGCATTTTTCATATAGCTAGAGAAAAATGTTCCTTGGGCTGTTTTGGCAATAGCACAACTGGAAGATTTCTGCATCATCCTTGGGAAAATGTAGCTGGTTTATAAGATCCAGGAGACAACATGGAAGCCCAAGGGATCTAACAATGGACAGTATTGGACAAATACTCCAGTCTCTTAATCACGTTCCATTAATTAAAGGGATTTCTCAAGGCTTAGAGCTCCAGCTCATTGTGCAGTGGGCTACAGGCAGTATCCAATGCAATATCTCATTTGCTTGCTTGATTGGGCCCAGATCCCAAAACTCATTTCTTTCCACCCATGAGGACAACAAGGAATAAAAAACTGGGCCCCAAATTTGTAGTCTCCCAACCGTGGCAACTTTAAAAGTTATGCACATTTCAGACATTATAGAGTTAACTGTTTGTTTACCTGAAAGAGGAAATGATGTAACCTAAACCCAATTGTGAACCAAGTCTTCTAAGCCTGGGACACATGTAAACATAGAATTGGTCAGAAAGTAAATTAGCTGTGAATTGCTCTTTTTCCTGTTCTAGGTGTTTTCTGGGAAGAAGATCTGGTTAGACAAAGGGTTGTAATTTTGTAGCCATGTAGAGATCAGACATAGTTAGACTAGCTGGTAAGCTAAGTTGTATTTCTGTTTTTTCCAGAGTTGTTTTACATAGTCTTATTAATGTTAATTGCAGAGAAGCATTGCTACCATGGCTCTTAGACTCAGCTGATCTGCCAGACCCAGGTTCTTGCTGTGGAAGCTGATTGGGTGATTTCAGATCAGTCACAGACTTTCAGCCTAACCTACGTCACAGGACTGTTGTGCGGATCAAAGTGGGGAGAGGAGAATGATATACGCTGCTTTGGTTCCCTCCCACTGTGGAGAAAGAATGTCCTTTTCCTATGTAGAGGCTGCAGGGAGGGGGAAGGCAATGGAAAGATGAAGTCAGAGGGGCAGAGTAAGGGAAGGAGTTAGGGCTGCCAACTCCAGGTTAGGAAATTCCTGGAGATTTAAGGAGTGGGACCTGGAGAGAGTGGGGTTTGAGGAGGTGTGGGACCTCAGACAGGTACAATGCCATTTCCTCCTGGGGAACCACTGTTGCCAATATTCAGGTGAGAGCTGGAGATCCCTCAGAATTAAAACTGCTCTCCAGATGGCAGAGATCAGCTCCCCTTGAGGTGGGGGAGGAGTGAATGCTTTCACTTGGGTGGGTGGGACTCAGAGACTCTTTCTAAAGCCCATTGTATTTTTCTTCACAACGAGCCTTATTACTAGTATAGCTATAAAAGAGCATGATTGAGATAGTAGAACTCTGTGCCACTCCACAAGAAAAATATCACCCAGTTTATTTTGATTCTCTGGTAGAAGTTTTTTCTGTACAATCGGATAAAATAGACTGATGTCTCTGAAGGGCTACTTTCTTGAGACCAACTCCATATTCCAACCAATAGATAAGAATAAAGTGGTACTCTGTCAAATGTGGCTGGTAGATCTAACAGTATCAATAGGAATAACTGTCCATGGCCAACTTTATATAAAGATTGTCTCCCAGTGCAATTGTATCTCTTCTTTAGTCAAGGAAGGTATTTTTTAAGCAAAGGTCTAAGAACTGTCCCCTTTGAAAGTCTTGAGAGAGCCCCCTCAGTGATTTTAATCAAATAAAATACCTTTCCCCTACAGGATTTTAAAAGCCAGGATGGGCACAGGTGAAGAGCACAAGTAGTGGCTTTCACATTCCCAAGGACCCTGTCAGTATCCATTGGAAGGATCAGTCTGAATCTATCCACCCCAGAAGGACAAACATCTCGTCTTGGACTCCAGTTCAGAATGGATGAGAGAGTTTATTGGCAAAGAACCTCACAAAAACATCACAACTAGGAGCCAGATTAACATAACTGAAAGGGTTAGATTCAGGCACTATCAAGTCACAAATCACTTTAAACATTTTGAGCTGGATGAAACAGTTTACCCAATGGAGTTAGATCAAGATGGTATCTGAAGAAATGAGCAATGACTCACAAAAGCTCATATCCTACAGCAAATTTTGTTAGTCTTTAAGTAGCTACTGGACTCTTACTCTTTTCTACTTACTCAGTGGTGACAGAGAAAAAGGGTTCTTCACCACCATCACCACCACCTTACAGGGCTGAGAATGGGCTGTGGAGCATGTTCTGTCTGATTCATCTCTAGTCCATCTTCATTGTTCTAATCATCTCCCATTGTGCATCATATGTCCCAGTTCCTGGTAAACCACAAAGCAGGGGCTTAATAGTTTGTGGGAGATAGGGTTTGTTTGTTTTTAATTATTTATTTATTTTTGTTGACTTATATTCCACCCTTTCCCGTAAATGGACTTAGGGTGGATAACATAGATTAAAACAATTCAAACAAATTAAAAACCATATAACAATATAATACCTAAGATTTCAGGTTTTCACGGCTGGTAACATCATTAGGGTTTGTAGAATCTTTCGGGCTCAAGTGCCGTGTTCTACTGGAGAAAGTTTTTCTTCCAGAAAAACTGGAAGAAAAACTTTCTCCAGTAGAACACGGCACTTGAGCCCGAAAGATTCTACAAACCCTAATATAATACCTGTCAGGTCAGGTCCAACTCAAGAAATATCTGGGGACTTTTGGGATGGAGCCAGGAGACTTTGGAGGTAGAGCCAGGAGCAAGGGTGTGACAAGCACAACTGAACTCTGAAGGGAGTTCTGACAATCACATTTAAAGGAATCACACATTTCTAATATGCCTTCCCTTCATTTGGAATAATGGAGGATAAGGGCACCTTCTTTTGGGGCTCATAGAATTGGACCCCCTGGTCCAATCTTTTTGAAACTTGGGGGGGGGGGTGTTTTGAGGAAAAGCACTGGATGCTAATACTGAAAATTTGGTGCCTCTACCTCAAAAAAACCAGCCTCCCCCAGCCTCAGATACCCATGGATTAATTCTCCATTATACCCTATGGGAATTGGTCTCCATTGGTATAATGGCATGCCCAGCAGCCCTACCACTTTCTGATGACCCTGAAGTGGGGGGAAGACCTCCAAACTAGGGGATCCCCTGCCTCCATCTGGGGATTGGCAACCCTAGTGAGAAAGTATACCAAGGAGTGATCACGTTTATGTCCCTATTATTCCATGCCCAGAAGGACCTCCCCAGAATCACTGGAGAGGCTCTCAAAGTCTCCAGAGCCACCTGGAAACACACAAAATACATTTAAAGGTAGATGTTTTGAATTGGTCTACTACTTCTACAGGGAGTAGGCAGCAATCTTAGCTGTGCCTTCTGAAGACAAGGACTGGACTGTGACAAGGACTGAAACTCCAGCCCCCTAATCAGATCACCAGCAAGTGGTTCAGTGCAGGACTGAAGGCCCAGTTTATGTCTTTTTTCATGAGCTGAGCCCTGAGCCTGCTTTGGCGGGGAGGGCAGGGTATAAATAAAAACATTATTATTATTATTATTATCATCAATCTGAGTCAGACTCATGTTTGTCATCGTGGCTATGAAGTTCTGTGTCTGTCCCCGAGTGGTAGCCTTGCTACGTATGTGGAAATCCCCAAGAACAATCATTCTTGGGGCCCTCAGCATCAAATCTGAAAACACTTCTGTCAGGTCAGCCAGAGACCCAGCTGGCAAGCTCGGTACCTACTGATGGAGAAAGACTAATGAAAAAGAATCAATGCCCTGCTCCCTCCATCTTCCAGTCTGAGATTGCACCCAGCTGGAGCCAGTTGTGCCAAATTGAAAACATCAGATTCCTTCAGCAAAGTTTTAGTCAAGCAGGTCAGGTCTACCTGTTCCTCATACAACAGGTCTGAGGGTTTAGAGATCTTCTTTTTCATTGACTTGGTATTGCAGAGCATAAAGGACAAAGTGGAGCTACATGACAGAGCCACACCACCTGCATTTACCCAGATAGGATTGAGGTTAGACATGCATCAAGCACTGTCACATCTTCCTTCATGCCTTCCTACATCAGTGTCCACCTCATGCACCACCTGGGTTAGGGATGAAAAGGCATACATGGTGTAAAACAGCCAGCACCCCTACCTCACAAATAGATGAGTCTCCCACCAGGAATGGGTACCCTTGTGCAGTGATATTTTAGGAAATGCATAAATTCTGAATAGCATATTATGGTCATAGAAACACTGGATCAATGAATTCAATTGAATAAATATTTCCCTGAATCTATTAAAGCCACTTCAATACATGTACTTAACTGCAGGTGGCAAATGCCATCTTAGAAGAGGTGTTCCCTTCTGTGGGACACAGGAAGGGGGGGGGCAGTGTCTAAGATCACGGCTGCTGTGACATTTGTGTAACATTCACAATCAAAGAGATTTGCTTCCCCCCTTTAAAGCTTTACTCAAATTTATGCAGATATTATAACTGATTAATTGACTTAAACTGACATTATTAATTAATGGGGAGTTAACCATAAGATATGCCATCTGGTTAAAACGCTTGGGGCTCTTTAGCTCGGAGAAACGTCGACTGTGGGGTGACACAATAGAAGTTTACAAGATTATGCATGGGATGGAGAAAGCAGAGAAAGAGATACTTTTCTCCCTTTCTCACAATACAAGAACTCGTGGGCATTCAAGGAAATTGCTGATCAGTCAGGTTAAAACAAATAAAAGGAAGTACTTCTTCACACAGATAGCCCCCTAATCTCAAACAACTCCTCACCCACAACAATACAGCATCTCATCTGAGCATGGACACCAGTACCAGAGCTTGCAATAAACTCGTGCCAACTTTGCTGCCACATACACACAGACAACACAATCCCTGGGCCTAATAGCATTAACTACACCATCTCAGACTCTTTCACTGTTCATCCTCCAACATTATATATGCCATTAAATGCCAACAATGCTCTTCAGTTCTCTACATAGGGCAAACAGGCAAAAACCCTCCACCAAAGGATAAATGGACACAAATCTGACATTAGGAATTACAGAACTGAGAAATCTGTGGGAGAACACTTTAACCTTCCAAAGCATTCAATGGGTGACCTCAAGGTAGCTGTTTTACTGCAAAGGAACTTCAAGAACCGAATGGAGAGAGAAATTGCTGAATTACAAATTATTATGAAACTTGGAACAAACACCTCCTCAGGACTGAACAGGGGTATTGTTTTTTTATCTCATTACATATGCTAAACCCACTCTCAGTGAGTATAGCTATACACCCACAGTATTTCAATTTATTTCTCTTTTATAATAGTGTATCAAAATAATGTTTTATGTTAACATACTCAAATAAGGGATATTGGCTATTTATCTCATTATATATACTTAACCCATTTTCATTTTATGTATTGTTTTCTAATGGCAGACTAGAATGATGTTTATAATGCATAGATTGATGTTGATAAGTAAATTAGGTGGACTGCAACTAGGAAATACATGTCCTTTTGTGATTTACCTAGATTTGCAGAAACAGCAACTGGGAGGAAACTTTATTACCTTTTATGGCTATCTGGACCAAATGGCCAAGCCACACTATTTTACCATGTGATCACAGTCAGTTTGCCCTCTTAATCAACAAACTACATGTATTTCAGTCCACTATTCCTGATCCCCTCGTCTGATGAAGTGTGCTTAGAGAGCACATGAAAGCCTACGTTCTGAATAAAACTTGGTTGGTCTTAAAGGTGGAAATTGACTCCTGCTTTGTTTAACTCTTAATTCTGTCTATTTAGTTTAATTTATATTTCATTGAATTTTTTATGAAAATCAAAACAAAATAAAAATAAGTACAAGATAATCTATACAAAGTGCATAAAAACAGGATATATTACAGAATAAATGTTCAAGAATAAAATGTGAGTTTAAGTGTAGAGTCAAAATATGTATACAAAACATGTAACAAGTTCCAGTGCATATGGTTGGCTGGGCCCAGACTGGCAGTTTAAGCTGACACAGGGATGGCCCCTGTGCAGCTTAAAAAATGCAGGCCACACGCACACATCTGGCTAGTGGCCCACTCCTGCACTCACCTCATCCCTTGGCATCTGTAGAGCAACTTTAAAAGCAAATGGCAAGGCATTTCCAAGGAGACTTTCCTGGCCAGGAAGTGCCCAGGGAGCGGTGGTAAGGCTCATGAGCACTGTGAACACTCCTCTAGGGCACCTGCAGCCTGTCCCTGATCCAATAGCAGGCCTCGTACCATCTGACCATACCAGGGTGCTTCTGTTTGTGCTGGCTCATTTCTGGGTTGGCATGCTGCCTCCTCAAGCCAGTGGTCTGGACTCTGCCATTGTCTGACAAATAGCATAAAATAATGTAAGCGAAGCTGATACTTACTGTAAGTGATCATAAAAAGAAAGAGAATCTGAGTACTACCACCCCACAACCACAGATGCACCAAGAATAGGAAAGATAGAGAAAAAGTTAAGAGTTCCAGAATCTTATGTTAAAGTAAATTGGAAAGGATTATATCATTGAGAGAAAATTTAGGAAAGGAAGCCATTTTTCCAAAAAGTTAGTCACCTTAGGACAAAGTTCAGGTTGTACTAATCTGTCTGCGACTTTTTCATAACCAGGAGTTCCCATACTTTGTTGTACCAGTGTGAGATGTTAGGAGTGACTGGCGATTTCCACAAGATAGCAATAGATGATTTGGCTGCTAAACTGCCTTAATTCTAACAGCAATTCAGTAGTAGAACAAACTGCCCAAGTAGGCATTGGGATTTCCTTTTTGGAAGCCTTAAAAATTATTGGTCAAATACCCATTTGTGTATTGTATATGCGGGAGATCCCATCTTAGGTCAGAGACTGTCGAAAAGATAATCCATCTGGATTGGGGTTTTTTTTGTATTCAAGGAAACACAGTTGAACTTTCCAGATGACAAAATGCAAGCACATCTGTAGCTGAGTTACAGGGGGTCCCGATGATGGCTCACCATGCTGGAGTACCATTTGCTGTGAAATGGCATTTCCCCAGCAAATCATGATGTTGGCTTCCAGCAAGCCCTTGAAGCTAGTTTATGATGCAAGCAGCCAAATCCAGTGGGGAAAGGTGAGGGGATTACATGTTTGAATGCTCCTCTGTGAAAAGCAATGCATCAATGTGCGTGGTCCTGGGGGGAACCAATCATGGGAACAGTCAAACTTGAACTCTTCTCCCTGACATGTGCTTATAAAATCGCCCGGGTGTCTGTTTCACTATGCCAGTAGCTTCCAGGCATATGTACTGGTGGCAAAACTGGTACATAATTTTCACACATGGCAATATGTACACATTGCTTTCCAAGAAATTTATATGTCCTGCCAAGGCAGAATTTCAACTGCAAAGAGGTCTGGTAGCACCTGGTTTGTCTGGGGAAGAAGTGGCTGTCTTGCATTAGAATCTTTCAAACAAGCCATAATTAATGTAGAGTGACGTTAAACCTGATTCTTTTCACATCAGAATAAATGGGAGAGAAAAATTCTCCCTCACTCCAAATGGCTTTGGCTGTGTTATCACTGGAAATTGTTCTGTGCTGCAATTGAAATAGGCTGTATTGCACTCTGTTCCCCTGCTCACTGATGGTATTGTCTGATTCTGGGTGATATTGCATTGTATTGAGTTACAGAGCAGTCTGTCGCATTGTATTGCATTTTATTGTACTGCATTGCATTGTCCTGCATTGTCTTGCATTGTGTGGAATCGCAGGGCATTGCAATCTATCATGCTCCCATTACATACTGACAAGAGCATCATTAATATCTGCCTGTACTCATGGCCTCTATGCCTGTGGCGTTACCTCATGTACTTACAGCAGAAAACGATTTAAAACCATAGCTGCCCACAGAACTACTCCAAGCCCACTATGAAGTTACCAAAGTTAATGGGTCAATTTCATCGTTGGTGTAATCATGTATACTCTGGATAGACTTTGGTAAGAGGTGTGGCATCTTAGGCCACAAAGTTAGGGCTGTTTCTTGCCTTTTTTAAAAGGTGTGGACATGAAATGTTTTCAAACATGTATTATCCAGCTATATTGGTGAGGCACAACTTTGACTGCAACTCCTTGTTGAGAGACTAACCTGAATAACGTTGTCAGGCAACATTCATTTTCTTTGGAGGTTAATGCTTGAACGTAACATCTAGAATTGAGTCCAGTAGCAGCTTAGAGACTGACAAAATTTTAGGGATATGAGCTTTCAAGAGTCAATGCTCTCTTCATGAGGTAATAAATAACAGTTTTTCAGTTCATCAGCTTGCATATTTCCCCACCAGTTTCCTACTAGAATCCTTGCTATATACCTTTTCCTTTCCTGTCTCTCAGATCAGATCATTAGCAAGCTGCTTTGTCTGTCTGTCTCCCCCTCCCCCTTTGAAGGTATCAGACTACTGGAATCAAAGAGGCATTTCAATGACTCAGGCGTTTCCCATTGCCCTATTCCAGCATCCTCTACTCTTAATGCTGAGAGCTTTTCACGTCCTATTTGGAACTGATAGGAAGCCCTTTCATTGTTTCGCTACATGGATATTAACACTGATGAAGGAAATGCTCCATCTGATAACAGGACCGTTGAAAAGAACACCACTTCCAAATGAGCAAGCTCAGAGACAGAGGATTCCTGCTGGACTCTCACCAGCTCAGCTACTCTTGCCTGGACAGGCCACATGGCAAAACACAAAGCTGGCCTCCTCCTTGCACTACCATGTTTTGGTATTGACATATCTCCTGCATGCCAAATGGAAGGGAAAAGGACTGTGCCCTCTCATCAGCTATGGAGCTGAATATTTTGATTTTTCTGATGATGGAGTCCACCCATTGTGCCAGGAGGTGAAGTAATGGACAAGAATTTGACAAGTAGGCAGCATCTTTAAAGGTGGTATATTTGAGTCTCACTTGAAGGTTACCAAAGGGCCCAACTATATGGTGCCACCAGTAGATAGAAGGTGAGGGTGAGAATGGAGAACTGGGACACTCCCCTCCCCATTACCTCTTTGCCAATTGGTAGTCCCACTGTCTCAGTGCTCTGACAGATTCCAACTGATGTAGAATTTGGTAAAGTTTCTTTTATTACATAAAACAAACAAACAGAATGGAACAGTGCATTTCTCAGCCATTGCCTTTAATTAAGAATGGTGATGAATGTTTTAAATTACAAACTGCTTTGGGAGCCAATTTTGATGAACAACATGCTATAGAATGAGTAATTGATAACCTAGGTCTGATTTTACACTGAATTTTCTAAACAGGGAGCGAGAAGGGCAGTGTAAATTGCTCCACAAAAATCTGACTGTGGTTGTGTCATTCATCGACAGAGGTCAAGATCAGTCGCTGGATCAGTAAATTAAGGAGGCACGGGGCCATGCTAGTAGTGAAACTAGATCTGGGATGGTTATAGATCTAATGTAACCGGAGTATTTCTGGCTTGACATGTTGAGAAATGAACATAAGTCTTTTGAGTTTGACCATCCATAGTTTTTTTTTTTGCAGCAACTTTAACATTCTTTATACCAATCATGCTAATGATTCACACTCTGCTAATACTGTACTGTCAATACTGTGCAGCCACACATCACTATGTTTTGGATAATATTCACAAAGTCAAACATCACATAGTTTTGGGTAGTATTCTGTGAATTTCAACAAAGCACTTACACCAGTGCCCAGATATTCAGCACAGAGGCTAGAGTGAGGAACTAGCTATTAAGTCAGCCAGTAAAGTTGCCTGAGGCAAACTCATTGGGATGGAACCAATGAAGCATGACCCCAACGCATTGTTCATGGGTCTTTTCTTGCACTATTCCTTTCCTCAGTCCCCCCCTCAACTTCTGACAAGCAGATGCTGTACATTGCAGGACCCATGTGGACAAAAGGCATACAGATTGGAGATGGCTGCAGTGAGGAGGAAGAGGAATTGTGGGAAATATCTTATTTTCCTTCCGTTGGAGCAAAAGGCAACACTGCCATAGGACCAAGCTCACCCAACTCCCCCTTCTCACTGCAGTCTTCTGAGCTGTGTGGCTTTTTGTCCATGCAGGTTTTGTGACTTTCAGCATCAGCTTCTGGGAGGCTTCAGGAATTGCCGGGTGGTTGTGGAGGGGAATAATCTATGTCAGCATGCAGTTTACATGCGCACTTCACTGGATCTAGGGTATAGACGAAGCCATGACTATGCTGTGGAATAATGCCTCACATGTTTCTTTTCCATATGCTGTCTTCTCTCACACAGGCAAAAGCAGCCCAACACGTCTCTGCAACAGCCATGAAGGAATCTACATGAATAAATAGTAGAACCTCTAAATACAAAGGTACTGTATCTTTGAGTTCTACTTGTGGGGGACAAACAAAAGGAGAAGACCATCCCTTCCATGTCCTGCTTGTGAGGTATGAGAAACATCTGATGGGATGCTGTCAGAAACAGTATGCTGGACTTGATGGATCTCCATCTGACACAACGGGATTCTTGCAGTTTTTAAAATCTTAACTAATTATTTGATTTTAGAAATCCTCTTAAAATTGTGGCATTACTTCAAGGGTTATGAATGGAACGAGCAGCACCAACAGTCCAGACTAGCCCGATCTTGTCAGAGCTTGGAGCCTAAACAGAGGCAGTACTTGGATGGGAGACCACCAAGGAGAACTGTGGCTGCCATGCAAAGGAAAGCAACGGCAAACCACCTCTACTCCTCTCCTGCCTGTGCTGTGAGTTGGTTGTGACTCTATGAAACACATTACCTTTTATGAGTGGGCAAGGATTTCTGTGTGCCCAGACTTTCTGTACAGTATGAGATATGTCATGGTTAGGGAAAGCTGTGCTAACCAGATTTTCTAGTTATAGCTTTTTTATTGATGGCCTTTGCTCACATCATTTCTTTCCCCAAAACTTTCAACTTTCCTGAGTCTGAAAGGCACTGATTGCTTAAAAGTCTCTATCCAAAACTGGCTTCACACCATGCTTCTCTGACAGTCCTGAAAGTCATTTCCTCTGGCTGCTACCACCCTAATCAATTAGCCACCTATAAATAGCTTGACTGATTTCTCCATGACATCCTCCCAGTGTAGTTGCTGCCAGCTCCCTGCATAACCTGGGGAGCTGGATTCTCCCCTCCCCCACCCCAGATCAGAAGCAGCACCAAGGGGGGTGAAGGGAAGGACAGGGAGGGGTTTCTCCGGACAGCCTGTGTTCTGTCTGCCATAATGGCTCCTACCTCCGGTGTTCTTTTCCAAAATATATTATTCACCACCCTTTCTCATCAAAACTGAACAATGCTTTTGTGATAGAGCTTTATTACAACATTCTCTGCTTTAGGTATTTGGCTTCTTTGCCTATGCAGACTAGAGCAGAAGCAGCCTGGACACTTGAATTCTCTGTATACTTAAAAAAAAACACACAGGTTGTTGCTAATGCATATGTCCTATGTTATTATACATGTATGCTCTATATGTATTGTTGGGTATGTATGTAGCTTGTTCTCCGAATGCTGCATGTAAAATTCTACTTTCAAGATGATCTTTGAAAAAAAAGGTGAAGTCACAGCTGCCTGATGAAGTTCCACCTCCTGGGGTTTTCAAGGCAAGTGGTGAGCAGAAGTGGTTTGCCATTGCCTTCCTCTGCATAGCAGCCTTACTAGTCTCCAATTCAAGGACTGACTGTGGTCAACCCTGCTTGGCTTCCAAGCTTCGGCAAGATCAGGATAGTCTGGGCTTTAAGGGCTGCTAATTCTTGAGTACCAAATAAATCTAAGCACTAATGAACCCATGAGATTCAAGACAACACTTGGCAGAAGAATTTTCCCCAATGGGTTTGGTTTGGTATTCTTCTGTTATTTATATGTTTACATGCTATACTTAACTATGATTAATGGCTTGTCTTATTTCAAGGATTCTTGTCTTCTCCTTTGTCAGCTAGAGTAGGCTGTGAGGAAGTTTAACTGGCTTTTCAAAGGGCCTAAGAAAATCCAAGAGTGATGTCTTCCAGTGTCTGTTAGACCTGACAGCTAAATAGAACCTTCCTGTTCACTGGAAGTATACACCTGAAAAATCAGATACTGAGAAACAAACAACAGGAAAATGTTTGTCACTTTCTGTGCCTGTTTATGAGGCATTTGGCTGGGCACTATGGCGGACAGAATTGTGGAGAAGATGAACAAGGCAGTCTTAAGCAGAGCTACACCTTTCTAAGCTTGTTGACCTCAGTGGTTTAGGGCTGACTCAGCAAGGCAGTTCTTATGTTCTTAGTATATCTCACTTAATCCTCACTACGGCTTTGAAAGGGGTGTTGTAGGTTGTGAGAATTTGATTATCCTAAGTCTATGTAGTGAGTTTCATAGCTGAGCAAGGCCTTGAACCTTGCTGTCTTAACATACATTTCATACCCAACACGAACATGCAATTTTGCTTTTCCCAGGTACTTGGGCTAGGGATGCCTACCCATAGCTAGGCTTCTATTTTTTCCTAGACCTGCTTCTTCTTTGAAAAAGCTGACCAATTCTATGAAGTGTAATAAATGGAAAAGAAACACCATTATAACATTATATCAAGGGTTTAATCTTGGTTATTTACAGACTCTTTCTTCAGCCCACTTATAAAAATCCCCACGCTTACCAAACAGCCTGGCATTCTGACTTGCAATGTAGCCTAAATAATGAGCAATGGCATTCAATTTGGGATTTCCCCATTTATAAAACTAAAGCATTAAAACGTCCAACTTCAGGCCTTTAAGGTCCTTTCAAGATGGTACTGGATTCCAGTTCAGTTGGTGCATCTTACTGCTAATATTTTTCCTCTGTTTCAAAGGATGTGGCCAAAGAGGCACTTATTTTCATTCATGGTGGTAATGTCCTGTAATAATTAACTTCTAGAAACAGATATATCAGGAAATACACATCTTAACCAAGAAGAAGAAGAAGAATTGCAGATTTATACCCCGCCCTTCTCTCTGAATCAGAGACTCAGAGTGGCTTACAATCTCCTATATCTTCTCCCCCCACAACAGACACCCTGTGAGGTGGGTGGGGCTGAGAAGGCTCTCACAGCAGCTGCCCTTTCAAGGACAACCTTTGCCAGAGCTATGGCTAACCCAAGGCCATTCCAACAGGTGCAAGTGGAGGAATGGGGAATCAAACCTGGTTCTCCCAGATAAGAGTCCACACACTTAACCACTACACCAAATTGACCAATTACTCATCACCCTTGACATCTGAGTATGCCCTCCTGAGTTTACCCGACTCATCTCGTGTTTCTACACCTACTGCAGATTTGGTCACACTCATGATAGTGGCAGCCAAAACAGCAATTGCTACGGTCTGGAAACAGCAATCTCCTCCATCATGCCAGGTTTGGTGGACGAAGCTGTGGGACTTTTTTGCTTTAGACAAACTTACTCATGACCTAGACTATCTAAAAACTCACCAACTGAATTCTCTATTTATAGAAAAATGGTGACCTTTTATTGAAAAAGTTTCTGTTAATGCAAGCCCTAGTGGACTGTATCACAATGTACTTCTGGCTTGTCAACTGATGCTTTGATTTTGTGCCTTTGTTTGCTTCATATCCGTATGTATCTTTGTTTTTAGCATAGTAAGATTGTCAGCTCATGCTGACAATCTAGCTTTGCCTTATTCTTGTAATCATCAAATAACTTCAATAAAGCTTTTGAAACAAAATAATAATAATAATAATAACATGGCATGAATGGTATGTTCTGGCTAGACAGTGCCACTAAATGAACACATGAAGCTGGAGAGCCAGTTTGGTATAGTGGTTAAGTGCATGGACTATTATCTGGGAGAACCGGGTTTGATTTCCCATTCCTCCACTTTCAGCTGCTGGAATGGCCTTGGGTCAGCCATAGCTCTGGCAGAGCTTGTCCTTGAAAAGGCAGCTCCTGTGAGAGCTCTCTCAGCCCCCTACCTACCTCACAGAGTGTTTGTTGTGAGGGAGAAAGATAACGGAGATTATGAGCCACTTTGAGACTTTGAGATTCAGAGTGGAGGGCAAGATAAATCCATCATCATCATCATCATCATCATCATCATCATCATCATCATCATCATCATCATCATCATCATCATCTAATTCTTCTTCTTCAGATTCTTGCTTTATCAAGGTCAGCACCGTCTGCTTTGAATGGCAGCAGTGCTCCAAGATCTCAGGTAAAGGTCTTTCACATTACTTATTTCCTGCTCATCCTGACCTGGATTGCCCAGGATAGCCCAGTCTCACTAGATCTTGGAAACTATGCAAAGTTAGCCCTTGGTACTCCTTAGATGGGAGGCCACCAAGGAAGCCCAGGGTATCTATGTAGAGGCAAGCAAGGACAAACTACCTGTTCTTATCTTGCCTTTAAAACCCTACAAATTGCCGTATGTTAGGTGTGACATGACATTACTTTCCTCCTCCACTATCTGATCTCGCTCACTGGAGATTGCAGGGACTAAACCTGGGACCTTTTGTATATGTAAATCCTCTACCACTGAGCCACAGCCCCTTCTTGCCTTTTGTTGCTTACTTTGAGTAGGGGCAAGAAAACAGAAAATAAAGGTCAATCTTGTCTTATGAATTAGGAAAGCAGCGGATAAGGACAACATTGCTACAAATGTGAGATCAGTGGGTCTGAGCTACAAAAAATGAAGCTGAGAAAGCTGGCATTCTTCTATCTGGAGCAATTTTCAGTGCAGCAATGCGTTCACTGATCCTTTTGATATTGCCACTGAGGACAATGCAGTCAGATGTTCATTATTGATGCCTTAAATCAGCACTGATGGAACTGTGATAATCTTCTTGGGTCAATGTGCACAGGAGTGTCCCATAATCCCTGTCTGGTGCTTTAGCAATGAGAAGGAAGTAAAGGAATAAATCCCTGCAAAAATGGAAATCCAGTGCCATGTCAAGTGCAGGACTACAAAATTCAATTGTAATTGGTTAGGTTAGCTGATTTTAAACTCTTTTGATTAATTAAAGGAGCTTCTGATTAATGAGACATTAGATTTTTTTTGTAAAAGCTGAGTATTTTTAATATTTTTCTAGCAGGAGCTCCTTTGCATATTAGGCCACACACCCCTGATGTAGCCAATCCTCCAAGAGCTTACAGGGTTCTTCTTATAGGGCCTACTGCAAGCTCTTGGAGGATTGGCTACATCAGGAGTATGTGGCCTAATATGCAAAGGAGTTCCTGCTAGAAAGTGAGCCTTGTGAAGGAGAAGGGGGAGTGTGCTTGCAGTTTTGTACATTTTATATTAAAAATACTCAGCTTTTTACAAAAAAAAATCTTGTAAGGGAATACTTCACCTAATATAGCATCTTGTAAGGGAATACTTCACCTAATATGGTACCTGCTATGACCTGTGCATGCCATGCACCATCTAAAACGAAAGCAAGTATTTTTCTTCAAAAGTATTTGTTTGCAAATGAAAGCCTTTTTAATTCACTGATTGATTGATTAATGGAGTAAACATGTGATTAAGATTTTTTTTAACAAAGCAACAGTCTTACTGTGCATTCCTAGTCAAAAACCGCAACATAATTGGCTTAGATTGCATTGCTAATAATTTCCCACAATGGAATATCTTGTTGTTGAGGTTGTCTAAGGCTGCAACGTTAAGAAGGACATAAGTGCAAGCTGATGCTCTTCAGAACTTGCAGAGAAACTGCCTTGTGTCAATGCTACAAAAGCACCATACACATGTCCAAATTGTATCAGTGGCACTGCATAACACTGACACTGTTTTAGGTGTACGAATTAAGCATAGCAATGACTGTTGACAGCCTGATGATAATAATTACGCTAAAGCAACAGGAGTTCGCTATACTAAAGGTATATCCGAGATTCAATTAACCCCATGTGGATCATGCAAATGCATTTCGGCAGTGAACACAGCATGGAAGCAGGATTCCTAAGCAAGAATAGAAGGCGTGATCAGCACAGAGATGCAGTGCAGTCCTTCCCTCCAGCTTTGCATGCATGGGAATGTGTGACAGCACAGTAATTGTAAACATGGGTCATATTCCTGTTTGTATATATAAACCCCAGTAAGATCTGTCATGGCTTTACTTATGACCTCTAGGCACACAAGAGCTTCCTGCCCCTCACTCCCCCCAGTCTTGTGATTACCCTCAGGAGCTTAAAGAGTTTCCTTTTTGCCAGCTCCTTCCTATTGTTCTGGAGCCAGGCATCAACCCTGTGTCTCAAGGTCACTTTACACCAGCCATTTGGAAGGTAATCATCTCTTGCTGAAGTGGCTGGGCAGAGGCCTAGAAACATCTTGCTCAGATGTTTATGGCTCTATATTTGGTCAGGGATCCTGGGAACCAGGCCATGACTCTCCACCCCCATCAGGAGAGGCCTGATCTAGGGCTCACTCAAAGGGCTGGAATAGGAGTCAGGAAATCCTGTGAATTCCAGCCCTTATGCTCTGAGTTTGAAAAGCAGACATCAAATGACAAGGGGAGGGGGTGCCAATGGACACAGGACCATATTAGATTATATATCCCATAAGACAGAGGGATGGTTTACATAACCCATCTATAAATGGTCAGAAGTATGTAAATGAAATATTTATTCAGTTTGACTGTGTTCTGAGGAGATCACATGATGGCTTCAACATGGGCACCTCAGGTGAAGTGTACAGAGCTTTTAACCCACATAAGAACATAAGAGAAGCCATGTTGGATCAGGCCAATGGCCCATCCAGTCCAACACTCTGTATCACACAGTGGCCAAAATACACACATACACATACACACCCAGTGGCTAATAGCCACTGATGGACCTCTGCTCCATATTTTTATCCAATCCCCTCTTGAAGCTGGCTATGCTTGTAGCCGCCACCACCTCCTGTGGCAGTGAATTCCACATGTTAATCACCCTTTGGTGAAGAAGTACTTCCTTTTATCCATTCTAACCTGACTGCTCAGCAATTTCATTGAATGCCCACAAGTTCTTGTATTGTGAGAAAGGGAGAAAAGTACTTCTTTCTCTGCTTTCTCCATCCCATGCATAATCTTGTAAACCTCTATCCTGTCACCTTGCAGTCGACGTTTCTCCAAGCTAAAGAGCCCCAAGTGTTTTAACCTTTCTTCATAGGGAAAGTGTTCCAAACTTTTAATCATTCTAGTTGCCCTTTTCTGCACTTTTTCCAATGGTATAATATCCTTTTTGAGGTGCAGTGACCAGAATTGCACACCGTACTCCAAATGAGACTGCACCATCGATTTATACAGAGGCATTATGATACTGGCTGATTTGTTTTCAATTCCCTTCCTAATAATTCTCAGCATGGTGTTGGCCTTTTTTATTGCAATCGCACACTGTCTTGACATTTTCAGTGAGTTATCTACCACGACCCCAAGATTTCTCTCTTGGTCAGTCTCTGCCAGTTCACACCCCATCAACTTGTATTTGCAGCTGGGATTCTTGGCCCCAATGTGCATTACTTTGCACTTGGCCACATTGAACCTCATCTGCCACGTTGACGCCCACTCACCCAGCCTCAACAGATCCCTTTGGATTGCCTCACAATTGTCTCTGGTTCTCACCACCCTGAACAATTTAGTGTCATCTGCAAACTTGGCCATCAAGCACACACAGGCAAGAAAACTGTGCAAGTAATGGAGCAACAGCAGTTTCCCTTCAACATATGGCCAAGTTGAATAGGGATTCATGGTAGCTGTATGCTGAGGATCATGGGAACTATCTATCCATCTTTTTAAAACAAACAAACAAAAACCCTGCTCTTCCTCCAAGGAGCTCAGGATGGCATACATAGTTCTTCCCTATCTCATCATCACTACAAACCATGTGTGGTAGGTTAGGTAGCGAGAGTGACTCACTCAAGGTCAGTGAGTAAAATGTATGGCTTTATTTAAGGTGATTTGAACCCAGATATTCCAAGTCCTAGTCCAACTCTGTATCCATTACACCTCATGGGCTCTCAACTAGCTCTTGAAATTGGGCTAGGGAGCCTCAGATTCAAATTATATTTCAGACACTCTTGCAGTGGCTTCAACTAGCATCTCTTGGCCTCAGTGTTCCCTCCATGGTCTGTTAATAGGAAATCCATAATAGTGACCTATCTTACAAAACTGTAGCATGGGTGAATAAGATAAGAAACAATCATTGCTCACCCTGATAATTAGGGACAGTACTGATTATAAAAATCTATAGTCTGCACCACAATTACTTCAAGTCCCCATGATATTCCTGGGAATGGCTGGAAGCACAGGAATCAGCAGTCTGCCTGAAGCTAAGCAATTCAAGGTCTGCTTAGTGCTGAGATGGGATATGGTCTAGAGAGCCAGTTTAGCATAGTGGTTAAGTGCACGGACTCTTATCTGGGAAGACCGGGTTTGATTTCCTACTCCTCCACTTGCACCTGCTGGAATGGCCTTGGGTCAGCCATAGCTCTGGCAGAGTTGTCCATGAAAGGGCAGCAGCTGTGAGAGCCCTCTCAGCCCCCACCCACCTCACAGGGTGTCTGTTGTGGGAGGAGAAGACATGGGAGATTTTGAGCCGCTCTGAAACTCTGAGATTCGGAGTGGAGGGTGAGATATAAATCCAATATCTTCTATATGCTGCTGTTAGTTTCTAGGAGGAGTGAGATATAATATATAATTAAAAGAGAACTGGTGAGACATCAGTCAGGAATGGACAAAATCTCAAAAAGTTGCCCTTACAGGAAGTTGGACTAGATGGATTGGATTAGGGGGAAGATTTCTGTGGATGGAAGGCAGACAGTTTTTGCTAATTTTCCCCCACTGCAGATGACCAACTCCACCTAAGCTGATTCTGAGGGTCCCTGTCCCCTGGGACCAGCATTTGGGCCTGCAGCAGGAAGGGTAAAGCAAGCAAGTCATGCTCCACTAATGGAAACTACTTCCACCAGTGGAATTGCTCCCATTCTTCATGAAGCAATGAGTTGATGTTTCTTCATGACCAGCCCCACTGAGAGTCAGCTTTGGAATTTTAAAAAGCACAAAACTGGTTACTCTAGTTGAGGCACTACAACATGTGAAAAGCTCTTTCAGCAAGTGTCAGAATTAATACTTGACGTGTTTTTACCTGGGTCATAAATTGCTCATCATAAATGTTGCTTTTGTCCAAAATGTTTGAGAATACCTGCTTTAATCTGTTGGAAATAAAATCCCTGGCATGTGGGAGAACTGCCACCACATTGGTGTTGATGGTATTAATTATAGGATGAATTATAGGATCATAGAATCATGGAGTTGGAAGGGATCTCCGGGGTCATCTAGTCCAACCCCCTGCAGAATGCAGGAAATTCACAAATACCTCCCTCTAAGTTCATTGAAAAGCCCCGTGGTGCAGAGTGGTAAAGCTGCAGTACCACAGTCAGAGCCCTCTGCTCACGACTTGAGTTTGATCCCAGGAAAGCTGGTTCAGGTAGCTGGCTCCAGGTTGACTCAGCCTTCCATCCTTCCGAGGTCAGTGAAATGAGTACTCAGCTTGCTGGGGGGAAAGTGTAGATGACTGGGGAAGGCAATGGCAAACCACCCTGTAAAAAGCCTGCCGTGAAAACGTTGTGAAAGCAACGTCACCCCAGAGTCGAAAACGACTGGTGCTTGCACAGGGGACCACCTTTACCTTTTAAAGTTCATCGATGTAGAAGAACTTAGTTTTTCCTTCAGAGAACTCATGTATATGGTTCCTCATTTTGTGTTTCCTCCTCTCAATGGGTTAGGCTGAGAGAGAGTGACTAGCCCAAGGTCATCATCCACTGAGCTTTAAGGCTAAATGGGGATTTGAACCTGGTTCTCCTTGGTCTGATGCTCTTGGCAAGTCTTAGACCTCTTTATTTTCAAAATGGAAGATTAATGGCACCCCTCAAATGCTTCCTGTATGACACCATTATTAAAAAGCGCTATGCACACTATAGGAAGCACATTACAGGAAGTATATACACCAACAATACAGATACAAGTCACAGAAGAAAGTGTAATCAGAGTTGCTGCCATTGATGTGGAAGATCTTCCTATCACTGGGCAGGTCCTTAGATTGTCATAAAAGAATCCATGAGGTGTTCTCTTTAGGCTAATGGAGGGTGGGTCATTATTAGTGACAGCAATAGGAAAGAAGGGTGAATAATTCAGTGTTCATGTTGCATCAGCTAACCACAGAAGTGTAATAAAGTGCATAGGCTTTGCCATTCAGCTGTTTCCGGATTGATATATTTAGCTGTATATTCCATTGCTGGCCTTCGTAAGCTCTCAGCAGCACACACCCAGCCATGGCTGTTCATGGAAAATCTGCATCCTGAGGCTCTAAGAGCAAGCCCAGAGAGCAACAGTTTCTTTTTGCAAGGCCTGATCTCATAAACAACGAACAGGGTAAGATAAGTCCAAGCAGATAGCTTTCCACTGCTCCGACAACAGGCTTTGGGTGCACAAAGAAATGAAAATTGTATTTATGATACAAGTAAGCAAGGTATCTTCTCTGAGGTGATTGTACACTCTGTAGTGTGCAAGCTCTCTGCCTTCTGATACCAATGTGTGGCATCATGGGACACCAGCATCTGATGCACATTCAAAGCATTTTCATATGAAATGTGCCCCAACTCCATGCCATATTTGTATGCCAGGAACCCCAGTTCAATGGAAATAATGCAATATTTATTTTCAGTTATATACCCCCTGTTCTAAATCACCAGTGGACCTAGGGTTCTCAGGAAGTCTCCATCCAAATTCAAACAGACACAGAGCTGTTTTTCCTCTGCAAGGTCGCTATATCGTGTGCCTTCCAACTACATCTTGGGGCTCAGGAATATCCCAAATTCCCAAATAGTTAGATAGTCCAGTTTTTGCATGCTACTCTAAAACAGAAGAAAGGATACAAATTTGTGGATAGCTGTGCGCTCCTGCTCAGGAGAGTAACACCCTCTAAAGATTATTAAGGTTATAAATCTGAACAGTCCTGTTGCTATGTTTCTTACCAGAGAAATTTGATGGGTGATCAGGGATATTTTATTAAAATCTCTCTAAAAGATTCATTGAACCAAATAGCACGGGGGTTGGAGAATGGCAAGCTGAACTGCTTCTCTGTAGGGGAGCAGACTGGAACTTCTGTTAGGGGTAGAAAAAGGCAATCCAATGCCTACTGCCTACTTTTCTCAGTCAGAGATTAGTCCAAGACATGCTCGAAAAACTCTGAGGAGATTTACTTTGGCTTAAAGGGAGTCCCGGGGGCGGGGGGGGGCTCCTTTGAGGCTTTGAAAAGTCTCAGGAGACGAGTTGCATTCCAGCGTCCACAGAAGTTTACAGAGTCATTAATTGACAAGCTCATCAAGATCCAAACCTTCTTTGATTCTACTGAACATCTAAATTTATGCAAGACCAGAGCCGTTTTGGATAACCACAGCAAAAAGTACAGATTGTTATCTTTCATTGCGGGACTAAGAAGAACTGTAAAAATTAAAATTTAAAAGGTGGAAGATTGAATATAGAAGCTATTGATAAACAAGGGGAGAAGGGGCGAAATTGGGACTGTAAAATACTAAAAAACAGTGTTAAAAAGAGAAAAGAAAATAATTGTTTTGAATACTTGTGGTTGCAATTGGAAAGCCCCATCATCATAGAGCTGCAGTTTTAACGGATGACACAGGAAGTACGTCACAAGCATCGCGAGATCTTTCTACCAGCAAGAACGGGATTTGGTGGCAAGTAAAGCAGGAAGTATTCAGTGAAGAAGGGAAAATTGGGAGTCAGCCAGCCTGCTCTAGGACTGAGAAGTCATAGAAAAACTTCAGTGGCCATTACAAGAAGGTCAAAATTTAAAAGTTATTTAAAAGGATTTGAGACATCAAAAATTAGTGGAACCGGTGAATTTGAACATTGTAAGGTAAATACTATTGGACATTATTGTTAAAACTACTTTGGAAGCCTCCAGAAAAAAAGTGGAAAAAAGTTTAAAAAGGGACATAAAAGTTGCGACCGCCATTTTGGAAAAAATATAAACTTTAAAAATTTATATTTGAGCTTAAGAGGCCCCAGGGTTGGTGATTTTGGGCTTATTGAAAAAAGCAAAATTTATTCTTTAAAACCCGGTAGTTGGATTTTAATTTGCTGAGGTCAACTTTTTCAGCATTTTTACATGTCAGACCATAAGCCAATACGTACAAGGGCTTCTTCACTGGAGAAGATGCAGAGCAATTGGATGCAATGAAAGCAAGGATGATGAAAGGGATGAAAGAGCTAATAACTGCCTCCAAAAAGGAAATTAGAAAGGACATTGAAGATTTGAAAAAAGATATAGAGGATCTCAGAAATGAAACTGTGGTAATATCTAAGAAAGTGCAAGAAGTGGAGGGGAGAGTGAAAGCACATGATTCCACCTTGAAAAAATACAAGAAAAAGTGGTAATACATGACTGCAAACTGATGGAAACTCAGATACGTCTGAGAGGAGTACCTGAAGACGAACAAACTGACTTAAAGGAATATATAATAAAAAATTATTGCGGAATTCCTGGAGGAAGATTTAGAAGGTACTAGGAATATGTATAACTATGTGTACAGAGTTAACTCATTATATGCCAAAAAGAATAATCTACCAAGAGATGTGGTTATAAAGTTTATGACAAAAGAAATGGTGGGAAAGATCATAAATAAAAACTTTGGGAAAACACTGACAGTTGAAGGCAGCAGAGTAAGAATCATGAAGGAGCTGCCAAGACAAGTGTTAACTGACAGAAGGACATACAAGAAACTGACAGAAAAATTATGAGATAATGAAATAAGGTATAGGTGGATACTACCAGAAGGTGTGAGTTTTGAACTTCAAGGGGAAAGGATCACAATCACAAATACACAAGAACTGTGTAGGTTTTATGAAGAACATAAAGAATTTGAACCATGATGGATTACAAATTATCTTGGAACGTAAATGGACTAAATTCACCACAAAAAAGAAAGGCAACGTTTCATTGGATTAAAAAGCAAAATTGTAATATAATTTGTTTGCAAGAAGTACACATTAAACAAAAGGATTATAAATTTTTATGGAATAAATAATTGGGGCTTGAATTTTTTTCACTGGCTGAGCAGAAGAAAAGAGGAGTGATTTTCTATATTAAACAAGAATTGGACCCAAAATTGATTTTTAAGGACAATGATGGGAGATATCTAGTGGTGGAAATAATAATAAATGGAAAAAGTTACTATTGGGACTGTATGCACCAAATGGAGCAAAAGATATATTTTTAAAGACATTACACAACAATTGGATAATGTGACATATGAACAAATTATGATAATGGGGGACTTTAATGGAACAATTAAGAATGCATTGGATAGATCTGGAAAACAAATAATAAAGAAGGGAAATTGCCAAAGTCATTTTTTGAATTAGTTAAACAAGAAAATCTGGAAGCTATATGGAGGAAGTTCAACCCTGAAGTGCGAGACTATACCTTTTTTTCAGCAAGACATAATACTTTTTCAAGAATTGACATGTTGTGGGGTACAAAAGACTTAGGTCTTACTACAAAGAAAATAGAGATCTTACCTAAAGTAGGAGCAGATCACAATCCATTATTGTGGTCAACTAAGTTGACCAAAAAAGTGAGAAGATGGAGGTTAAATGAAGATTTACTACAAAATAAAGAAATAGTGGCATCTCTAGAGAAAGAAACTAAAGCTTTCTTCCAAATAAATGATAAGGAGGATATTGAATTTCAAACGGTTTGGGATACATATAAAGCAGTAATGAGAGGGATATTGATTACACTGAACAATAAAGATAAAAGAGCAAAGGAAAAACAATTGTTGGACATTCAGAATGAAATAAAGAAAAAAAGAGGGGGAGCTGAGGAAGGGGCCTGGGAAAAAGAAAATTATGAGGGAAATTACAATACTTCAAATGCAAATGAGACATTTGTTAAAAAAAGAATTGGAATGGAATCTGAAAAGATTGCAGCAGAAATCTTTTGAAGGAGCAAATAAACCTGGAAAATATTTGGCTTGGCAAATGAAAAAAAAGAGAGAAAACAAAATTATTAACAAAATAGTAGTTGGTGGTAAAGAGATTGTGGATCAAGAAGGAATCAAAAGAGAATTTTTAAAATATTATGCCAAATTGTTTAATGGCTTTAAGATAAACAAAGAGAAGATGGAAATATATTTGCAAAAAAATAAAATAGCTCCCTTAACAGAAAATATGGAAAAAGTTTTGAATGAACCAATTCAAAAAATAGAAATTGAAGTGGCAATTAATTCAATGAAAATGGGAAAAGCACCTGGTCCAGATGGATATACAGCAAAGTTTTTTAAAACCCTTAAAGAGGAGTTAACACCGAAGCTTCAAAAACTGATGAATATTATAAGACTGCAGGGGAAAATACCAAATACACGGAAGGAAACAGTAATTTCGTTGATTCCAAAAGAGGATAGAGATGTCACGAATGTAAAAAACTACAGACCAATTTCAATGTTAAATAATGACTATAAAATACATACAAGAATCTTAGCAGAACGATTTAAACAATATTTGATGGACTTTATTAAGGAGGAACAAGCAGGATTTCTTCCCAATAGACAAATTAGGGACAATTTAAGGACTGTTGTAAATATTGTAGAATATTATGAAAGACATCCAGAAAAAGAAGTTGTTTTATTTTTTGTGGATGCAGAGAAAGCCTTTGATAATTTAAACTCGGACTTTATGTTTGCAGTGATGGAAAAAATGGAATTGGGGGGAAAGCTTTATAAGAATGGTGAAAGCAATATATACTGAACACTATGCAAAAATTTGCATAAATGCAGATCTTACAGAGGATATATGAACATATGAAGCTGACTTATACTGAATCAGACCCTTGGTCCATCAAAGTCAGTATTGTCTTCTCAGACTGGCAGCGGCTCTCCAGGGTCTCAAGCTGAGGTTTTCACACCTATTTGCCTGGACCCTTTTTTGGAGATGCCAGGGATTGAACCTGGGACCTTCTGCTTCCCAAGCAGATGCTCTACCACTGAGCCACCGTCCCTCCCCTAAGATATGAAAATTAGTAAGGGAACATGACAAAGTTGCCCCCTTTCTCCATTGTTGTTTATAATGACTCTTGAAGTTTTGTTGACGCAGATTCAAGAAGATAAAGAAATAGAAGGTTTGAAACTAAAAGGCTTTACTTATAAATACAGAGCATTTGCAGATGATGTAATGTTTATAAATGAAAATCCTATACAAGTAACGCCATTATTACTAGGTAAGATACAAGAATATGGAGAAATGGCAGGATTTTACATTAATAAAGAGGTCAACATTTTTATGCAAAAATATGCAAGTGAATAAACAAAAAGAATTGCAGGATCTGACGGGATGTGAAGTTACTTCTAAAGTAAAATATCTGGGTGTGGAGATTACAATGAAAAATATTGATTTATATAAAAATAACTATGAAAAGCTATGGCATAAAATGAATGAAGATATGGTAAAATGGAATAAACTTAACTTGTCATTGCTTGGAAGAATAGCTGCAATAAAAATGAATATCTTACCAAGAATCATGTACTTGTTCCAAACTATTCCGATAGTGAAAGACAGTAAACAATTCAATAAATGGCAAAGAAAAATTTCAGAGTTTGTATGGGCTGGGAAGAAACCATGAATTAAAATGAAAATTTTAACAGATGCAAAAGAAAGAGGAGGATTTCAACTACCAGATTTAAAGTTATACCACGAAGCAGTATGTCTAGTATGGATAAAAGAGTGGGTGACGTTGTTGAATAGAAAACTTTTAGCATTGGAAGGTCATGGAAATATATTTGGTTGGCATGCTTATATATACTATGGGAAGAAAAAGATGGATGGTTTTTTCTCTCATCACTATATAAGAAGAAATTTGTTGAATACGTGGATGAAATATAGAAAATATGGAGATGAAAGAAAGCCGTTGTGGCTAGTGCCAGCAGAAGTAATTAAAATATTGGCGGAGACGTGTGAAGCAAGATGGTTGTCATATAATCAATTATTAAAAATATAAGGTAGAAAGACAGAGTTGGAAACAGCTGAAGAATTGAATAATAAGTATGACTGGTTCCAAATGCAACAAATAAAGAGCTTGGTGGAAAATGATATTAAAAATGAAGGAATAAGGAAAGTGTAAACTGAACTAGAAAATGTTCTGCTTGGAGATAATGAAAAGTTGATTTCAAAACTATATAAACTATTACTGAAATGGTCTTCTGAAGATGAAGTAGTAAAATCTCAAATGATAAAATGGGCAATTAATGTTAATAAAGAAATACAGATGGAAACATGGGAATACTTGTGGAAGAACTCTATGAAAATTTTGACATGTTATAGTATCAAAGAAAACTGTTATAAAATGATGTACAGGTGGTATATGACTCCTTAAAAGTTAGCAAAAATGAACAATAAGATGCCAGACAGATGTTGGAAATGTAAAAAGCATGAAGGTTCTTTCTACCATATGTGGTGGACTTGTGAAAGAGTGAAACAGTTTTGGCAAATGCTTCAACAAGACATTTCTAGAATCTTGGGATATGAATTTAAGAGAACTCCAGAGACTTTCCTATTGGGATTACAAATGGAGAAATTTCCAAAAGAAGATAGAACTGTAATTTGGTACTTGCTTTCAGCTGCTAGGACATTATATGCACAGTTATGGAAGGAAGATAAAATACCAGAAAAATGGGACTGGATTGTAAAAGTTATGTCATGGAGTGAAATGGATAAACTTACAAGAATCTTGAAAGACTATGATTTAGAGGGATTTAAAATGGATTGGGATAAATTCAGAAGATATACAGAAAAAGAATGGAAAGTAAAAGGACATTGGGTGATTTTTGAGAATACCACTTAGGTTTTTAGGAGAAGAAAGAAGATGAACTATAATAACTGGGTGGGACTTTATAAAGTATAAGAAATGTGTTTATTTCTCTGCAAAATAATATATATATATATATATTTCATTTTTTATTAAGATTCTTTTAAAGTTAAAGATACCTTTTGATATCAGAATTTTAGGTAATTGGCACCGGCGGAAGTCAAGATTTGGGGGGAGGGGAAAGTGTAATGTATGGGGAAGGTAGTAAGTGTTTCTTAATATTTTATTAGTATTGGATATAATTACCATATATTACCAAATAAAATTGTTTAACAAAAAAACAAACAAACCAAATGGCAAGGCAAATGGCAGGACAGAATTGACAAAGATTTACAAAATGATGGACAAGTAGATGGCTTTTTGCTGCTTGCCTTTAAAATTAAAAAACAATAAAACTGAATGAGCATTCCTGCACTAGATGTGCACAGCAGAAAGAAAGGTTTTTTAAAAATGAATTTCCAAAATTGTTCAGGCATGAAGGAACAGGAATGGTTTCAATAGGAAGGGAGCCATTTTGGTGTAGTGGTGAAGTGCACGAATTCTTATCTGGGAGAACTGAGGGTGTTTTCGCACTCACGTTTTACTGGCGCCACGACCCTCCTGACGCCGGCGAATCTGCATGGATTTCGCAACAGAAGCGCCGGCGCTCCCAGAAGCGCCAGCGCTTTCCGTCGCTAAGCCAGCGCAAACGTTTTCCTGCATCTTTGCGATTTCCGTTTGCGCTGGCTTAGCGACGGAAGTAGCCGGCGCTTCTGGGAGCGCCGGAGCTTCTGGTGCGAAAGCCATGCAGATTCGCCGGCGTCAGGATGGTCGTGGCGCCAGTAAAACGTGAGTGCGAAAACGGCCTGAGTTTGATACCCCACTCCTCCACTTGCAGCTGCTGGAATGGCCTTGGGTCAGCCATAGCTCTTGCAAGAGTTGTCTTTGAAAGGACAGCTTCTGTGAGAGCTCTCTCAGCTCCACCCACCTCACATGGTGTCTGTTGTAGGGGAAGAAGATGAAGGGCGGGGTATAAATCTTTCTTCTTCTCCTCTTCCTCCTTCTTCCCAAGCGCCAAAAATGCAACAACAAATGCTTTTAATCAGCAAAACTGGCTGTATAAAAAAGTAGAGGCTTTTGGTTTTGGGGTTTTTTCAGGGGAGGCTTTTACATTCTGTGCAGAGCTCTTGTCTGGAAAGAGTTGGTAAACAGGTGAGCGGAGAAATCTGGCCATGTGATGACCTGAGCTTTTCCACATAGATCTGTTTCCAAAGATTTCCAGTGGGTTTCAGGAATATGATAAGGCTTGGCTCGCCACATTTCTGGAGCCTACAGAAGGCTACTTTTCCATGTGGTTAAGAGCTGCCATGTGGGACATTTGTGTGCAGTAAGCAGACATCTGCCTTCACCTTAGGAAACAGGTAGGAATGTGCCATAGTAATAACCCTGAAATAAGAACATAAGAGAAGCCATGTTGCATCAGGCCAATGGCCCATCCAGTCCAACACTCTGTGTCACACAGTGGCAAAAAAAAATGTGTATATATATATACACACACACACACACACACACACACACACACACTATGGCTAATAGCCACTGATGGACCTCTGCATATGCTCTTTGAGAGGCTACAGTCAGATGAGTTGTGTCACAAGTGGATCTCCTTTAGGTCAGTGTGGCTGAAAGGAATGTATTAGACTTGGACCTGGATTTCCTCACATAGATATAATTGGTAATATTGGGTTATCATTGCCTCTCTGCCTTAGCTCCCCTCAGGTTGAATGAAAATTAGGGTTCCCAAGTCCAACCCCAAAAATATCTGGGGACTTTGGGGGTGGAGCCAGGAGACTTTGGGGGTGGAGCCAGGAGACACTGGGGTGGAGCTAGGGGGAGGGGGGGAAACGGCGAGCCGCCCCGTCTCGGACCATGCGACGCCGTTGCACAGCTGACGCCTCTTCTCTGCTCGCTGTGGCTGCTCCTCCGAGATGGGCTCAGGCTGAGCCCATCTCGGAGAAGCAGCCACGGCGAGCGGAGAAGAGGCCGCCGCGCCGCTGCTGCCTCGCCCGCTCCGCCTCGCCCGCTCCGCCTCTGGGGTGGAAGCGGAGGGGGGGGGTGGAGGTGGGCCAGGGGCGTGGCGAGCCGCGAGTCCGGGTCCTAGAAGGACCCGGATTCACGGCTCGCCATGCTCCTGGCCTGCCTCGCTCTCCCCTGCGCTGCTGCCGCCTCTTGACTGCTCCTCTGAGATGGGCTCAGCCTGGGCTCATCTCGGAAAAGCAGCTGCGGTGGGAGGGGAGGGGGAAGCAGCGGCGCGGCGGCCTCGCTGGCTCCGGGATACGGCGGCTGGCCATGCTCCCTGGCGCCGTTTCCACCCCCTCCCCCCGCTTCCGTTTTTTGGGGGAGCGGGGGAAGAGGGTGGAAATCCTGGGGTCCCCCGCCAGGACGGGAGGGTTGGGAAGCCTAATGGAAATCATCATAACTTAGCAAGAGGAATGAGATAGGAAAATATTGGGGCTCACCTGAGAACTAGAGATAGGACAGTTAGAGCACTAAAATTAATTAATTAGCAAAGACTCCCAACAAAACTGACTGATTTAGTTTGGATTTCTTTTCCTGTAGGCATTAGGCTTTGCCTGCAATCCCCTGCTACTGTGGTTGATGGAGCTTTACCGATGGAGTTGTTCTGTAATAGAGTCAGACGGGTGGAGTGGGCCAGACTCAAACATGCAATGAAGCAACAAAGAACAGAATGGGAACAAGTACGGAGCAGTCCATGTTTGAAAGGTCATACTGCTTCACAGTGAGAGAGATGTTGGTGATCTTTGAAGAGAGCTGATGACCCAACTTCAGAGCTCTGAATGCTTCAGGGTACAGAACAAACTGTATCACAGTTTCTTGATCAGACCTGGCTAATTTTTAGCTGTTTATATTCAACCCACTTGACATCACCAGATTATGGTTATTTTAAATGGTGGACACCCAAGATTAGGTGTCCACCATTTAATGACCTTTCCTGTGGGAACTGACTGCTTTCATGCTTGGGAAATTGATTTTCAGTGCTATGACTGGTATAAAACTCATGGGTAGATGATGAAGACAAGATCATAGGAATAGTTTTCACTGTGCTGCTGTTCCAAGTGAATTTTACTTGCTTTCCATTGTGCTGTTTGAATTATGAACATCATGAGTAAGCACACAAATATAGTTGAGAGTATATCTTTGCTACAGATTAAACCTAATTTTACGTGTTTTACCTGTGTTGGCTTCCAACAAAGAATAAAGTGTTGTGGCTACTTGGGAAATTTTCCCTTTAATTTCTTCTGTCATGGTGAGCTGTCCGAATTACTAACCCAGATCACATGGGAAAACATGAATTATAAAGCTAACTGGTTAAAGGATCACCCTGCCCCATCACCACCAGTATTAGCATATTTAGACCAATTCAATATCAAGATATATGTAACCCTGGACTTCTCTTAGACCCACACCATTATACAAGTGATATAGTTTCATAATAGATAATGAATTGGACCAATAAGGGTTTCTTAAAATCATGCCCCATATTCTCAGGAGCATGAAAAACCTGATGGTGCCAAGTATGGACACAGATCACAGTGGAAATTACAATTGCTTGGGATTTCCTGCAGCCCCAGAAACCTGGTTGAAATGATGACAGATGGAGATGCAGTAGTTACATAAAAATGAGAGGTTTGACAGGGTGACTGTCCAGAAAGTACTACAGGGAATGAAAAGTGTGGAGAAACGCCATCTTAGTTAATGTTGGTGCTTCATTGGAAGGGAACATTAAACTACTAAAGCAGGGTTTAGCCTAGCCTCCCTCCATCCCCTCCTCCCTTCCAGAGTTAAACCAGCGCCTCTAGGGGGAAAGCCTCCTAGAGGGGCAGGAAGTTCTTTAGCCTTCCCCTCATTGCCTCCCCCCTTCTGGAGTTAAACCAGCAACTCTAGGGGGAAAGCCTCCTAGAGGGGCAGGAAGTTCTTTTGTTTTATTTATTTTAGTTAGGCGGGAAAAGGGGAGTTCTCAGCTGGCGCTCAAAGGAAGAGGTTGCTAGTGTGGGGGCTCCTGCCTGTGGCAGAGGCCTAATCAAGAGGAAAAGGACCCCAGGCAGTCAGACCGAGTAAGTCATCCACAAGGCAGGGCAAGTTTAGACCAGGGACAGTAGGATGCGTTTAAATCCACCTTTTATTTGTCATGCTGGTTGCTGTTCGGGTGCTGTGCTGTGCTAAACTTTTATATGCAACTGTTTTTGTTTTGTTTTGTTTTTCTTTTTCTCTTTTAATTAAATATTTTTACTGTTTTGAATGCTGGCAGTCAAACTCTGTACCACATAGATCCCCAACCGCTTTAGACCACGCTTTATGAAGGGGGCCCCGGGGAAAGGGGGAAGGCCTGTGGTTGGATAAGGTGCCAATCCTCCAGGGGTTCCCCGAAGAAGTGCTTTGGTCTCTGTGAATCCCAAGTACAGGGTGGCAGAGGACCTTGAGGCCTGGCCTCAGAGCTGGATTGGGAGTCCTGTTCCTCTCAATCCAAACCCCTAGACTGAGCAGGTGGTGGCAGCGAGCCCAAGTGGCTGAAGGAGAAATAGCTCCCTCCAGGAGTTGGCGACTCAATAGGGAGTTGACAGGACCGGGTCTGAAGGCAGAATCGGGCCGGTTCCGTCACAAAAAGATTCTCTGAAGAGAGATGCCACAAGATCTGTTTGGTGTTCCCTAGACTTAGTGTTTCTTAGCTTCCTTTAATGCCTCACAAAACTGAAGCCATTTATCTCTTCTGGAAGGAACAATGTATGAGCCCCATAGGTCTTTATGATGAGCAACCCAACACCTTTTGGTGATATCCAGACCCGGAGATATCTGACTGGCCTCGATAAGGGCCAGGGCCATTTTGTCTTGGGGCCCCTGACTGGTGGAATGAGCTCCCCCTGGAGATCTGGGCCCTGCAGGATCTATTTCAATTCTGCAGGGCCTGTAAAACAGAACTCTTTCACCAGGCTTTCAGCTGAGCAGCGGACATAACTTATTACTGACCTCCCCCCTTTCATTCCATCCCAGTACTTGCGGGGGGGGGGTAACGTGCTTGCTGGGGGGTAAAGTGACTGGGGAAGGCAATGGCAAACCACCCTGTAAAAAGTCTGCCATGAAAACGTTGGATGCGACGTCACCCCAGAGTCGGAAATGACTGGTGCTTGCACAGGGGACTACCTTTACCTTTTTTTACTGTAGAACCTTCTGGACCTGGACAATAGGCCATGTTTGTGAGGCAGAATTTGTCATTTTAATCTCCACTGTTTACTTTGTAATTTTAGATCTTATATATATTTAATTGGTTTTAACTGTTGATTGTTTTTTTATGATATAACCCTCCCTGAGCCTGTTCTATGAGAAGAGCAGGCTAAAAATTGAATAAAACAAAATAAATAAAATGGCATGGATATAATTCCAGAATGATTGGGGTGGCAGGGGGAGTCAAGCTAGAGAAGCTGATAGCGGAGACTTTTTCATGGCTAGACAAGGAAATCCCAGGCTCACCAGGAAAAGCAGATCCAGATGGTTCCTTGTACTTTCCCCAAGAAACTAACATTACAGGCTTGTTGATCAGCCCTTGCGAGTCCTCCCTCTCCTTCTTTCCAGCAATAACCAGCTTTAAACATATTTCCACACAGCTGGAGGGAAGCCCCAGCTGCAGTCATGAAAAATAACAAATAATAAAAGTGGCTGTGAGCAGCAGTGAAGCTGGCAGGAAACATTCCCAGTAGCACCTGCTTCCTGAGTGCGACGTTTATTTGATCCCCTGGCACCATCTGGGCCATGCCCCACTATTTGTTTTTGTTAAGAGTTTAGAAAAACAATTCAGCTTTGACTAATTGCTCTTTAAGGTTTTGGGACTCACCCTTTTTCCCCTCTCCTCCAACTTCCTCTCCCACTCTGTTGCCCTCCTGCGATGCTGCTGTCCACCCTTCTCTCTGCCTTCCCATTAGCCCAAGTTCAAACTGTTCATCATTGCATAGATTTATGCACAATTTTCTAGGGAAACCTCCTCTACCTCCTGATAGGATGGTTTTCTCCTGTTGAGTGATCCAGCATCATCCTGTCCTATGAGAATGTCTAACACAGTATGCCTTGCTCCTCCCTGTTCTTTGCTATTTCAAAGATGGTTCCCTTTAGACTTCTATTTCCTTGGATATGCAGTGACCAAAGATTAGTTCTAACACAGTATACCTCTTCAGGGGTGTGCCTGCAGAAAGATTCAAGCTAAAGAACATAAAAGGAGAGCAACTGGAAATCTATGAGGATTTTCTAGGAAAGATCAGTGAGCAGGATATTAAGTCTAACTAGCTCTGGTTCATACATGTTTAATTTTGATATATTTTCTCTTCATTTGGCTTCAAAAATACTCATAGAATCATAAAATCATAGAGTTGGAAGTGACCCCTAGGGTCATCCAGTCCAACCCCCTGCACAATGCAAGAAAATCACAAGCACTTCCCCCTGCCCTCCTTCTCATGATCTGCCTAAGTTCACAGAATCAGCTTTACTGTCAGATGGCCATCTAGCCTCTGTTTAAAAACCTCCAAAGAAAAAGAGCCCACCACCTCCCAAGGAAGCCTGTTCCACTGAGGAACTGCTCTAACTGTCAGGAAGTTCTTCCTAATGTTTAGCCGAAAACTCTTTTGATTTAATTTCAACCCAGTGGTTCTGGTCTGACCTTCTGAGGCAACAGAAAACAACTTTCCACCATTCTCTATATGACAGCCCTTCAAGTGCTTGAAGATAATGATCATATCACGTCTCCAGTCATCTCCCCTCCAGGCTAAACATTCCCAGCTCCTTCAACTTTTTCTCATTGGCTGGCCTCCAGACCATTCGCCATCTTCATTGTCCTCCTCTGGACATGTTCCAGACTGTATGTATCCTTCTTAAATTGTGGAGCCCAAAACTGAACACAATACTTTAGGTGAATCTAACCAAAACAAAGTAAAGTGATACCATCACTTTGCGTGATCTGGATAGCATACTTCTGTTGATACAGCCCAAAATTGCATTTGTCTATTTAGCTTCTGCATCACACTGCTGACCATATACATGTTCAGTGTATGGTCTACTAAGATCCCTAGATCCTTTTCACACATACTACTGCCAAGACAAGTCTCTCCCATCCTATAATTATGCAGTTGATTTTTCTTATCTAAATACAGAACTTTACATTTATCCCTGTTAAAATTCATTTTGTTTGTTTTAGCTCAGTTTTCCAGCCTGTCAAGATCATCCTGTATCCTGTCTTCTAATGTATTTGCTACCCCTCCCAATTTAGTATCTTCTGCAAATTTAATAAGCATTATCAAAGATTTCAGGTTTTCATGACTGGTAACATTATTAGGTTTTGTAGAAACTTTTGGGCTCAAGTGCCGTGTTCTACTGGAGAAAGTTCTCTTTCCAGACGTTTTGTTCTCAGCTTTGGAGAACATCCTCAGTGGCGTTGCAGCCGGAGCAGGCGCTCTGACCTTCTTGGCTGCTGTGCATTGAGTGCACAGCAGCCAGCATTCAATGCACAGCAGCCAAGACGGTCAGAGCGCCTGCTCCGGCTGCAATGCCACTGAGGATGTTCTCCGCAGCTGAGAACAAAACGTCTGGAAAGAGAACTTTCTCCAGTAGAACACGGCACTTGAGCCCGAAAGTTTCTACAAAACCTTAATAAGCATTCCTTCTATTGCCTCATCCAAATCATTTATGAAGATGTTGAAAAAAACAGGTCCCAGGACAGATCCTTGAGGCACTCGTCACTCCTCTCCAAGAGAATGGGAAACCATTAACAAACATTTGTATGGTGCGATCTGTCAGCCAGTTACAGATCCACCTAACAGTAATAGGAACTAAATCACATTTTACTTATTTGGCAACAAGGATAGTATGTGGAACCTTATCAAAAGCCGTACTGAGATGAAGATAAACTATATCTACAATATTCCCCTGATCCAGCAAGGTCATAACATTCTCAAAAAAAGAGATCAGGTTAGTCTGACATAACTTGTTATTGAGAACCCCATGGAAACTCCATTTAAATTGGTGCTGTACATGCATAGTGCTGCTGCCTGGTCAGCTCTAAATCAGCATGTCTTTTCTACCCCTTCTCAAATTTCAGCTAATGGCACAATTACACATTAGGATTTCTTATATGGGCTCAACTGTAAGTTAAATTTTCTTCCATGTTTATTTTAAACATTTTACTTTCTATCGCAGATTTAGTTGCTGAGACTGCATGGGGTGAACAGAATGGCATGAAGTGATAGGGAAGCTTTAACTAAGGAGTGTCAAACATGTGGCCTGGGGGCCAAATGAGGCCCCTGGAGGGTTCCTATCAGGTCCCCAAGCAACTGGCTGCTGACTGCTTCCTTCTCCCTCTCTCTTGCTTCCTTCTGCATAACAGTTTGCCTTGCAAGGCTTGCTCAATTGCACAGGAGCTACAGAGCAAAACTTCTATTTTCTCCATTGGCTGAGGCTCCTCCCTTGGAGAGGAAGGGGGGGAGGAGATCTTGCTTTGCCAGGTTCTCTCAACTGCACAGCAGAGCTACTGAACCAAGCCTCTCTTCCTTCTATTGTCTGAGGCTCCTCCTCCTCCTGGTCCTCTGGGGAAGGAAGGAAAGAGGCAGAGCTTCCTTTGCCCAGTTCCCTGGATCCTATGGGAGAAATACAAAGAAAGAATCTTTAATAGGCTTTCCAATCCCCAGGTCCCAGCAGGGGTTCTCCCGCTTTCCCAGACTCCTTCCCGCTCCCAGTCAGCAGGCCGGTGGGGGGAAGCCCCGCCCCCACAGCCACCATGTGCCTTTCCACCTCTGGAGGCTTCAGACTCCATTTGGAAAGGCTTCCTCTTGCCAGTTCCCTGCTTCAGAGTAATCAGAAACGGGGGGGGGGGAGGGAAATGTCTGCTGGGCACTTCATTATTCCCTATGGAGATCGATTCTCATAGGGTATAATGAAGAATTGATCTGGGGGTATCTGGGGCTCTGGAGGGGCTGTTGTTTGAGGTAGAGGCACCAAATTTTCAGCATAGCATCTGATGATGCTCCTCAAAATGCTCTCCAAGTTTCAAAAAGATTGAAACAGAGGGTCCAGTTCTATGAGCCCCAAAAGAGGGTGCCCCATCCTTCATTATTTCTAATGTAGGGAAGGCATTCAAAAGGTGTGGGGTTCCTTTAAATGTGATGGCCAGAACTCCCTTTGGAGTTCAATTTTGCTTGTCACAACTTTGCTTATGGCTCCACTCCCAATGTCTCCTGGCTCCATCCCAAAGTCTTCTGGCTCCACCCCCAAAGTCCCCAGATGTTTCTTGAATTGGACTTAGCAACCCTAAAGACCAATGAGTGCTAATGTTTAAGCATGTTTTAAGTTTTTTTTTAAAAAAATCTTTAATTGTGTTTGTGTCCTTTATAAAGTTATATCTCTGCTACCTGGTGTTACATTTTATGACACATGTGGCCCGTCCCAACAAGGTCTCATTTAGTCAGATCTGGCCCTCATAACAAATGAATTTGACGCCCCTGCTTTAACTCTTCCTTCCCCTGCCATTTTCTCACAGGCTTTTTCCAGTGAAATGACAGAGAAGCTTTAACTTTTTCTCCCCTGTCATTTTCTCACTGGAAAAAGCTGCTTCCAAGGTGCTTTCATCCCTGCTGTGGGGGAAAAAATTCGTATAATGGAGAGAAAACAAGAATATCTATAAGTTTCCCCCAAACGATATAAAAAGAGCTTAAGGCAGCTTTTTCAAGTCAGAGAATGGCAGGAAAACCCTTCTCCACATGCATCATGGTCTAAGTCTGAATTGGGTATCATACATGGGGGAAAGGAAACTGAGGAAAAGCACCAACTCACATTGGACTGTTACGCAGGGTGGAGATCTCAGACCCAGCCTCTCTCATGATGTGGAAATCATCAGTCTAAGAAAGAAAGAAATCACAAATGTAAGAACATAAGAAGAGCCAATAAATATGACTGGTTTCAAATGCAACAAATAAAAAGTCTGATGGAAAAAGATATTAAGTCTGATGGAATTAGACGTGAGCAAACAGAACTGGAAAGGGTTCTGCTTGGAGACAATGAAAAATTAATATCGAAAGTATATAAATTGTTATTGAAATGGTCTACAGAAGAGGAAGTAGTAAAATCTCAAATGGTAAAATGGGCAATCAATGTGAACAGAGAAATTCAAATGGACACTTGGGAGTACCTTTGGAAGAACTCGATGAAGATATCAACATGTCAGAATATTAAGGAGAACTGTTTTAAAATGATGTATAGATGGTATATGACTCTGAAGAAATTGGCAAAGATGAGTAAAAAGATGTCGGATAGATGCTGGAAATGTAAACATCATGAGGATTCTTTTTTTTCATATGTGGTGGACTTGTGAAAAAGCGAAAAAGTTTTGGCGGATGATACAACAAGAAATCTCTAAAATTTTGGGCTATGACTTTAAGAAAGTTGCAGAGACTTTTCTGCTAGGATTACAAATAGAAAAATTTCCAAAAGAAGACAGGACTTTAATTTGGTATTTGCTCTCAGCTGCTAGGACATTGTATGCGCAGTTGTGGAAGCAAGAAAAAATACCAGAGAAATGGGACTGGATTGTGAAAGTTTTATCGTGGTGTGAGATGGATAAATTAACAAGAACTTTAAGAGACTGTGATTTGGATGTGTTTAAAAAGGTGTGGAAGAAATTTAAAAGATATATAGAGCAAGAGTGGAACATAAAAAAAGATTGGACAATTTTTTAGCATGAATGAGAAGAAAAAGATACTGAACTTTGATTGGTTAGGGGTACCTTTACAATTGAATTTAAATATATAACTTCGGGGGAAGTCTAGTAACAGAGGGAGGGGGGATAGAAAATATCATATGGGTTAGAGATAGTAAGGATATAATTAAACATTGTAACCATATGTTATCAATAAATTGTTAAAACAAAAAAAAAGAACATAAGAGCCTTCTGGATCAGACCAGAAGTCCACCTAGTCCAATATCCTGTTTTGAACAGTGACCAGCCAGATGCTTCTGGGAAGCCCCCCCCCCCAATTGTTCTCCTGCATTCAGGGGAGCACTGTCTCAGATCCTGGATGTTCCATCAGTCTGTCATGGCCAACAGCTACTGATATCCTCTGTGACTTAGTCCAGTATTCTTTCAGATTGATTTTTAAGGGCGTTTCATCCAAGCTACTTTGTCCCTGAGCTGTGAGAGCTGTTTATTCCCAGATACTACTTCCTGTTCTTGATCCTGCTTCCAATCCACATGAAGATGATTGCTAAATTTGTTAGGATTGCTATATGACACCCAGACCTGGAAGAGAAGACTATCTGTTATATGTAGCAGTATAAAAGAGTTTAGTAGCATCTTAATGATTAATAAAATTTGTGGCAGGGTATGAGCTTTTGTGAGTCACTGCTCACTTCTTCAGGCTGTTATAGACTGTGAATGACTTCTTTGCCCAGCCTATCTTCTCAGAAAGATATGCCTGAAAACAGTCACCTCACCAATGTTCTCTGAAGATTCAGGGTGACAGCAGCAGCTATTTTAGTGGACTCATGTTTCTTCACCTGATGGGTTTAGCAGGGTTAACAGCAAGGGCAAGGAAACAGAGGCTTTCCGGTTGCTTAATGACGTTGATTGTAAAGACTGCAACTGCAGTATCCCTGAATTGATGATCCCACTGGGTCCTCTTCATAGATTTACAGAAATAATGCTTCTGCATATAACTGGCAATTCAGTTATTTAGTTGTCATTCCGACTTTCCCTCAGAGGCCCTGTTACTCTTCCAAGAGAGCAGGTTGTCTGATTCAGGATCACAATGAAATTTCACTGTTGTTGGGTTTTGTTTGCAAAATCTCAGTAACTTTTTTTGTTTCCATTTTTCCGACCCTAACAAGTTTGCTCTGCTGGAGCCATTGGCTCTACTTCCTTGCTCATGTCTAACAGTCTCTTCCTGCTTCATGATGGCAGAGGTTTTCTGGCATGCACAGACTCCTGGGGAGCGTAGGGATTTCCTTCTGTGAATGCTGAATTTTTGCTCTTCTTTATTGTCATAGGATGTCTGTGTAACTAATCATCATTAGGTTCTGCACCATGAGAGGACAATACAAAATGTAGATAATTATGGTTGTGAGTATAATGACATGTAGCAGGATTTGCAAAGATTCATGTCAATACCATTCTCACATTGTTAGGTTCTCAGGCTACAGTAAAAAACTGAATGGAATTCAGAAGGCTCTTTCCTCAGAGAAATTCTTCAAAATATATAAATGGTTGTTTTGTTTTTTGTTTACCAAAAAGGATAGATATATCTGTATTTCAACAAGCTTCTGGATATACTCAGAACAGTCAGAATGGTACTGGTATAATTCATCCACAGAAGGTAATGAGGAAAATCTGAAATGTCAGAATTTTAAATTAGGTTAAGTTAAACTTAAATTCTTAAACCCAAAGAGACCCTCACTATATTAGGACTAAAGATTATTTAAGTGCACTTGAAGCTTGGGAGGGCAGAAATCTTACAGACTCATTATTTCAGAGAACTATGCACAGAACACTATGACTTTGTGGGTCATATTAACTGGCAGAAGTCCTCAGTTCCATGCTTTCTCAGACCCAGCTATACAAGATGATGGCAGATTTGTGTTTCTTTTCATATTTCTGTTCCATTCACATATAAAACAGATAAATCCAGATGGGTATCAGACTGTGGCAGTAATATATACCAGTGGCATTTTAAAGACTATCAGAATTCATTTCAGCATCAACTTTAGTGAGTCAAAGCTAGGGGTCTTATTCCCCTGGTGGGGGCCAGGGATCCCCTACCATCTGCTCCCATTGCTTGTCACCACTCTGAGCAACTAAAAGGATTACCCCCCCCCCTTAAAAAGCTATTATGCTGGCTGTAGCACCACGTAACTTTCAGTAAAAAACCAGGGTGACACAGAGTAACTCTAATTTCCATTGATTCCTAGAGTGACCTGTGTGACTTCCATTTTTTAATCAGACATGAAGTAACTCTGCAGCCAGCATCACAGCTTCTCTCCATATACCCACCCACAGCTCTCTCGCTGTTTGCCAAACACTACCTGGCAACCTTAGCAGCTCACATCATCAGATGCATCAGAGTCATCATCTGATGAAGTAATTTCCGACTAACAGAAGCTTATAGTGAAATACATAGAACTCTTTTTCTACAAGAAGCAGAGGACATGTGGGAGCCTTAGTGTAAAAGGCACACCCTTCCTATTAGATCTGCTGTGTATGTTGATTCAAGTGAAGACTGAATAGGGTGTTCCTGCCTGGCTCATTGGAGCCATTAGAGCAGAGCTTGGGGACTTGGGAACAATGGGCAGCAGGATCCAAATCCCTGCTGCCCTGCACCAATCCTGGGGCCCCTGCTGGTTTGAATGTTCCAATAACGTGCTTGCATGGGAACCCTGAGTTTTATATAGTTGGCCACATTGGCCCAGTTCCCCAGTCTTGAAGTGCAGCCTACGTAATGCTGCACCTAATAAAGAGCTGATGTTCACTACTACTTCACCTTTTCAGTGCATCGAACCCACTATATTATAAGATCTTACCCCAACCCCCCATTGTTCTTTGCTTCAGCTGTTTTTGTTACTTTGACTATCAGCTGAGAGTGAAGAAAAGTGACAGAAGCAACTAACTGAAGAGAGGTAAGCAACAGGAGTATGAAGGGTTCAGCACTGCTTACTCAGGCCTCCAAATTAAGCACAGGATGGGTATGTGCATAATGCCCCCTTCACATCTGATTTGGAATGAATTGTTAGGAATTCAAATGAAAAAGAAAGAAAAGTAGAACCTTGGATACTCACTGTGAGGGTTGCTTCTGCTCTGAGGTTAGCAGGGCATCTTGAAATAGGTGATTCCTACCAATTGCTTAGGGAAGCAGGGCAAAACTCTTCAACATCCTGTCTCCTGAGTGGGTGTCACCCCAGCTCAGTTTGGTTATTTCACAAGCTAATGAACCCAGGAATGGGAAGGAACAGAACAGAGATAAAATGACAATCAGAACAGGTAAGCCACTGTTAGAAACAAAATGATGCTAGAGGAACAGTATAAATGGGATTAAGGAAGGATAAGAGCAAGCAAGAATCTTCCCCCTGTTGCTTGAGCAGGTAGGACAGATTAGACTCAGAACTCCATTTTTGGAAGATTTTCTTCTCTTTTCTATCTTTCTGTTCTCTCTCTCTTTTTGTTTTTTATTTGGCATGGGGCAAGATGCCTTCCTAACCTCAGAACAGAAGAAACCCTCATGGTGAGTGTCCAAGGTTCTGTTCGCTTGATATGGTACTTCCAGTTGTGGTCCCAGTGATAAGTGGGAATAGTGGGACTCAGAATGTAGATCCACTTGCCATCAAAGTCATAAGTCATGCTTGGTTGTTGAAGCAACTGCCATAGAATGTAATGCAAAAGTCATTGTGTCAAGGGAGGCATCTGCCAGGAAGGTGTCCACATGAAAACATGGTTGGCACCCCCTATTTCCCTTCTGTTGTCACTGGGAATGAGTTGGACCACCTTCCGGGACCGCATAATGACTGCTCTAGAGATTAAGGCTGAGCTAACCACCATCCTGATGCCCTGATGCTGTGGCCTCTTGGGTTTTCTGCAGAGCATAGTCTGCTTTTCTGTCCAAGCTGTCCTTTATGAAGCCAAATACATCCTCAGATAGCAGACCTGTGAACTGTAATGCTGCAAATGGAGCATTTGGACCTCCAAGATTGAGTGGGGGATGAGCACCTGCTCTTTCATCCCTGCAGCGCCTCTCTCAAGGCTCTCTTCAGAAATTCCATAAGCTCAGCTGAGCAATGATTCCCCCCCCCCAAAGACAGCACTAGGGTCTCTGGGTGCCCCAGGCTGGCCCTTGCCCACACCTGCCCTGCTGCCCCTGCCCGCAGGGAGGGCAGGTGCAGTGGTGGCAGAGGTAGCAGGCAATGTTCCCTCTAAGTTGCAGAGTCTTGTGAGCAAAAATTCTACTTTGTGGGCTACTGGCATGAAAGTTGTGAGCTACTGCATAAATTAGTGTGCTCTGGGGTCATCCTTCCTGCGCTAAGACAAAAATATGTGAGCTGGAGGCTAAAAATCTGTAAGCTAACTCATGCTAACTCAGCTCAGAGGGAACACTGGTAGCAGGGGAGGGCTGGGCAGGCTCCAGGCTGCGGGCGAGTGGCATGTGTGCTCAGAGGTGCTCCAAGGCTGCCTTAAGAAGGCATTTTTAAAAATGTTTTGCCATGAAGGTGACTGATAGTTCAGACTTTTGTTTAGGGTTCCCTTCTTGCAGCCCCATGGCACAGAGTGGTAAAGCAGCAGTACTGCAGTACTCTGGTCTGAACTCTCTGCTCACAACCTGAGTTTGATTCCGGCGGAAGCCAGATTCAGGTAGCCGGCCCAAGGTTGACTCAGCCTTCCATCCTTCTGAGGTCGGTAAAATGAGTACCCAGCTTGCTGGGGGGAAAGTGTAAAAGACTGGGGAAGGCAATGGCAAACCACCCCGTAAGAAGTCTGCCATGAAAACGTTGTGAAAGCAATGTCACCCCAGAGTCGGAAACGACTGGTGCTTGCACAGGGGACCTTTCCTTTCCTTTTCCTTCTCCAGGTTGGGAAATTCCTGGAGATCTGGGGGTGGAGACTGGGGAGGGCAGGGTTTGGGAAGAGGAGAGACCTCAGCAGGGTATAATGCCATACAGTCCAACTTCAAAGGCAGTCATTTTCTCCAGGGGAATGAATCCCTGTAATCTGGAGATCAGTTGTAATTCTGGGGACTGTCCAGGAAGACTCACCTGGAATTTGGTAAACTTTGTTCATTGTGTGGTATAGTGTTTAGAATTCAATGTTTCATTGTGCTGCTTCATTGTGACACTTTTCATAATAAATATGATTTTTGAAATCTTATGGACTAGCAATTAAAAAACAAACCACTGAACACAAGAAGTTGCCTTCGGTGTTGTTTACTCAGCCCAACAGCAACTCCCCAGAGTCTCAGGCTGGGGTCTTTCAAATCACCTACCACCTGATCCTTTTAGCTGGAGATGTTGCGGGCCGAACCTGGGATCTTCTGCATGCTAAGCAGATGCTCTACCATTGAGCTATGGCTCCTCGCCTATCTTGAGATTTTCAAAAGTGCTACACACCATGCGTGATCCTAGAATCTGAGAATGCACACAGATACTGCAGGTTTTCTGGGGGTCTTTTTGCAGAGCCATGGTTAGAGTCTGTTCATGCAATATCATCATCTCCTTGAATGCACAGTCTCTCTCCTGACTCGCAAGCAAGTCACTCCTTGAAGCTGCCAGGTCAGCAAGAGGACTCCAGAGAAGTCAGAAATATTCCAGGCATGCTGCAGGAAGAGCGACTCAGGTTTCCACTGCTTAGGAATGCCGCTGCAGCCCAGCCAGCTTTGGCTCCTGTATGGCTAACTTCCTGAAGTGCCGATGCACACTTCCTGCTTTGGTTCCTGTCTCCCCCGCAGTTCCCCAAACCATTCTCTTCTCTGTAGCCAAGCCTGGAGCTTTACTGGAAACACTGAGCATTCTCTGAAATATTCAGCTCCAGAGTCAACATTTCCACTTGACAATTGGCTTGAGCTCCCAACCTCCTTTTGAGGAAACAGTTGCAAATATTTACATGCAAAAGAGTGCACTATGCACACATAAGAGCAGACACACGTGTGTACAGCTAAAGTGTTCAGATCAACACAATGGTCAGCTGAATTCTGGGTTAAAGCTCTAAAAGCCACAGCCTCTAGCCCAGAAGTCTATGCTCTGTTCTTACCTATTTGGAGAAGGGAAAGTAATTTTCTCCATGTGCTCAGCTTCAGAAACATTGCTTTGTTGTTATATCAACAACTTTGATCCCGTTTGTAGGCCCTGTGCACCATCACCTTCTGAAGAGAAGTGAGTGCTGCAACAAGAGACAGGACCTTCTCAGTAGTGGCTTTCTATCTGTGGAATACCCACTTACTGCAATTTTATAGTGTTGCTTGCTCCACTTCCTTACCAATGAACTTTTGTGCCCTAAGAACTGGCAGCATAACTGGAAGTCTCAGAAGCAGTTTCAGCTAGCTGAGCAAAGCTCCTTATCAGTAGATAAGACCCCAAGAATGAGGGAAAATATTCTTAGACATGCACAGTATGCTACTAGCCACACTAACAAAGTTCTGCAGATGACTGGATGCACTGAGTTGCTATGCTATGAATTTGGTGGGAATGGAGGTGAGGTGATGTAAAGATGACATAAACTGGAGTATAAATGTAAGGTATTATGGAGAAGGAGCAGAGAAGAATGCTTTTGTAACTTTTGTAGTTAGGAAGGCACAAGAAAGTTGTTTCAGAAATTTCTCACTGCTTCCTTGTGATTCCTGGATTAAGAGCCCCTCATCAAGACTCAAATATTTCACTGTCACTATTTTACAGCCTAGGATTTCCAATCTCCAGGTGGCAGCTGGAGATCTCCTGGGATTACAACTGATCTCCAGATGACAGATATCAGTTCATCTGGAGAAAATGGCAGCTTTGGAAGATGGACACTATGACATTAGATCCCATTGAAGTCCCTCCCCTTCACTCCCCTCCTAAGGCTCCACCCCCCAGAATATCCAGGTACATATCAGCCCAGAGCTATAGGATCATAAAATAATAGAATTGGAAGGGACATCCAGTGTGAGAAAAAGACCCCTAATTTCAGGACATCGTAGTCACCCGTTTGGTTGCCATGGTTCCTGGAGACACAACTCACACACATCTGCCAGGAGAACGTGGGTTTTGTCTACCAGACTGTAAGGGACTTATGTGAGTACTAACAGCCACAACGTTGCAGCAGCACTCCGTGTCTCTGGAAGAGTGCTAACCAGGAGAACAGATGGATTTCCAGTTGCTCCGTGCGATCACCATCTCGGCCGCTGTAGCGGAAGAAGTTGCGCTGCCAGGAACTGTCCAGGCAAGTGGTTTCCAGCCTTGACCATAGAATCCATATGGGAAGGCTAACATCACCAGCAGGTATCTTCCTGCAGTGCCAGACTCCATTACAGCGAAGCGGGAGGTTCACGTACTCAACAGATGTCACCTATGCATAAGGCAATCAAGCTTATCTTAGGCGCGGATCCTGTCAGACTGCCTAAGCCTTTGTCCAACGGAACCCAAGACAAAGGATGGTACCAGTAGAGGAATGAAGAAGAGGAAGAACATCTTCACCCAGAGCCAAGTTTATTTGTATAGATCGGGTGTTACCTTAGGTAGCAATTTGGCCATCTATTGTCACCTTTTAGATAAGTTTTGATAGCCTTTTTAATCACTTCCACCCCAATACCTTCACCCATTCTTTGCGCTAATGGTCACCCTGGAGCCTCCCCCTTTTTGCCCATTGTTACCTGGAAGCCCAATCAGGTAACCAGGGCCAGGTCCGCTCATTGACCAGGTATGGGTATCCAATCAGGTGCCCCAATAAACTGGCCATTGGCTACCGGACAAGTCCAGCCCTTATGGTCATTGCGGAGCCTCCCCTTTTTCTGAGGTCATGTACCAGCTGACCACCTGTCATCCATCCCTGCACCTCCTAGCCCCTAAGGGCTTAAGGTAGTCCTTATAACCTCTGACCCAACTCCCCACATGTGTGCATATAGCAGTACCCCATTCCTGCTGTTTAGATATATCCCCAATTCTTGGCCAGTTGAAAGTCCCTTCCCCCATAGTCCTCGTTTGTCGCCATTGGAGTCTTCCTTGAAGACTATGATCGGTAATTATCACCCTGTTTGTCCATCCTTATATTACCTCTATACATTTCTCTATATTTTTATTAGGACTGTATGTGTGTTGTATGTATTCATTACCTTGTATGTGTGTTCTATATTTCTCTGTAATACATTCATGATTGTTTTACTTAATTAGTGTCCTTGGTAAATTTAGCAATAATTTCTGGAAGTGAAATCCTGTATACATACATTCTAGATCCTTTTTAAGCCAAAGGTGCCCACCTGTCAATTCCCCAACCTCTTTTGAGGGCATTTTGGCTTACACCAGGGTCATCTAGTCCAACCCCATGCACAATGCAGAAAATTCACAAATACCTCCCCCTAAATTCACAGGATCAACATTGCTTTCAGATGGCCATCTAGCCTCTGTTTAAAAACCTCCATGAAAAGAGAACTCATCACCTCCTGAGGAAGCCTGTTCCACTGAGGAACTGCCAGTTTGGTGTAGTGGTTAAGTGCCTGGACTCTTACCAGGGAGAACCAGGTTTGATTCCCCACTCCTCCACTTGCAGCTGCTGGAATGGCCTTGGGTTAGTCATAGCTCTTGCAGGAGTTGTCCTTGAAAGTGCAGCTTCTGTGAGAGCTCTCTCAGCCCCATCCACCTCACAGGGTGTCTGTTGTGGGGTTAGAAGTTAAAGGAGATTGTAAACTGCTCTGAGTCTCTGATGCAGAGAGAAGGGTGGGGTATGAATCTACAATTCTTATTCTTAACCTTCAAGAAGTTCTTCCTAATGTTGAGCTGGAAACTCTTCTGATTTAATTTCAACCCGTTGGTTCTGGTCCTACCTCCTGCGGCCACAGAAAACAATTCTGCACCATTCTCTATAAGACAGTCCTTCAAGTACTTGAAGATCGTGATCATATCACCTCTCAGCTGCCTCCTTTCCAGGGTAAACATGCCCAGCTCTTTCAACCTTTCTTCATAGGACTTAGTGTCCAGACCCGTCACTATCTTCGTCGCCCTCCTCTGGATCCGTTCCAGCTTGTCTATAGCCTTCTTAAATTATGGTGACCAAAACTGAACACCTTACTCCAGCTGAGGCCTTACCAGAGCAGAGTAAAGCCTTTTATATTATAGCCTTTTGCCTGGTGCTGGTAAATACAAGAATTCTACTCTATGTTTTACTGGAGTTTCAGGATACTGGACTCTGGAAAGTGCCAGGACAGGTTTTATTTATGGTTTATGTAGACTGATCTTGCTGCCATGAAGTGCTCCGGTAGGTGTTATTTGCCTTTTTTTGGCTGGGCCCAGACAGTTTGCAGATGGATTAAAAATCAAGTTCAAATGTGCACATTGCCTCCTGTCCTGCTCCCATACTCACCCCATCCTTTGGCGTCACCGAGGTGGCTCAAAAAGCTACCATTTAGGAAGTGTTAGCAAATTCTTCTGTTGCACACCATCTGCCTTTCCTGGCATCTGAACGCGGGAGCATGCAAGTGAGGTGGACTGATGGTGTAAACCCACCAGGCTGCCCCAAGCCACTTCTGGCTTTAAAAAGACATATCCACTGAGTGCATGAACACATATGCGCATGACCACTAAAATGAATAGGAAAAAAATAAACCCAAACCATGCTAAGGGGATGGTGTGGAACAGCCGTCTGACCATGCCAAAGCACCCCCACATGGGATGCAGGTGACTCGTGTGGGAGTGTCTGACCAGGAATAATCCACTCCATTTTGAACTGGCTTGATTTGGGACACCTCCTGTGTGCCCGAAGCTGCCTTCCTGTACTCAGCCTTTGTTTCATAGTTGTGGTATATTTATTGTGTATATGTATGTACCTTAAAAAGTGTAGATGACTGGGAAAGGCAATGGCAAACCACCCCGTAAAAAGTCTGCCATGAAAACGTTGTGATGTGATGTCACCCCAGAGTCGGAAATGACGTATGTAATGGAACAAACTCCTCCCACCCCTTCCCCCGATATCTGTGTGATTTAGTTTGGTCCTATTGGGTGGAGCTCTTGTTTCAGTTTCCAGTTTTGTATGTTAGCTGAAGTTGGAGTTGTCTCCTTGCAAATAGATGGCTGATGTTTTGAGCCTGCTTGTCTCTGCTCAATGGACCTGAGGACGAGCACCTGAATTGAGTAGTCTAACCTGGGAACCCACAGCCGAAGGGGGGTATTACATTACTGCTTATTCTGAATAAAGTTGTAGACTGTTTACTTAGAAGTCCCTCAGCTAAGGTTACCAACTGTGGTTTGGGAAATTCCTGGAGATTCTGGGGGTGCAGCCCAAAGAGGCCAGGGTTTGGGAAAGATTTGGAGCTCAGAGTATAATGCCATGGAGTTCATCTGTAGTTGCACTGTGATTCTAGAAGACCTTCAGGCCCCCATCTGGAGGTTGACAATTATCTGCCTCAGCATAGTTGTGAGTGACTGCACCTTACAGTGGCCACTCTTTATAGTTTGACGTGGGCAGGGCTCTCTCTTTTTTTTTTGAGCAGGAATGCACAGGAATGCAGTTCCGGCTGGCTTGGTGTCAGGGGTGTGGCCTAATATGGAAATCAGTTCCTGCTGGGCTTTCTCAACAAAAAAGCCCTGTGTGAATCAATGGTGACATCAGGGGTGTGGCCTAATATGTGAATAAGTTCCTGCTGGGCTTTCTCAACAAAAAAAGCCCTGGACATGGAAGGTAAAAATGTATTTAGGCTCTCAGGCCTTTGGTTGATTTTTGCCTCCCCTTCTCTCTATAGATGAAATTGTTGTACTGCTGTAGTATTTTGTGCTTAATGAGAAATGGAGGGAATGAGAGATTCCTAAACCCTTGGGAATTTGCCTTAAATACAGCTAGTGGTCAAAGCTTGTTTGACCTCGACATTTATTTGGGTGCTGATGGGGGAATATGACTGTGTTATCAAAATAAGAATTCCTGCTTAGTGTGAGTTTTGTTTGTATTAACCACAGCCTCCAAGCAAGAAGTGGATATGAAAACAATGTTTTCCACATGGGGGCAGGCTTGTATATTTTCATTACTGCTATGGCAATGCATAACGGCAATGAGGCTTCCACATGCTGGTTTCTCTGCCTTAGTTCCCCTGCAGCCACTGCCCCACCCCCCCTTGTTACCAAAACCTTTCGAATATTTTAAAACATCTTTAATTGAATATTGTTATATCACTATAATTTTATAACAATATGTATATCATTCCCTGTGAATTCTCAGGTTTAGGGTTTTTTTGTTTTTTTTAAAAATAAGTCTCTAGACCCTTTCATTCTGGAGATAGAATAGGAAAGGCATAACTTCACTAAAAAAGAGGTAAAGGTAGTCCCCTGTGCAAGCACCAGTCGTTTCACTAAACAGGAGGCTATATACTTGCTTTTTTTTAAAGGTAAGCTGGGAATTCACAGAAAATAAAACACAAATTGTTATATCATTTTGTTGATATAATGAGTCATTTGTCAATTTAAAAAACCAGAAAGCCACATTGGTGTTGGCAGAGGAATTGCTGCCATAGAGACAAAGGCAGGGAAAATGAATCTTTTCTAGCATCTTCATGGCTGCCCTTCCCAGTCTCAATCGCCTTCTGATTTCTTGGTTGCAGTTTCCCTTTTGGTTGATGATGGAGCCAAGAAATAGAAAATCTTGAACAATTTTGATTTCTTCATTGTCAGCATTACAGTTGCATAATTCCTCTGTAGTCATTACTTTTTCAGCTGTAATCTTGCTTTGGCACTGCTGGGCAACACCAAAGGGTATTCGCTTTCTGGAGTGGCTACCTTGCCTGGCCATTTGGAAAGCTGCTTTTTTTAGGGTTAGGGTTGCCAGGTCCAATTCAAGAAATATCTGGGGACTTTGGAGGTGGAGCCAGGAGACCTTGGGGTGGAGCCAGGAGCAAGATTGTGTAAGAAAAAGCCCCCTACTTTTCATACACATGGACATCGTGATCACCAGTATGGTTGCCAGGGTGCCTGGAGTTTTAACTCGCACACATCTGCTCTAAGAAGTGGACTTTGCCCACGGTTTCTAAGGCTTATGTGGATACTATAAGCCTCAGCTTTGCAGCAGCATTCTACATCTCTGGATGGGTGTTAGCCAGAACTACAAACGAGCTTCCAGCTGCTCCTTGTGTTGCGGGCCCAGTCTTGGCCGCAGCAGTGGAAGAAGCCACGCCACCATGAACTGTACAGGCAAACAGTTTCCAGCCTGTTTCCATGAACCAAAGGCTAACACCGCCAGAATCCATCTTGTTTTCCTGACTCCATATCCAACAGCTGCTTCAACTTCTGCATAAGGCAATCAAGCTTATCTTAGGTTGCCAGACTGCCTAAGCCTTTGTCTAACGGAACTCAAGGCAAAGACTGGTGCCAAGAAGACTGAACAAGAGGAAGACCATCTTCAGCCAGAGCCAAGTTCCTTTGTGTAAACCGGGTGTTACCTTAGGTAGCAATTTGGCCATCTGTTGTCACCTTTTTAGATAAGTTTGGTAAACTCAAGCACATCTCCACCCAGTAATTTCCCCCATTCTTTTCCCCATTTTGGAGCCTCACCCTGGTCCATTGCAACCTGAAAGTCCAACCAGGTACCCTGGGACCAAGCTTGTTCATTGGTCAGTCATGGGTACCCAATTAGGTGCCACCAATTAACTTGCTATTGGCTACTGCAGAAGTCCAGCCCTTATGGTCACCCAGAGCCTCCCCTTTTCTGAGGTCATGTACCAGCTGACCTCCTGTCATCCACCCCTGTGCCTCCCATCCCCTAAGGGCTCAAGGTAGTCTATATAACCTGTAACACAGCTCCCCACATGTGTGCATCTAGCAGTACCCCAGTTCCGCTGTCTTGATCCATCCCCGATTCTGGCCACAGTTGAGGGTCCCATTTCCCCTGTCCTCTATCGTCGCCATTGGAGCCTTCTTGAAGACTACGATCAATAATCATCACCATGTTTGTCTATCCATGTGTTGTCTCTATCTCTCTCTCTATTTTTCTTAGGACTGTATGTATGATTTTATGAGTATTTTATCTTGTATGGAAGCCTATATTTTTCTGGAATAAATTTTAATTGTTTTATGTAATTAGAGACCCTAATATTTTTAAACATTAATTTCTGGACGTGGAATCCTGTATACACAGGTAAAAGATCCTGATTAAGCCAGGTGCCTACCTGACAATTCCCCAACCTCGTTTTGAGGGCATTTTGGCTTACAGTTGTGACAAGCACAATTGAACTCCAAAGGGAGTTCTGGCCATCACATTTAAAGCCACTGCATCCCTTCCCTCTATTTGGAAATAATGGATTGGACTCCCTGGTCCAATCTTTTTGAAACTTGGCAGGTGTTTTGAGGAGAGGCACTGGATGCTATGCTGTGAATTTGGTGCCTCTACCTCAAAAAACAGCCCCTCCAGAGCCCCAGATACCCATGGATCAATTCTCCATTATACCCTATGGGAATTGGTTTCCATAGGGAATAATGGAATGCCCAGCAGATATTTCCCTCCCCTCCCCCTTTTCACTTTCACTTAAGTGGGGGGAGGGCTTCCAAACCAGGGGATCCCCTGCCCCCACCTGGGGATTGGCAACACTATTTAGGGTAGAAAATGAAAATGTACCAGCCCATCTCTGCTTCCACCACCAGTGTTCTCTTCTAAGCTGTTAGCGTGAACTAGCTCACAGATTTTTAGCCTCCAGCTCACATATTTTTCTCTTAGCTCAGGAAGGATGGCCCCAGAGCACACTAATTTATGCAGGAGCTCACAACTTTAATGCCAGTAGCTCACAAAGTAGAATTTTTGCTCACAAGACTTTGCAGCTTAGACTTAGACGGAACATTGGCCACCACCATTTGGGGGAAGAATTTAATAATTTAAAAAAATGCCAAGAGGGCCCAGTCCTCATTGGGCCAATGGCACAGAGGGACCAGATTATCTTGTTTCAACTCCCCTCCTGCCTTTCCAAGTTCCAGAACAGCCCCTCCACAGCTCTTTTGGTACTTAAAAAGGCAGCAATGGGAGACAACTGTCTCATTGGCTAGGGAAAACTACAACAAAGAAAATGTGCTCGGACTTCAGCTGCTGGCTAAGGGACATGAATGCTCCCTCTAAGCTGTGAGGTCTTGTGAATAAAAATTCTACTTCATGAGCTACTGACATCAAAGTTGAGAGCTACTACATAAATTAGTTTGCTCTGAGGCCACACGAAAATGTGTGAGCCGGAGGCTAAAAAAGCTTAGTGGGAACATACCCTCCCCCCCAAATTTCTGCTCAGGAAGGGGAAAACAGGGTTTTCACCCCACCTTCTCCCATTTTTCCTAACCAGGGGTGAACTACCAGTTAGGGCTGCCAAGCTCCCACCAGGGGTGGGTGATCCGTTGCCCTGGAGGACCCCAATCCACCAGCAGGGAGCAGGCTGCTGGGGGGATCCCCACCCTCGAAGAGCCCCATTGGCATGTGCCATCCCCAGTGCAATGACATCACCCAGAAGTGACATCATAATACTGGGGACATCGTGCTGGGGACACTCTAGTACCATAGAGTTTTACCTCAAATCCTAGAGCATTTCTGGTGTGATGCTCTAGGAACCACTGTAAAACTCTGTGGTACAATAAAATTTTATCGTGAGTCCTAGAGTGTCCCTAGTGCTACGTCCCTGATGCGATGATGTCATTTCTGGGTGACGTCATCGCGCTGTGTGCACTTTGCACGTGCAAGGATCAAGTCCTCCTCCACAGCGGTAGAGGGACTTGGCAACCTTACTACCAGTAGACAAAATAAAAACAAATGTTTGCCCTTCACAAATAGCACTGTATATTCTTGTTTTCTTTCTTAGGCCTTCCAAAACGTTCCTTCACTTTGGCTTTGTGATGGTGTTATGTGAGGTTTTGTTGGTGCCATAGAACTTCTTTAGTTAAAGCTTGTTCTCTGCTGCTCACATGACTATTCTGTGCACACAAAACACCTCCTTTTCTTCAGATATCTTTCTTATCCCTTTCTCCATAGTTTTCTCCTTTTCCCAGAAATTTATCTATCTTTCTTTTCCTTTCAATTCCTATATCTTCCCCCCCACAACCCCCCTCCTTTCCTTACAGGATCTACTGGGAGGGAATCCATAAGTTTACAGTAATGATGTGGGAAATAAGAGTGTGTTCCCTACCAGGGCAAAGGTTGGAATAAAGGGAGCAGACGTTCCGCCCTTGGCATCTTCAAGTTATAAGATCCCCAATAGCAATAGTTTTGGGAAATCCTTCTTTGCCTGGGAGAGACTTTTTTCTGCCTGGACAGAGCTGCTGTCAGGCCAAGCAGAAATTACTGACTACTGTTCTGCATTAGAAAGCACAGCATAAAGGCAGGAAAGCAGGAGCATTCCAGATGACTCAACAGGTGTAAGCATGACCATATATCAGGTCTTTAGTCCCTTTGAAAACACAAACAGGCCATAGCTCTTCAGAGTACTGGAGGCAGTACTGTAAAATTGCCATTGCCTATGGTACATACTTGCTGAGGGTAAAGTGTAGATAACTGGGGAAGGCAATGGCAAACCACCCCATTAAAAGTCTGCCAAGAAAACGTCATGATGTGATGTCACCACATGGGTCGGTAACAACATGGTGCTTGCACAGGGTGTTTACCTTTACCTTTTTATGGTACGTACTTTGATTTCCCATGAACTCTAGTTAAGTCAGTTTTGCGCTCTTTCAAACTGAACCTTGAGAAAGCTGAGACTAGCTGCCAGGGGTGTGACTAGCGCATCTACAATTGACACAAGAACAATTTGGAATGGCTGTGGGTGACTACTGGATAGTATCCAACATAAGTAAGGAAAAGCACAAGTTCCAGAAATCTGTTGCTTATAAAAGTCTTACTTTCCATGTTAAAGTAGACATGGGAAAATCACATTTTTTTCCTTTTGCATAAATCCACCCTGATACCCAACTTGTATTTTTCACAATTCAAATACCCGTCTTCCAAACCTACCCTAATTCCATCCTGGCATGAACATAGGTCACATCTTCCTCCTAATGCATTTTTCTCACTTATATATCCTTTGCATTGTGAACAATCCTCATTTTCATTAATTTCTTTCACTCATGTGCTGCTCAGGGCCCCAATCTAGGCTTTTGATGATGGTAGTATCCCCATTTGAAAAGAATAAGCATGGTTGTAATAGGCACTTCAAAATTAATGCTTCAGGCCATACATTATGTGACATGCATGATTCTTTCCTCAAGCAGCAATTGAGAATGGGAACTGCAGCTGAAGAGGGTATGCTTCCCTGTTAATCTGTTAAGTATCTTTATGTTGTATACTAATTTGTGTCACACCTCTGTCTATATGCATGGACTGGTAACTTCTGTTTCAATGTATCTGAAGATGTGTGTATGCCTTGTACCTTGAATAAAATTTTGTTGGTCTTAAAGACACCAATGGACTCGAACTTTGTTCTACAGTTTCCCTTCTTGTCATTTGGTTAAAATCACTCCCCCCCCCCCCCAAAAAAAAAGCTATATTGAGTTTTGCAGGAAGATAGGAAACTATGAAAAACTGTTACAATTTGATACCTAAATCAGTCTCCATTTCAGGGCATGAGGAGCATCCTCTTCACATGTAAATCCAGCACAGATCCCATTGTAAGGATCATTTTAGTCTAGTGCAGGGCTTTTTTGGTACAAAAAGCCCAGCAGGAACTCATTTGCATAACAATTCACCATTGTTTCACATAGGGCTTTTTTGTAGAAAAAGCCTGGCAGGAACTCATTTGCATAATAGGCCACACCCCCTGTCACTGAGCCAGCCAGAACTGCATTCCTGTGTGTTCCTGCTCAAAAAAAGCCGTGGTCTAGTGTAAATGCACAGAAAACACACAGTTTGGATGGAAAGGAGACTTAACCTTAATGATATTTATCCAGCTAATTACTCTATTGAAGAAAGAGAATAGAAAGGGAAAGAGAAACACTGGAAATCTGGGAGGAGGCCATTGCCTCATGAAATCTTAACAGAATGCTGCTGAGTTGTTAATTTCTTGCTGTTTTACCTCAATTCCAGTACATGTTGGTAACAATTTTGCCTCAAACTCTTTCCTGTAGGAACTTTCTGTGTCCTTAGCAAGCTGCATACTTGAAGCTTTCTCTGAACCAGAAAACTGGAGATCATTTCCCAATGAATCTGTTTTATACATGCCTCTTTTCAGGACTTTTTTTCACAGAAAAAGCCCAGCAGGAATTCATTTACATATTAGGCCACACCCCCTGATGCCACCATTGTTTCATACAGGGCTTTTTGTAGAAAAAGCCCAGCAGGAGCCTCTGTATATTAGACCACACTCCTGATGCCAAGACAGCCGGAACTGCGGCTGTGTGTTCCTGCTAAGAAAGAAAGAAAGAAAGAAAGAAAGAAAGAAAGAAAGAAAGAAAGAAAGAAAGAAAGAAAGAAAGAAAGAAAGAAAGAAAGAAAGAAAGAAAGAAAGCCCTGCCTCTTTTGAATGTGTCCTCTGCTTTTCACCGGCCCTTGGAACTTGTCTGCCAACCTGAACTTTTAGTCTGTCTCATTTCTGGGTCTTGTCTTGAGAGTGTCCCTGTGTTGCTGTTCTGCTCTTACCAGTATGTCATGCATTCTTCAGTGGTCCCTTTCAGTGACTCTGATTGGCTGATTTTTAAAATATAATTCCACTCTTGGGTTCCTGTCCTGAACTCTGGTTCTTGCCCTGCTTGTTTGTTTTTAGCTTTTGGTCCATAACAGTCAGCATGATTGGAGCTCAAAGGAAGCAATCCTAAGCAGGCCTACTTGGACATGAAGTCTCATGTTGAGCAATGGGGCATACTCCTGTTTGATCCTGCAAATTTATTTAGTATAGGAGCCCTGTGGTGCAGAGTGGTAAAACTGCAGTACTGCTGTCTAAGCTCTCTACTCACATCCTAAGTTTGATCCCGGCGGAAGCTGGGTTTAGGTAGCCGGCTCAAGGTTGGCTCAGTCTTCCATCCTTCAGAGGTCAGTAAAATAAGTACCCAGGTTGCTGAGGGGAAAGTGTAGATGACTGGGAAAAGCAATAGCAAACCACCCTGCAAAAAGTCTGCCATGAAAACGTGATGCAACGTCACCCCAGAGTCGGAAACGACTGGTACTTGCATAGGGGACTATTTTACCTTTTTAGACTGGACTTTTAAACCCCAGGAGTATTGTCTGCCAGTCATTCTCCATGTGGAAGTTAAGTGACTTACGGCTGAATAATTGTTTTAAATCACCAGTTAAATAAATGATAAAACTGTAACACAAAGTTCACAAAAGGATATGTGCTACTGTTTTTGTTAGAAAGGACTGTCAACTTGTTCCTGGGATTGCCGTGAACCTGCAAGCTCCAGCATGAAAGAAAATGTAAAAGGACAACTTCATAGATGACCAAAAATAGATGAAAGTGTTATGTGCAATAAGCAGTAGAGAGACCTACATGGCCCAGTGAAAGATTTTTTAAATCTTCCCTTCTCTACAATTGTAATGCCACCATTATTATTTTCTGATCTGGTGTCTGATTCTCACAAGTGTAACAGATGCTGACAGTGGAGGAACAGAAAAGTGGCATTTTTGTCTCAGCAGACTTCACCAGATTTAATATGTCTGCAGAGGCTGAAATAAACTGAAGGTGACTTGGGGGAAGTGGATGCTCTGAAGAAAAAGCAATGGCACAATAATTGCAATGAGACTATTTAGAGTCTGTAGTACGGTGAACAGGAATTTCATCTATAGGTTAGAATGCTCCTTTTTGCAACCACCTTCCATCTCCCCAGTGGAATAAAGCCCTCCAATAACTTCCAGCTTTGCTAATGGAACCATCCAAAGATTCACTTAGAGTTCACTGCAACAGTTTAATTAGAAGTTGTTAACAATATTCTCTGGTATTGCACCAATGTTACTGAATCTAGAGTCAAGCTTTTGGTTGTTTCTTTATTGCTTTATCCTTTTATTGACTGATTGATTGATTGGGTTTATATCCCACCTTTTCCCAAGAGGGGCTCAGGGCAGCTTACAGTGAGTGGATATATACAACAACAGTACTGTATAGTAACATTAGTTCAAACAATTGATCATCAAACAGTAAACAACTGATAATAAGAACAAGATGGCAGTAAATCAGTAAAAATCCAAAGCAGTGCTCAATGCATTCTGCAAGATGACTATTCCAGCAATGATTCTAAAGTGTGGTTCTGTGGGCAGGGGAGGCAAGTGGACCTCTTTGATTCTGGCTTGTAGATGAAGTCCACAATTCTTCATGGGGAATAATCTGCTGTGTGAGACTGAGCTTCTGTATAGTCCAATGTCAACCAGTGACCAGGAAGGTTCCTCTGAGTACCATCAAGCAAGGTATGAAGGCTACAGCCTTCCTCAACAAGAAGTCCCCAAGCCTGTGGAATGCAATGTCAGTCTGAACATGGCAATTCCATTTTTCTATAATACTTAATAGCAATTGGTAAAACTATCCTCCATGGATCTTCTTTTCAAACCTTCCTAAGCTAGTGGCAGTTTACTACATCCTACGCAGCAAATCCCATAACTTAACTGAGCATTACTGTAAGAGAAGTATGTTCTTTTTAACTGACTGCATCCAGTCAATATTATTTGCCTTGCCTTGTGAAGGTGACTTGCCTTGTGAAGCAAGGAGAACCCTCCCATCCCCACTTTCCATATGATTCACAATTTTAAAAATGGGGCCACTGTTTTTGTAAAGAGGTAGGAGCAGGGTGTACTATCAAGAGGTTGTAAGTCTTCCTTATTTTGTTGGATTTTTCATCTTCTTTTATAAACTAACTCAATAAAATGACACATTTTTTTCTAAAGCCCCTAGTATCCCCAATAGCCTTTTCTTACAGGGAAAATGATCCAACACTTACATCATTTTAGTAGCTCTTCAATTGCCATGGTATTCTTTTGGGGGTGAGGTGACTAGAACTATGTACCCTTCAAATGTGGCCACACTATAGGGTGATTCTGACAGGGCATTTTACTAGCCCCTTTCATAATCACATCTGTGAACCTCCTCCCCCTCTTTCTTCTTGGTTTTCATTGCTTATGAAAGGATTTGATTAAAGGAAGATTCCACTGGTAGTCCTTCACACATGAACTAGTTATTTAGTTGCCATAGATTCTAATACTGTAAGTGGAAATAAATGCTATTTGCTCTTGTTGGATACTGTTGTGGGATGGGCTGAGAATAAGGATTACCTGAATCAATTCTGTACCATAGCAGTAACTTCTTCCAAAGAATTCTGGAAATTGTACTTTGATGTCACGTGGAGAATTCTGTTTTAAGCCTGGTGAATGAGGTGGCAGATCCCTGAGATGCTAGAATGGGTAGTTCTACGCCAGACAGTAAGTGGGAAATTCCAGTTTTAGATGTTCTTTTCATTTTTTTTTTAAATCCGTGCAAACGAAACAATTACAGCAAGAGGTAAGACTGCTGCCTTCCCTTGTTTCATGTTCTTGTCTTCTGTTGGCAAGAAGCTTTTATCATATAGGAGTATACCAAATTACCTGCTTTTTGAAGTGGTACACTTCTGTATCCTACCACCTCATTCCTACTTCATTCTCCTGTGTGCATGAAGTAGTTCTTGGAGATTTCTGACTCTTCTCCTGCACACACATCACAAAGCCACAATTCGTAAGGTTCTCTAGGAAAAAAGATTGTTTGATCAGACCTGTCTGTTTAGTCAATATACACATATCACATTGTCTGCAAAGTTCTCAAGGCATTTTACAAATTAAAAATAGACTACTAAAAACTGTACAGATACAGTAAAAGATTACAATGAAGCAGCAGCATAACATTAAACTAAAACCACAATCATAATAAAATAACAGCACTAAGAATAGACAGCAACATATAAAATGGAAAGAAGAAAAATAATCAGTCAACCAGTCCAACTAAACAACACATCAATGAATTCTGGGCCAAAAGTAAGTTTTAATCTGGCACGGGAGCATGATTCTCCTATCCCCCATCTCAGACAACCAAGCTAGAAAGTTATCACAGTTAATGGCATCAGAATACTGAGAGATCCAGGGGAATTAGTGGAGTCAGACATTCCTCCTCTCCCAGGGCAGATGACTAAAGGCTGTGATCCCAAATTAAATCGGAAACCAAACTGAAATTAATCCAGATGACCAGTTTAATCTAAATGAGCTACACTGCCTCCAGCTGCTTGAGCACCTTGCTTCAAAAGAGGATGTTTGTGGCTGGTCCATAGTCAAGTCATTTGGGTCTAGAGAAGGCTTCTTCGGGATGGGTTCTATAAGAATATCTCCCTCTATGAAGGATATACCACTCTCAAACCCATCCAGCCAGTGCCTTCATTCAGATGGCCAAGCATAGAGGTAGTAGTTTGCAGCTTTCTAAGCAATTTGCCCAGATCCTTAGACTGCACCAACTAAAGATCTTCCAGACACTCATGAGTCAGTTGTGCTCTAATATCTTTGGATAAAATGGTGGATACATTTAACTTTTTGGAAACTGATTCCTTGATTTCACTCAGTAGCTGAGAACATGTCATAGGCAAGATGAGATCATAGAATCTTTTTCTATTAAGATTTTATTATTCTGTTCATAGAATCATGATGAGGGCCAGCTGTTCCATCTCACCGTCCAAATGACATGGCCATCTAGTAGCTGCCTCTTGAATCAAATGTGTAGTTCCCTTGGATCAGGGCTTTCTTCCTGGGAGAATGCAGCAGAATGGAGTTCCGGAACCTCTTGTGGCAACAAGATTCTCAAAAAATGTTTAAAAGTTAATGAGAGGCATCCATGTGTTTCTCCATTCACTTTTGAGAGCTCCAGCACCTCTTTTTCCAAGATAGCTCTGCCCTGGATTAATTAGTGCCCCAAGTTCTGCAAAATTTTCATCCTGATTTCAACTTTTCATTCTCAAAACAAAAAAATGCATAGGTTATGCCCAGTTAATTCAGCAGTAAGATGCCTCTGATCAATGGCACTAGCAAGACGTTGGTGGTTTTGCTTCATGTTTTAAATGCCAACTTAGGTGAAAATTCCAAGCAGCAAGAGAGGTATTATTTAAATATTTCACTAGCAGCTAAGGTCTAGCACAAAGCAGCAGTCGTTCTAGTACTGAAATTCCATGTTATTTCCGAGTAAAAAACCAACCAAAGAAAGACAAATACAAAGGGAAGTCAACCAACCGTTGAACAGGATGGCAAAAATACTCATTGATGAATATTATCAAAGGCAAAAAAGGAAAACTAGCAGCAAAACACAGGAGTCAACTGAGCTGCACATGAAAGAGCCAGGTGAAGCATCTTGCACTTCCCACTCCCATGGAAAGGAACATATTTAAGAGGAAAGCTAGTGAGGACCGCAAAACTTGTGTTGTCTGTGTACATCCCCTGTCAGCTGACAGCTGAACATATGACTGCAAGTGGAGTGATGTATGGGGGGGAGGGTCGAAATTTCTCTCCGTGTCCCTCCAGTCTCACAGTGGTTTCCGTAAGTTAATGAAAATTGCACAACACAGCTGCCAACTGCCATGCCGGATATATTTTGCAACCAAAGCTGCCATGCTACATCACTAGGATAATATACCCAGAGCCTTCTGAGGAAGCCATGAGGAAGTCCAGGTGCAAAAATAAAAAAGGAAAATGTTTAACAAAGCCAGTTCACCCATTTGTATAAGAGCTATATGGATTAGTACTTTTGGGTGAGGTTAGATACTCCAATAGATGTGCACAGAGTAGGAGAACAACAGGTTTGCTTACTGATCCTCCCTACTAACGAGGGAGAAGTGAAATCTCATTGGACTGCAATCCAAATAAAGCTAGTAAAGAAAGATGATGTGAACCTGCAATCCAAATAAAGCTAGTAAAGAGAGATGATGTGAACCTTTGTGGGAGGTTCAGAAGTGCTGTCTGAGAACCTGTAGCACTTTAAAAAAAATCCATTCAGACTTCAAAAAGAAACCTGGAAAATGTAGAGCGCAGGAGCCAAGAAAGTCCTCACTGGCTAGGAGATGCCACCAAAGATGATGTAGCTGCTGGATTATTACATCAGTGGGGACATAAATCAGTCCCAGTCTGAATCTTAGTTTGTCACCCTTCCTAACTGGACTGAGCAAATAATAAAGGAAACTTGAAGAAAGCAGCACACTCTCTTGTCCAACAAGCCTAGTCCCATCCAGTCGTTCTGCACACAAGATGTGATTTAAAGGTGGTGGGTGGAATCTGATGAACTGTAAACATAATTGCCAATCATTACTAGATGGCATGACTAGCTCCTGGGTTTACAGATTTTGCAGGGGTACTCCTCAAATGGAGGCAAAACCTACTGGCACATTAGTTTTGCCATTATAGGGATCTCTCGTGCAGGGCTGGCTGTAGACTATCTGGTATCCTAGGCCAGGCTAACTTCTGGTGTCTGTGCCCCCCCCTCCCGAAAATGACAGAAGCAGGCCACTGGCAGTGCATCACGTGACATCATGTGATGTCACTGAGTCATGTGGGGGTGCCCCATTAGATGCCCCCAGAAGGCCAGCGCCCTAGGCAATTGCCTAGTCTGCCTAGCGGCAGGGCCATCCTGCTTTCATGTTTTATTTACTATTGGTTCATTTTTGCAGTAGGAGACAGATGTGGCATTTTAACAAACCTAACTCATATGTTATTCACACATTCTGGGAGCGTGCCAGCTGTGCATACTAGAAGCACATGCTACTCTCAGTTCTCCCAATATGTGAAGCTGTCATGTTGTCTGATAGGGACAACACTTTTTGCACATGAGTACAGCCTCTGTATACACACTACATGAATCCATGATTATTCAGCATTGTGGTTTTCATGTTCCAAAGTTGCAAGTCCATGCATTATCCCTTTCAGACAATGTGGGGACCGCATGTACTGAAAAGATCTATGTGCACTTGCTGGCCACCCAGTATCATGGACCATAACATCTGAAAAAGCGCTCCAGTGATCACAGCATGTCCTTCACCTTCAGTTTGATGTAGCCCACCACTTATTTATCAGAAGATAATGTGGTTAGATGTACATACATTCATCCTTTGTTATATAAATATTAAACAAAAACAGCTGCCAAACAGTCTGGAGACTAGTGATGTTGTGGATGCTAGCCATTAGGTGTCCTCCACTGCCAGTTTTTCCCTAGTTCCAACACAGTCATACTGTAGTCTTGCAGAACTGGTTTTTCCAGAACTTGTCCTGCAACAGATCAGCACTATGCAGGTGAATTTAAACTCACTGCTCTGATCCCAAAATGTTGTAGCTGTCTTATACACAGGTCACAGCTCCTGAACCTTTCTGACAGTTCCCCCTCTTCCTCCCTCCCTCCCTTGTCCATTGAATAGTAGGTGCAGCTGCATAACAATTCCTGGATTAGAAGAGTGGGCAGGCAACCACCAGGGGCTTTGCCATGCCCCCAGCAGCCCTCATTAACCCCTGGAGAAGCCCTATGCCACCCTTTTCTCCCCAAGGACGGAATAAAGAGTCAAACACAGAGTATCGGTATAAAATTGGGCCACTTTATTCAATATTCTAATAAACAGCAAGGGTACCCCACCAGCGGCCTGGCCAGGGCTAGGGGTCACCGCGACCGCTCCCCTGCCATTAACGGGCAAGAGACCCAGCCCCCCAGCCGGAGCTGAGTGTTACTCAGCTCCCTCCAGGCAGGCCCAGCAGGGAGGCAGGCACCAGAGGGCCCAAACCCAGACGCACGTCTCGCCAGAAAGGCACCCTCTAGCCGAGCCTCCCGGACAGTCTGCATTTTCCAAACCCGGGTCTTCAAACCCGAAGGCTGATCATGCCAGCCCCCAAATTCCCCAAAAGGGGGATGCTTCACAGTCCTCCCCTAGCCGCATAGTGCCCTAAACCCCAAAAACCTGCCACTAAAGTGACTGCCTATTTAACAGCGCCTCCCGATAGCCAAATCCTCAATCCACTGCATTGCTATGTAGGGTAGGCAAAAAACGCACCCCAGCCACTGCCAATCAGCCAAGGTGTAAAAAATTGCTACCCGGCTCCTCCAAGGAGGCAACCAGCAAATTGCCCACATAACATGCAGGGCGGGCGGGAGGGCCAATCGTCTGCCAAGATGAAGGAGCCGACGAGGAGCGCAGAGAAAAAGTCTAACTGTCAGATCCTGCCTTTTTCTCTGCGCGCCGAAATGGGCGCCCCCTGACTCTTCCCACCAGGGAAGCAAACTCTGCTCATGCAGCCTAGTAGCTACGCTGCAGTCTGCAAGCATAGGATTGCTCCCCAAGGATGGAATAAAGAGTCAAACACAGTATTGGTATAAAATTGGGCCACTTTATTCAATATTCTAATAAACAGCAAGGATACCCCACCAGTGGCCTAGCCAGGGCTAGGGGTCACCGCGACCGCTCTCCTGCCATTAACGGGCAAGAGACCCAGCCCCCCAGCTGGAGCTGAGTGTTACTCAGCTCCCTCCAGGCAGGCCCAGCAGGGAGGCACGCACCAGAGGGCCCAGACCCAGATGCACGTCTTGCCAGAAAGGCACCCTCTAGCTGAGCCTTCCAGACAGTCTGCATTCTCCAAACCCAGGTCTTCAAACCCGAAGGCTGATCATGCCAGACCCCAAATTCCCCAAAAGGGGGATGCTTCACAGTCCTCCCCTAGCCGCATAGTGCCCTAAACCCCCAAAACCTGCCACTACTAAGGCCAAGTCTCTACTTAGGGCTTAGAGCCCACCGGGAGGCCCAAAGTTACCCGCAACCCTTGCTGCAAATCTCTCAGGAAAAGCATATTACCCTTTTCCAATAGATGGACCCCATCCCCTCTGTAGAGGTCAGGAAATTTCAACAAAATGACCGGATGGGGCAAAGAGTGCCCCAACCCCTTTTCCAGAACCTTCCTGATCTCCTTATTAGCCTTATACTGGGTCCTTTCTATAGCTGCAGGGTCCCAAGCACAACGCCACATCAGGCGGGGCAGCATGGCTGACCAAATTATGGTGGTCCTAGGCCATTGCTCCCGAATGTGCTGGAAATCATCCTGGGCCTGCCAAACTAAGGTCTTGCCCTTTAAGAGTCCCAGATCGTTACCTCCCAGGTGAACAATTAAAACCTGAGGAGGAGGACCCACACAATCTTTAAACAACAAAGGCAGCAGGCCCGGCCACTGAATGCCTTGGTGCCCCCGCCATTCGATACACACATGCTGGCTGAGTCCCAGCTGAGAGCCAACCGCAGTTGTCCAAGCCTGATGAGTGGCCCAAAACATGTGGCTATGGCCGCGTACGAGAACTCGGCTTCTCTGGCCAGGAACAACAGCATCTAAAGAGAAAAAAAAGTTAAACAAGAACAGAACCAACAATAAACAGACACCAAGTCACTCACGGCCTAATAAAAGGTCGCACGTAAGCCTTATAGGCCGAGGAACGCCACCTGCCCAATCTCTGAATGGAAGTGGAAGGATACCCATGATAGCCGCTGTTGAGGCTGCCCCAATTCTAAAGGAGTGGGTCCCAAACCGCACCCCAGACAACTCCAACTCACCCAAAGCCCGTGACATTACTGCCAAAACTGATGCTTCATCAACGGGCTACCATTCGAATGTATAACAAAAACCCCTCCATGGGCCCCCTAACTGCCAAATAAGCAGCCAACGCATTAACTGGACACAGCTCAAGCTTTGAACAACTCGAGCACTGTACCCTTCTGCAACTGATCCATCTTAGAGCGATGGACAGTGATGACTGCCTTACCCGCAAATAGCTGCCTCTCTGGCCCACCCCTCCAGCATCTTTTGAATACGAAAGTCAGCTGTTTCTTCCCTATAACCCAGCGCCTTACTGACAAAAGCCAATGCAGACAGGCGCCCCCTAATGGATCGCACAGCCAACCCCTTACCTCGCAGCAGAACACAGTAATGGAGCAAATGCTCCACCAGGAGAAGCCAAACCCTGCAATACCCTACCTCAGCCCTAAAGTCTTCAAACTGCCACACAGCCCATTCGTAAGACTTCCTGGTGCTGGGTGCAATGGCTAGACATATCGCTCTGCAGGCCTTGGCTCTCCAATCAGCCATAGCTCCTGGGGCATTGGCACCAGCTCTCTGTTGGCATCTGGGGCCAGCTGATGAAACCTCTCAATTTGTTTACGAGATAGAGCATCAGCCACCCTGTTACTCACCCCAGGAACATGCTTGGCTAAAAACAAAATGTTAAGCCGCAAACAGCGCAGAGTGAAGGCCCTCACCAATCTCATAACCCGGCCAGATTTGGATGAAAGGGAATTAACGACGTGGACCACTGCTAGGGTTGCCAAGTCCAATTCAAGAAATATCTGGGGACTTTGGGGGTGGAGCCAGGAGACTTCGGGGGTGGAGCCAGGAGACATCAGAGCAGAGCCAGGAACAAGGGTGTGACAAGCATAATTGAACTCCAAGGGAGTTCTGGCCATCACATTTAAAGGAACCGCACACCTTTTTAAATGTCTTCCTTCCATAGGAAATAATGGATAGGGGCACCTTCTTTTGGGGCTCATAGAATGGGACCCCCTGGTCCAATTGTTTTCAAACTTGGGAGATACTTTGGGGAGAGCCTCTAGATACTCTACTGAAAATTTGGTGTCTCTACCTCAAAAAACAGCTCCCCCAGAGCCCCCAAAACCTCCAGATCAATTCCCCATTATACCCTATGAGAATCAATCTCCACATAGAGAATAATGCTCAGCAGACGTGAGAGGATGCAAGGACTACAAGTCCCAGCATGCACTTCGTGAAGGGAGGCCGGACTGGAGCGAATAGGAGGCCGGCGGTGGGCGGGTCTTTGTGACCCAAAGGAAGGCAGAAGCCTGAAGCCAGGCAGGGAAAGAGACACGATGCCGTTCCACCCCCGCTATCAGATTTTTAGATAGCGGGGGATTAGGCTGCTAATTCAGGGGTCCCCCGGCAGGGCGGGGGGGGGGGGGTTGGGAAGCCTAACCACCGCCATGTTATCACACCAAAAATGGACAGTGTGATTGGCCATATCCTTCCCTCACAGCCAAACCGCGATTAAAATAGGAAAGAACTCGAGAAACGTAAGATCCCTGTTCACACAAACCTTTACCCAGGAGTCAGGCCAACTATCCGCGCACCAATGTCCACGGAAACAGACTCCAAAACCCAAGGACCCAGCAGCATCAGACATGACCCGAAGCTCAGCTTCGAGCCTCATGTCGTCCCTCCAAAAAGAGATTCCATTAAAGAACTCCAAAAATTCCTGCCAAACCCTCATATCATCCCTCATGTTGCAGGTGACCCTAGTTCCATGCTGAGGCAAGCGTAACCCTGCCATAGCATCGCACAGCCTTCTAAGAAAAGCCCTCCCAGGAGCAACCACTTTGCAAGCAAAGTTGAGGTGCCCAACTAGCTGCTGCAACTCAAAAAAAGTAACTTTCCTTTAAAGCAGAAAGGTAGAAATCCTAGCCCTCAGCTCCACTATTTTCTGAAGAGGCACCATAGACAACTGCGCAATAGTGTCAATCTCAATCGCCAAAAAGGTCAACCTCTGGGTCGGACCTGCAGTTTTCTCAGGCACTAAAGGAACCCCAAGCTCCGCCGCCAGCTCAACAAAGCCAGACAGCAACTGCCCACAATGCCCAGTCCCCTCGGGACCCACAAAAAGGTAGTCATCCAAATAATGAACGACATCCTGCAAACCCACTTTCTCCCGCATAGCCCATTCCAAAAATGTGCTGAAACGCTCGAAAGCTGAACATGACACAGAGCAGCCCATTGGCAATACTCTATCCATGTAAAATTGACCCTCAAAAGAAAACCCTAGAAGTTCAAAATCATTGGGATGGACAGGTAAAAGGCGAAACGCAGACTTAATGTCACCTTTTGCCAATTCTGCCCCCACCCCGCAACGCCTCACCATGGCAATAGCCTGGTCAAAGCTGGTGTACCTAACAGAGCATAAGTGCTCCGGGATCCCATCATTCACGGACTTCCCCTTAGGAAAAGACAAATGGTGAATCAAACGAAATTCACCAGGTGCCTTTTTAGGCACCACACCCAAAGGTGAGACTCTAAGAGTACTCACTGGAGGATGTGAAAAAGGACCCAGTATCCTTCCCTCAGCCAGCTCTTTTGCAATCTTGTCCCTAACGACCTGCTCCAAGTCCTGAACTGACTTAAGGTTTCCTGACATAAACGGAACTCGAGGACCCTGAAAAGGGATCCTAAACCCAACTTTAAAACCTTCTAACAAATACAAACTACCAACCCTTCGAGGGTACCTCGACAACCACTGCTCAAGAGGTCCCACCCTTATCGGGCTGGGCCCCTTTCTTAGCTGGAAAGGCACCTCCGCTCCCGCCAGGCTTCTTCGTATTTTTATGGGCTCTAGGGCAGTTGTCAAATGAGTGGGAACCACCACACATGGGGCACTCGTGCTTGAACTGGCACGCCTTCCTATTACATACCCCAAGGAATCCAAATTCCCAGCAGAGTATGCGGGGCTGAACCGCCTGCCCCGCTGCACAGCGGAGAGAGCCTGACGAATCCGCAGCGGATGTGGATGACCTATTCACCAAGTGACCACTATCAGAGCGATCACCTAGGTTAGGCCTAGCCGGGGACATAACCTGCAGCCAAAGCTGCTGATGGATCCTATCCCACTGAAGGGGGATACAGGGCAGCCCTCATCCTAAATTCCTGGTCATATTGTAACCAGGCTAGTCCACTAAAGGCCGTATAGCCTTTATAAATTATGTCCAAATAGTGGAACAGGGATGCTGCCCGCCACAGCTGCGCCCTCGCAATCACCCCGGCATAAATACAGAACCCAGGAAGCCAACTAGCCCAGGTCCTGTCCACCTTCCGTTTTTTCAATTTTTCCTTCTCTTTCTCATCCAATTCTTCCTTGTCTTTTTTCTCAACCTCCCGAAAGAGAAGAGAAAAAATATCCATGTACTCCTCTTTTAATATTTTTTCCCTAGTAGCGGGAAGCAAGTGGTCCCCCAACGGCAAGGCAACCTCCCCAAACAGCAAAGCAGCAAAAGGCACCATCCCATATGTTGAGGGTGCCCCCATAAAGGAACCAGCCATGCTAGGATGCCCTGCGCCCGGGTACACACTAGGAATGCCTTGCCCACATGGCCAAGCCCAATTCTGAAACGCGCCCAGTGCAGAGGAGGCAGGCGCCCCCACGCTTGACATGGAAGCGCCCTGCCCAGCCGCCGAAGCAGGCCCCCATGCTCCGCATGGCCAAACCTGCCCAGGCCCCACCTGTAAATTATCACCCGACCTACCTCCAAATCCAGCAGGAACTAATGGCAAACCGACCCCCGATGCTCCAGCTTCCGCCATCAAACCCACATCCGGACCACAAAGGCCAGCATCCCTGCAGGCACGACTCCCCCAGACCTGCCCTCAAGAATAGACAGCCTGGTGAGAATACTCGCCTGCTACCCTTCTTAGATTGCCTCACACCATCCTCCCCACCTGGAGAAAGGATGCCCGCTGCCTGTTCCAATGCTCTCAATCTACAAGCAATATTGGAATCAACCGCCATATCACCCTCCTCATCAGAAGAGGATAACGGCGGTGGTGGCCTTTTCGCAGGAGCCTTCGGTGCCTTAGGCGCTGGCTTTTTTCCTTTGGGCTTGCCCGACCCTTTTCCACCAGCCATCTAAATAGCAAGCACAAGACCACAAAATGGCCTCCTGCAGATCCACTCTAAAATGGCTTCCCCCTGGAAGAAGAAAGGGAACTCAAAATGGCCACAAAAGCCTCTGCTGCACACCAATGTCTCCAGTAGGAGAAAAATGGGGGGGGGGTTTCTCCAAAATGGTCACCTGCCAACCTCAAGGGCAATAATAAAAACCCAGGTTGCCCCACAGGCCCACACCCTCAAAAATTAAAAGGGGAAAGACCAACCCCTGGGGTCCACAACCCCTGCCCCAGCAGACCCCAAACCCTAGGCAGACTCAGCCAACAAGAAGGACAATGCCACGTCCTCCACCACCTTCGATGTCGCCGCCAGCCCGCAGCACTGCAGCCAACTCTTCACCCATCGCTGCCCAGTCAACTGCCCCAACAAACCCTGCCGTCCAACCAAAAACAAAAGAAAAGCGTCAGCCTCAGCCGATCGTCTGCCAAGATGAAGGAGCTGATGAGGAGCTCCTTCGCCTTTCTCTGCGTGCCAAAATGGGCGCCCCCTGACTCTTCCCATCCAGGGAAGCAAACTCTGCTCATGCAGCCTAGCAGCTACGCTGCAATCTGCAAGCATAGGATTCCCCACTTCTTGTGTGATTTTGGGCAGTGAGTGGCTTGCTAGCCTTTTGACTGGGGGGGTGGGGGTGACCAGCCAAGGAGAGCCCGAGGTGAGTGAAAGATCCAGCCAGCCCGAGCAGGTCCCACTTGCCCATGGCTCTCCTTTCTTGCATCAGGTTGCTTTTGGCTGGGGGGTCCATATGCTAATGAGTTATGCTAATGAGCTTTGCCACCTATTTTTCTACAAAATGACCCCTGCTTATACACATGGAAGAAGTGCACCAAGTATCCATATGCATACATAGAGCTCCTGCTCCTGATTTAATAGGTCCCTTACATAAGAGAAGCCATGTTGGATCAGGCCAATGGCCCATCCAGTCCAACACTCTGTGTCACACAGTGGACAATATATGTGTGTGTATATACACACACACATACATACATACATATATATATATATATATATATATATATATATATATATATATATATATATATATATATATATATATATATATATATATATATATATATATATATATATATATACACATACACTCATACTGTGGTTAATACCCACTGATGGACCTCTGCTCCATATTTTTATCCAATCCCCTCTTAAAGCTGGCTATGCTTGTAGCCGCCACCACCTTCTGTGGCAGTGAATTCCACATGTTAATGGGTGAAGAAGTACTTCCTTTTATCCATTTTGGCCTGACTGCTCAGCAATTTCATTGAATGCCCATGAGTTCTTGTATTGTGAGAAAGGGAGAAAAGGACTTCTTTCTCTACTTTCTCCATCCCATGCATAATCTTGTAAACCTCTATCATGTCACCCTGCAGTCGATGTTTCTCCAAGCTAAAGAGCCCCAAGCGTTTTAACCTTTCTTCATAGGGAAAGTGTTCCAAACTTTTAATCATTCTAGTTGCCCTTTTCTGCACTTTTTCCAGTGGTATAATATCCTTTTTGAGGTGTGCTGACCAGAATTGTACACAATATTCCAAATGAGACCGCACCATCGATTTATACAGGGGCATTATGACACTGGCTGATTTGTTTTCAATTCCCTTCCTAATAATTCCCAGCATGGCGTTGGCCTTTTTTATTGCAATCGCACACTGTCTTGACATTTTCAGTGAGTTATCCACCACAACCCCAAGATCTCTTGGTCAGTCTCTGCCAGTTCAGAACCCATCAACTTGTATTTGTAGCTGGGATTCTTGGCCCCAATGTGCATTACTTTGCACTTGGCCACATTGAACCTCATCTGCCACGTTGACGTCCACTCACCCAGCCTCAACAGATCCCTTTGGAGTGCCTCACAATCCTCTCTGGTTCTCACCACCCTGAACAATTTAGTGTCATCCGCAAACTTGGCCACTTCACTGCTCACTCCCAACTCTAAATCATTTATGAACAAGTTAAAGAGCATGGGACCCAGTATCGAGCCCTGCGGCACCCCACTGCTTACCGCCCTCCACTGTGAAGACTGCCCATTTATACTCGCTCTCTGCTTCCTATTAATTAGTCAGTTTTTGATCCACAAGAGGACCTGTCATTTTACTCCATGGCTCTCGAGCTTACTAAGGAGCCTTTGATGAGGAACTTTATCAAAAGCTTTCTGGAAGTCAAGGTAAACAACATCTATTGGGTCCCCTTTGTCCACATGTTTGTTCACCCCCTCAAAGAACTGTAACAGGTTAATGAGGCAAGATTTTCCCTTACAAAACCCATGCTGAGTCTTCCTCAATAACTTGTGTTCATCAATGTGCCTACTCATTCTGTCCTTGATAATGCTTTCTACCAACTTTCCCGGTATTGAAGTCAGACTGACTGACCTGTAATTTCCCAGATCTACTCTGGAACCCTTTTTAAAGATGGGGATGACATTTGCTACCTTCCAGTTCTCAGGAACGGAGGCAGATTTCAGTGAAAGATTACATATTTTTGTCAGGAGATCCACAAGTTCAACTTTGAGTTCTTTCAGAACTCTTGGATGTATGCCATCCGGACCTGGTGACTTATTAGTTTTTAATTCGTCCATCAGTTGTAGGACCTCCTCTCTTGTCACCTCAATCTGATGCATGTCTTTCAACACCCCTTCCAAAATTAGTGGTTCTGGAGTGGGCAAACACTTCTCATCTTCCACAGTGAAGACGGAGGCAAAAAATGCATTCAGCTTCTCAGCCATTTCCCTATCCTCCTTCAGTAATCCTTTTACCCCTTGGTCATCCAAGGGCCCCACTGCCTTCCTGGCTGGTTTCCTGCTTTTAATATATTTGAAGAATTTTTTATTGTTGGTCTTTATGTTTTTTGCAATATGCTTCTCATAGTTCTTTTTTGCCTGCCTGATCACAGCCTTGCCTTTGATTTGCCACAGCCTGTGTTCCCTTTTATTAATCTCACTTGGACTAGCTTTCCACCGCTTAAAGGAGTCCTTCTTACCTTTTACAGCTTCCATTACTTTGTTTGTTAATCATGCAGGCCTTTTCTTATACCTGTTTGTGCCTTTCCTAACTTGTGGTATATATTTTATCTGAGTTTCTAGGACTGTAGTTTTAAATAGCCTCCAAGCTTCCCCAAGGGTTTTGACTATATTTACCTTTCATTTCAGTTTCCTCTTCACATGCCTCCTCATCTCAGAGAATTTAGACCTTTTAAAGTTAAACATGGTTGTGCTGGTCTTTTGGGGCAACTCCCTATTTATACAAATTGTGAAATCAATAACGTTATGGTCACTGCTCCCAAGTGGTGCGATCACTTTTACATCTCTCACCAAGTCTTAGGCTTTACTTAGGACCAAATCCAGGATCACCCCACCCCTGGTAGTTTCTGTGACCATTTGCTCCATAGCATAGTCATTGAGAGCATCTAGAAACTCTATCTCTTTCTCTCAACCTGAACACATATTGACCCAATCAATCTGCGGGTAGTTAAAATCACCTATTACGACACAGTTTTTATGTTTAGACTCTATCTTTAATCCTTCCATCATATTATAATCGTCCTCTATCGTCCTTTGATTTGGTGGGCGATAACAAACTCCCATAGTTAAATTTTCTTTTGGGCCCTCTATTTCGACCCAAAGCATTTCTAGAAGGGAATCTAATTCTTTGACCTCAGTCTTACTGGACTGTATACCCTCTCTCACATACAGAGCAACCCCACCTCCAACACTTCCCTCCCTATCCTTGCAATATAACTTATATCCAGGAATCACCATGTCCCACTGATTCTCTTCATTCCACCAAGTTTCTTAAATTCCCACAATGTCTATGTTTTCCCCCAACACTAAACATTCCAACTCACCAATTTTACTTTGAACACTTCTAGCATTTGTATACAAACATCTATAATTTCCCAGGCAAATTAGGTCCGCAACCTTCCACCTGCTGCCTTGAGACTTTGGCACACGCTCCATACTGTTTGTCACCATCTCAGTGGACAACTCTGATCCATTACCCAGTAGAAAAGTAACAGCTAACCCTTCATCTCTTTGAGATGAGTCCTCCCGAACCAGAGACATTTCATCTCCTGTTGGCTTTCCCCCAAGATTTAGTTTAAAAACTGCTCTGCCACCTTTTTGATTTTAAGAGCCAGCAGCTTGGTTCCGTCTGGGGACAAGAGGAGACAGTCTCTTTTGTACAGGTCCCGCTTGTTCCAGAAAGCATCCCAGTGCCTAACAAACTTAAACCCTTCCTCTCTACACCATCGTCTCATCCACAGATTGAGACTTCTAATTTGTGCCTGTCTCTCCAGCCCTGCACGTGGAACAGGTAGCACTTCTGAGAAGGCTATCTTGGAGGTCCTGGCCTTGGAGGTCCTGCCTAGCAGCCTAAATTTTTCCTCCAGGACCTCACGACTGCATTTCCCATCGTTGGCGCCAACATGAACCACGACCACTGGCTCCTCCCCAGCACTGTCTATCAGTCTATCTACAACACGCGAAATGTCCACTACCTTCGCACCAAGCAGGCAAGTCACCATACGGTCAGTACGCCATTTTGCCACCCAGCTGTCTACTTGCCTAAGGATCGAATCACCAACTACCAAGACCCCCCCCCTCTCTCTGCCCAGGGATGGTTCCTTGGCGCGAAAGGATACCCACTCACCAACTGAAGAAGAGGTCCCTTCTGAGGGCGCATGCCCCTTATCCTCAGCATGGTGCCCTATTCCCTCTCGACCCTCATGCTCCCTGGCAACAGGGCTGCCATGTTCAGAGTCGGGCTCATCTAATACATCCCTGAGAGTCTTCTCCAAGTGCCTAACTGACTGTCTCTGCTTCTGCAGGTCAGTCACCTCGGCCTCAAGGGTACGAACTCATTCCCTGAGGACCAGGAGCTCCTTGCACCGAGCACACATCCAAGACTTCTGTCCTGTGGGCAGATAGTCATTCATGTGATACTCAGTGCAAAACACTGGAAAGCCCCCACCCCCTTGCTGGCATTCTACCTTCATGATAGCTTTTTAAAAAAATATAGTCCCCTTTTAAATCCTGTTTGTTTATGTGGCTCTCCTTCTGGAGGGTCTACTTACCTTATTGGGAACACAAGGAAAATAGGGATCTGGGTTCCTGGTCCTTACACAGCCCCCAGGCTAAGAGCCCTTTAGCCCTCGCCCTTCGGCTCGCACCTCTGGCAAGGCGCAGCTTAATAATGCAAAGAAGGTGGGGCCTCAGTCTGCCCCAGGAACACAGCCACTCCTAATCAATCAGCAACAATCACCTTCAGCCCACTCCAACCAAACAAATAGCAGTTCCCCAGCAACCACAAACTCAGAATTTTCAGCAATCACACAGTCACACAAACTCAGAAATTCTCAGCAACTCCCCCAGGTGTTTAGAAAGCCAAACCTCACCCTCATAGCACTTCTTATCTGCTTTCTCTCAGAGCTCTCTGAAATGTCCTTCAGTCACATGTTTTTGTAGATTCCTTTATTTTCCAGTTGAGTGACTGCAGTGCAAGTAATTCTTTAGGAAGTAAGATGAGAGCAGAAGTAGCTCTTCCAGGGGGCTGAATATCCTCAGTCTTGTATAGACTTTCTAGACCTACCTGATTGCTGGATTTAATGCTTTCTTTGAATTGCAACATCAGCAGCAACCCTGTGGTCCTTGCTCGCAGCTTGTTTGACATGGACTGGCTTATGCATTGTGACTGGTAAATGCGAGACCACAGTAACGGAGCATCAGGTTCAATCCCCTGCTACAGCTATTTGCCTTGTAGACTTCAATTTTAGGAAGTGGGATGTAAGAACTCTCTCCATTCACCCCCTCCCCCTAACTTTTTTGTTAAATCCATGCTGGCTCTCAGGTTTGTGCAGAAGTGTAAAGCACAAAATTACAGAGTAGCATTATATTTAACTTCTCCTAGTGCAATCTCAAGAGCCCTGCCCTGATACTTGACCCTGGTCATAATTCTGCTCACTGCTTACCTCCTTGGATAGGTCTGCAAAGCCTAAGTCTCTAGAAACATGCCTAGCTCTGTATGAGTTTTAGCCTCTTCAATTTTAAAAGCTTGTAGCTATTTGGGTTATTCAACTAACAGGGATGGCCATTCAGATAGTAGCTAATTAAAAATGAACCAGCATACTGTTTGCCAATATAGATATAATTACTAATCCCAAAATGATTGTTGATAATATTTGGGAACATTTGGATATATTCCAGTGCCATATTGTCTAATTTCAAATAACTGGAGGTGAGAAAGAAGGATTTAGGAAATATGTAACTAACAGAAATCAGCAGGATTGCATAGAACTTGCCACTAAAGGGAAACTTCCAGATGAGTGATTGTTTGCACAAAGTATCCTCTCAGACGCATTAATGAGCTTGTGGCTAGGGGAGGGCTTTAAATCTATAGAAGTTTATTTTCTTGGGCTACTCTGCTCTCTGGTACTGTGCCTGCTAGGCAGACAGGCAAAAAACAAAACAAAACTTCCATGCCCTGGTATAAAGGCAATGCTTTTAAAGGGGGATTAGATAAATTTGTAGAGGATACGTCCATCAATGGCTACTAGCTATGGTGACTGAGGCTTACCATGTTAGCGCACTAAACTTTTGAATCTCAGAGCCAGGAGGCAACATCAACGGAAGGCCTCAGCCTCAATGCCCTGTTGTTGGCTGTCCAGAGGAACTGGTTGGCCACTGTGAGAGACAGGATGCTGGGCTAGATGGACCACTGGTCTGATCCAACAGGGCTCTTATGTTCTTACAACATGTAAATATTATGCTTGCACACACATTGCTCCAGTGAGAAGCAGAGCAGTTGCTGAGGTGAACAAATGTTTTGCTGGCATCTCTATGACAACAAGCATCATTGCACATGGGGGGGAGGGACCTGAAGGCAAATGTTACCCTTCCACCCAGCAACAATAGGGCCAAACATTTATTGATATCTTTATCTTCCTTAAAAAGCAGTCATTTCTATTGCCTGCATAGAAATTCCTCTCCCAAGCTGATACAACTCCAGTAGGAGAAAAAGGCAAGCAGCCATTTTAGTTACCGGTAATTAAACCCAGGGCCAAACTAGACATGTAAGGCAAGGGACCTCCATGTATTTATTCAAGAGTCCTCCCATTTGTGCTAGGGCAGGTTTTTAAGGCACACCAAGGGTACGATTCAGTACAAACCAGTGGTGGGATTCAAATAAATTAACAACAGGTTCTATGTCCTAATGACCATTTTAACTATATCAAAAGATATACCGAAAGGTAGTTTAATAATTCACGCATTAAATACTGCAATAAGAACAGTAAAAGAGGTAAAGACAACTAGATTATGTTGAAAGAAAGATTTATTGAAGATATTTCCACATTGGGAGTTCTGGCCCTCACATTTAAAGGGATGGCACACCTTTTCAATGCCTTCCTTTCATAGAAAATAATGAAGGATAAGGGCACCTTCTTTTGGGGCTCATAGAATTGGACCCCCTGGTCCAATCTTTTTGAAATTGGGGGGTATTTTGGGGAGAGGCACTACCGTCCTCCACTGCGAAGACTGCCCATTTATACTCACTCTCTGTTTCCTATTACTCAGCCAGTTTTTGATCCACAAGAGGACCTGTCCTTTTACTCCATGACTCTCAAGCTTTCTAAGGAGCCTTTGATGAGCAACTTTATCAAAAAGCTTTCTGGAAGTCAAGGTAAACAACATCTATCGGGTCCCCTTTGTCCACCCCCTCAAAGAACTGTAACAGGTTAGTGAGGCAAGATCTTCCCTTACAGAACCCATCCTGAGTCTTCCTCAATAACCCGTGTTCATCAATGTGCCTGCTCATTCTGTCCTTGATAATGGTTTCTAACAACTTTCCCGGTATTGAAGTCAGACTGACTGGCCTGTAATTTCCCGGAAATTCTCTGGAACCCTTTTTAAAGATGGGGGTGATATTTGCTACCTTCCAGTTTTTAGGAATGGAGGCAGATTTCAATGAAAGATTACATATTTTTGTCAGAAGATCAACAAGTTCAACTTTGAGTTCTTTCAGAACTCTTGGATGTATGCCATCCGGACCTGGTGACTTATTAGTTTTTAATTTGTCTATCAGTTGTAGGACCTCCTCTCTTGTCACCTCAATCTGACTCAGGTCTTTCAACACCCCTTCCAAAATTAGTGGTTCTGGAGCGGGCAAACACTTCTCGTCTTCCACAGTGAAGGCAAAAAATGCATTCAACTTCTCAGCCATTTCCCTACCCCTGATGTAGCCCATCTTTGTATTCAGGTACTCATGATGTTATACATGGTTTACTAGCCTTCCCCTTTAAATCCGCACAACCTTGTGCAGTAGGTGGGGCTGACAGACACAGCACCATCCTTAGGAGATCTAACTCAGACTCTCACGCAGGTCTATGCAACTGGGCTGCATAGGGAAATGGCTTTAGGATTGCACTGATAGTGACTGATTGAAATCAGCCTGTGAGTTTTGCAGGAATCTGACCTTCAGTCTTCCCAGTCCAGAATTCTGATTGCAACAAATCTTGGCTTCTTCTTCTGGCCAATTAAATAAAACACGATTGCTCCTAACTTTGAACAATTTGAACAATTTTTTTGAACAATTTTGAGGAACAGAAGAAGAAAAAGAAGACCATAGATTTATACCCCACTCTTCTCTCTGAATCAGTCTCAGAGTGGCTTACAATTTCCATTATCTTCTTCCCCCACAACTGACTCCCTGTGAGGTAGGTGGAACTGAGAGAGCTCTTCCAGAAGCTGCTTTTTCAAAGACAACCTCTGCAAGAACTATAGCTGATCCAAGGCCATTCCAGCAGCTGCAAGTGGAGGAGTGGGGAATAAAACCCAGTTCTTCCAGACAAGAGTCTGCACACTTCACCACCACAACAAACTGGCTCTTGATAGAAAGGATAAACAGGATAGAAACCTGGTAAACTAGTCACTAACTGCTGTTAATATACCTATGTCCTTAGTAATGTTTGATTTTTTCCCTCTTCAGTGTTGGATCCAACCATTTTCTCGCCATAAATACCAACAACTGTCCATAACAATATAATTCCCAGGGTCCTGGGTGGGACGTGCCAAAAAAGTACCTTTTCAGGTTCAGGTATATTGGACTGGGAATATATTGGTAATTCCAATATTCCTGAATTCCAGATACCTGTATGGTATTAGGAATTCAGGAATATTTGGAGGGGGGATTTGGAGGGTCCCTCCCCCATTTCCAGTTTTTTCAGGACCATTATTCTGTATGGGGAATGGCTGGGGAAATGGAACAGTTGTTTTGAAAGATTTCCAGGTGGCCGGGGGAGTTGTTTTTAGAAGAAGAAGAAGAAGATATTGGATTTATATCCCGCCCTCCACTCCGAAGAGTCTCAGAGGGGCTCACAATCTCCTTTCCCTTCCTCCCCCACAAAAAACACCCTGCGAGGTGGGTGGGGCTGGAGAGGGCTCTCCCGGCAGCTGCCCTTTCAAGGACAACCTCTGCCAGAGCTATGGCTGACCGAAGACCATTTCAGCAGGTGCAAGTGGAGGAGTGGGGAATCAAACCCGGTTCTCCCAGATAAGAGTCCGCACACTTAACCACTACACCAAACTGGCTTTTAGAGGCACAAGCACCACAATCGCAGGGAAGCTGCTGGTGCCTGTCCTTTCAATCAGTGGCTCCCAACCTTTTTGGCACCAGGGACCAGTTTTGTAGCAGACAATTTTTCCACGGACCGTGGGGGATGGTGCAGGGGTTCTTGCTGCCCCAGGCCACCCTGCTCCCATGTCCCTGCCCCCATGGGGGTCTTTAAATACGGGGGAGACTGGGGCTGCTTCTGGCCACCTCCCCTGGAAGGGGAGGCAGCCTCAGAGCAAGGCCACACTGCCTCTTTCGTCCACCACCGTCTTTGGAGTGAGGCTGTGTGGGTGGGCAAAAGGGATGGTGGAGCAAGCCTGCTCTCCTCTATGCCTGGGAAGCAGGGCTTGGAGGAGAGCACACGCCGCTGATCCATCCCACCGCTCTCAGCTTCCCAGATCTGTGACCCAGGAAGCCAAGAGTGCTGTCCCTGTGCAGCCTGGATGCTAACACACCACGGACTGGGACCGGTCCATGGCCTGGGGGTTGGGGACCCCTGCTTTAAATAACCCCCAAGTTTCAAGTCGATTGGACCAAGGAGTGAGTCCAATTTTATGGGCCTCTGAACATTATTTCCAGTGGAAGGGGGGACAGAAAACCCTGCAAGCTGCTTCCAGGGCAAACCCCCCCCCCCCATGTCTGCAAGTAGGAATCACTGACAGACAGCGAGTTCAGCAGAACTTCTACAGAACTCAGTAATCCCAGAGGAACCACAAGCCAATGTGTCAAGCCAGAGAACCAAAATCAAACCAGAGAATCTTGCAGTGGAACCTGAAGCGGGGTGGGGGTGGGAGGTTCAAGCCCGTTACAACCAGTGTACAGACTGCTATGGAAGTGTCAAACTCATTTTGTTATGAGGGCCGAATCTGACATAAAGGAGACCTTGTCTGGCTGGGCCATGTCAGGCTGGGCCATGTGTGTTCCTATTTAAAGATTAGGTAGCAAAGATACAAACTTTATAAAGGACACAAACACAAATATATTTCCTAAAAAACTTAAAACATGCTAAAAGCATTAGCACTTGTTGGTCTTAAAGGTGCTTTCTTTGTATTTCTCCCACGGGATCCAGGGAACTGGGCAAAGGAAGCTCTGGCTCTTTCCTTCCTTCCCCAGGGGACTGGGGGGGGGAGCCTCAGCAAATAGAAGGAAGAGAGGCTTCACTCAGTATCTCTGCTGTGCGATTGAGGGAGCCTGGCAAAGCAAGCTATTCCTCCTCCTTCCTCCCCAAGGGAGGAGCCTCAGCCAATGGAGAAAATAGAAGTTTTGCTCTGCAGTTCCTGTGCAATTGAGGGAGCCTTGCAAAGCAAGCTGTTATACAGAAAGGAGAAAGAAGGAAGCAGATGACAGTCAGTTGCTCAGGGGCCTGATAGGAGCCCTCCGAGGGCCTGATTCGGCCCCCAGGTCAGATGTTTGACACCCCGGCTTTGTAGAACGAAGTGTCACTCTGGCAATGTGAGCTTAAAAGGCTGGCCTCCCTAAAAAAGCAGTGTGCCAACCAAAGCTGGTTATACAAGCTTGAGCAAACACGGGTGGAGGACTCACATGTCCAGGCAGAGGTTTTTTTTTACCATCACCTGAAAGCTACTACAGTTGGGGCACCCAAACGCATGCCACAGAACCCATCTGAACAGATCAACCATTGGCGGGGGAAAAGCCCGGCTATCAAGCCTTGTTTTGCATACATGGCAACACGCTCCAATATTTATCTCTCTGCAAAAAGAAAAATCTGTCACCTAATTTGACTGCCATTTGCAAAAAAACCAAACAAGCCCGACGCCCCCACAAGCGTTTGCAGCCCACAGACCTTCGCCTACTCATCCTTCCCGGAATGAAAGTGGGCGGGGCTTCCTGACTCCGCGAGCGCGCACGAGCGAGCGGAGCCCTTCTTTGCCGAGGGGCATGCCGGGTCTGGTAGTCTTTCGAGCCTCCTGCCTGCTGTGCTACCGAGCGCAAGGACTACGAGTCCCAGAAGGCGCCGCGGTGGTTAGTTTGAGCTGCTTTTTCCTCAGCACCTGGGTTTTAATCACACGTGGGAGTGGTGAAGCTGGAAGGGGCTGGAGGGAGTGAGACGCAATTCCTGGCAGGGCGCGCGTCTAACTTGTTCGCTTGGGCTTTTTTGCAGTCTGGTGGGGAAAAGAAACTGGTGAGTTTTAGGCACTTAGAGGGGAAAGTCCCCGTTGATCCGAGGGTGCCCGACCAACAAACGGTTCTATAGAACCGATAGCGCATTAGGTAACGGTTCCATAGAACTGGTGCGAACCTGCTGAATCCCACCACTGGTACAAACCGACCTCTACATGGGGAGTCAGTGAATGAACTAAGTGAGGAATTAAGCCCTGCTTCCTCCTATGCCTTAGAGCCAAACTAGGCATGAAAGCTCTGAGGGGTCTGACCTGTGGATGATGACACCACTATTTTGAAGTGATTTTAAAATGCCATGAGCAGTGCAACAAGCTAAGGCACTCTTGTCCCTCCCCCTCACCGGCTCCAGTTTAGCTGCTAAAATGACCACATATCCACCCACCCTGCACTTGAAAAGCCATGAGAGGGGAAGAAAAGCATCTCAGCCCACCATAATGCAGGCATGATCAGGACTCAGCCCTTGTGACATTTTTAAATTTTAATATGGGCAACATCCACAGGTCAGAAACGTGGACACCATCCCATTTAGTTTGGCCCTTAGTTCACTGTATTCCATTTATTTCAGCATTTTTCTTCCAGCCATACTCTAGCCTATTGTTGGCTGGGGGGAAAATGCCAAAAGTGCTGGTGAGGCAGTAAGGCATAGCCCAAAGGGACAGGGTTTAGCTCCCTTGCCCTTGTGCTCCAGTAATGAGTAGGAATGAAGCTCTACTACTCTTCTTAGATGTGCACAGAAAGATGCCTGTAAAAAAGCACACAGATCCTCTTAAGGAAGGCTCCATACCAAGGTCATAGAATGGGCAGAAAGGTTGAGTGAGGGCTGTTCTAGAGTTGCCAACCTCCAGGTAGGGCCTGGAGATCTGGAATTACAATTAATCTTCAGAGTACCAAGGCCAGTTCTCCTGGAAAAAATGGCTGCTTTGGAGAGTGAACTCTATAGCATTCTACCCCACTGAGGTCCTTCCCCTCTCTCCCCCAAGCCCCATTTTCTCCAGGTTCTACTCCCAAATCATCAGGAGTTTCCCAGCCTGGAGTTTGCAACCCTAACTTGGCCCTCCAAACCACTGCATCCCAGCTATAGAGATGGCATCATGTTCCGGCTGCACATTGTGATTGATGGCATTTTATTTATTATTTAGATAGTGTGTGTGTGTCCATTCTATCGTTTTGGAGGTTGCCAAAAATCTCCCTATGTTTGCTCTCTAAACACAGACTTTAATTGCCTATAAAATTTAGGCATGTTTGTTTGAAATTTGGCAGAAGGAGTCCTTTGGGGGAAGAGTATATCCCCTGAGAATTGTGGTTCCACTGAAGCTAATAAAAATTAAAGCACAGCATTCTTTAAGCACAAGTTAATCAAAACTGAATAACTTTTTTTAAAAAAAGAAAACAAGTCATGTATGAAAACAAATTTTCCTTTTGCGTGTGTGTGTGTGTATACTCCTACCCAGTATACCATATTCTGTGGTTTCTCTGTGAATTATTCCCAGAATGCCCTCATTGGGGTGTGATATTCTTCATGTCTGACTCCTTTTGGGACCAGCTCACCTTGGACTTGCCTTGTGTTGCATCAAGCTCCAATTAGCCAGCTCCTCGTTGCTGGGAACCCTATAAACAAAACATGAATTGCTGTAGATGGCTTCAGTTCACCACATCCAAGTGCTAAGGACTTGCCTGGGCCATAGTGAACAAAATGGGTACTTTCCCAAAGTAGGTGTCTCTGTTTATGCGACATCCTGGAGAGTGAAGTCAAATGGGCTTTAGAAAGCATTACTAACAACAAAGCTAGCGGAGATTATGGTATCCCAGTTGAGCTATTCAGAGTCCTAAAAGATGATGTTGTTAAAGTGATGCACACATTTTTGTCAACAAATTTGGAAAACACAACAGTGGCCTCAGGATTGGAAAAGATCGGTTTATATTCCAATCCCAAAGAAGGGTAATGCCAAGGAATGTTCAAATTATCACACCATTGCACTCATTTCACATGCCAGCAAAGTCATGTTAAAGATCCTAAAAGCTAGGCTTCAGCAGTATGTCGATTGGGAAGTTCAAGCTGGGTTTCGGAGAGGTAGAAGAACTAGAGATCAAATTGCCAACATTTGCTGGATTATGGAGAAAGCACGGGAGTATCAGAAAAATGTCTATTTCTGCTTCATTGACTATGCTAAAGCCTTTGATTGTGTGGATCACAACAAACTGTGGCAAGTCCTTAAAGAGATGGGGGTACCAGACCACCTCACATGTCTCCTGAGAAACCTGTATAAGGGTCAAGAAGCAACTGTCAGAACGGGATATGGAACAACTGATTGGTTTGGAACAGGAAAAGGAGTTCGATAAGGATGTATATCCTGCTTAAGGATATACATAAGGATGTATACATAAGGATGTATACATAAGTATACATAAGGATGTATACCCTGCTTATTTAATTTATATGCAGAGTACATCATGCGGAATGCTGGCCTGGAGGAAGCAGAAGCCGGAATTAAGATTGCTGAGAAAAACATCAACAACCTTAGATATGCAGGTGACACTACTCTAATGGCAGAAAATGAGGAGAACCTAAAGAACCTCTTGTTGAGGGTGAAGGAGGAGAGCACAAAAGTAGGCTTGAAACTCAACATCAAAAAAACTAAGATCATGGCATCTGGCCCTATCACACCTTGGCAAGTGGGGAAGACATGGAAGTAGAGACAGACTTCACATTTCTGGGATCCAAGATCACTGCAGATGGTGACTGTAGCCATGAAATTAAAAGACATTTGCTCCTCGAGAGGACAGCTATGGCAAACCTGGGCAGTATAATAAAAAGTAGAGATATCACCCTGCCAACAAAAGTCCGTATAGTCAAAGCGATGGTATTCCCAGTAGTAATGTACGGCTGTGACAGTTGGACCATAAAGAAGGCCGAGCGCAGAAGAATAGATGCTTTTTTGAGATGTGGTGCTGGAGAAGACTCTTGAGAGTCCCTTGGATTGCAAGATCAAATCAGTCAGTCCTAAGGGAAATCAACCCTGACTATTCCCTGGAAGGTCAGATGCTGAAACGCTCAAATACTTTGGCCACCAAATGAGAAGGGAGCACTCCCTGGAGAAGATCCTAATGCTAGGAGAGACAGAAAGCAAAAGAAGAAGGGAACGGGAAAAGCTGAGATGGCTGGACAGGGTTGCTGATGTAACAAACATGAATTTGAGCAGACTTCGGAGGATGGTGGAAGACAGGAGGGCCAGGCGTGACTTTGTCCATGGGACTCGACTGTGCGACTGAACAAACAAACAAAATAAACTGCATAAACTTGCATATGCTGCTTTTAAAATTGCAGCCATTTATACTTCAGTCATGTGAACAGTGGTGGATGAGAAATGTAGGATTAGCTACAGACTCAAGATATATGAATTTCCAAGGCTGAATGTACACTTTGTGCTTTTATCTGTTCCCTGCTTCAAAAATGGCTCTACTATGGGAAAAAATCTAAGTGGCAGAATTATTGTCCAGACTCAAACCCCAATCATAAACAAGATTATATTACACATTTAAATCAGTTTCAGAATGGCTTAACAGTCATATCTCCCAGGCAACAAACTCTCCAAATTGTAGCTCTTTGAAGGAGTTATCTATAACAAGAATTCTCATCACCCTCACAAACTACAGTTCCCATGTTGTCTTCAACAAAAGCATAGCAAATCAAATCAGGTTCTAACATTTAAATCTAATTTATTGACTATCATGAAATTTTCCCCCAACACTTTCTCCATGAAAATGCTTCCTCCATTTTGTCCTCATGATAGTCCTGTGAGGTTGGTTAAATGAGAGAGAATGACTGACCCAGGGTCACCCAACAAGCTTCATCGCTTGAGCTGGGATATGAACCTGGGTCCCCCCAGACATAATGCAAATGAGACAAAGGTTAATGGATATGTTGGCCCTTTGTTCTGCACCCTGCTGTACCAGTAAACCCATGGCTAGCTATAAGTCCATATATGCCCAGGAGGTCATTATGTTCAGCCTCCCAACATCTGTTGGTCATCCCCGTGCCAAGAGATGCCCGCCTTGCCTCAACTAGGGCCAGGGCTTTTTCAGTCCTGGCCTCAACCTGGTGGAATCAGCTCCCTATAGCAGGGGTGGCCAACAGTAGCTCTCCAGATGTTTTTTGCCTACAACTCCCATCAGCCCCAGCCAGAATGGCTGATGGCTGGGGCTGATGGAAGTTGTAGGCCAAAAACATCTGGAGATCTACCATTGGCCACCCCTGCCCTATAGAGATCCAGGCCCTACCTGGCTTATTAGCCTTCTGTAGCACCTGTAAAACGGAGCTGTTCCACCAGGCTTTTAGTTGAGGCTGCGGGTGTCTATTCTTGATCTGGTTGGCCTCCCCTATCAGCACTGTCACCTGTGCTATAAAATGGATTATCATCTGCCATCTCTATGAGATATCATGATGTGAGATGGCCAGGCTGGGCAATATGTGATGATACGGTAAACTTCTCTGAGTGCTGTTGAGTTGTCTGTTTTTAAAATGTTTTTATTGTTTTATCATATGTTGTACTCCGCCCTGAGCCCTGCGGGGAATGGGCGGAATAGAAATATACTAAAATAAATGAATGAATGAATAAGTCATATAAAGAATGGCAAATGCAGCCCTATACATAACTTCCATTTTATTCAGTATTCCCCATTCTACCTGTGCTCTAAAATCTCTTGGTGTAGAAATGATTACCCTGACCCCTGAATATTTATACAGCAGAAAATGTCCTTCTAGATTACTTGGCAGAGATGAATGACTGGGTCACACTGCAGCAGTGCTTTTAAGGAGGTTGTTCTGGAGTGTGCTCTAGATCTGCTCTGCAAGGCATTTGTGTCATGGAGTCCTATGTGGCTTAGTCTTGTCTGCCATGCTCTTTAGATTCTATATGAAATGTTCAGGAGATGTTGTCCACTGAACTAAAGTGCAGTCAACAAGCGACTCTGCTTCTCCTTTTTCAGTTGACTCTACAGTTGTCCTGAACAAGTATCAGGATATGGTAATGATCTGGATGAGGGCCAAACAAGTAAAGCTCAGTCCAGACAAGAATTGAGGTGCTATGGCTTGGTAATATGGACAGCCAGGGATTATGTCTTCAGACTGTTGTGTTTAGACTCAGACCCCCTTTTGCCACCTTCAGTTTGTATGTCGGCTGTACCCCTTCCATGAGAGGCATGGTCCAGAGGCCTCAGCTAGCCAAACTGTAAAATCTCTTCAGTGTGTAAAAAGACTTGATTCACATTTGCTTTAATCAAAGTGGGGGAGGAGGGAGCTCTATTTGTTATTTTGGAGGAAGTGGGCTATTACATATACAACATGAAGATTGAATGTGGCATTTTCAAACAATGAAAAGAAACCAAGAAAGCTGTTTAGTTGTTGGATCATTCACACACAGTGTTCTAATTACCCCGCGGGCCTGTCTGGCTGGCTAGGCCCGTTGCCCTCTGCCCTGGAAGAATTGCTGCCCTTTTCTCTTCTTCCTTCACACACAGCAGACTGGGCAAGACTAATAATGCCGATGCAGATTTAAAGTGATCCTGATTAGAAAAGTCCCCCCTGACCCTTAAGAGAGCAGATTCTTGTGCTATTTTGTCCTGTAATCCAATAGGCTCCTGTGGCCTTTGCAAAACAACAAAACATTAAACCTGCCTTCGGGCAAAGGCATATATACTTCTGGCTAACCGTTGGGATGTTTTAAATGTGTTTTAATAGGCATTTTGACACATTCTGCTTTGATTTCACTAACATTACCAAAGTAGCTGTTAGAAAATACTTCATCCTTCCTCTTGCCAACTGACAAGGGAGTCATTTCTCAGGCACAAGGACATTTTGCCTGGCCAAAGTTTTCTAAAAAGGAATTTGTGATTAGGGTTTAAAAAAAAAGCTGCAGTGCCCGTTTTCTTCTCATCCATGCCTGTTTTCTGAAAAGAAAACTAGTCCAGTAATCTGTGGCATCCTGTGAGCCACCAAAACATTAACATTCAGCAAAGAAAGAAACAAGGCACACCAACAAGGTTTAGGAGGCTGGTGCCATCAGTTTACTACATGCTATGCACTAACCATTGAATGGACAGGAGGTAAGGGAAAGACATCCCCCTTTTTTTCTTTAAACTTGGAAGTATGCCCTGCTGAGGATGGAACTACCCCATCACCTTTCCTTTTTGTCAGGATTTTTCTTTTTCTAAACATATAGCTTCTTCAGATGCTTCTTTTGAGGAGGAGAACAGGGCAGCCCCCCCTCCTTCTTTTTAACACTTGCTCCGTTCCCCACCGCTTGCTCCTTAGTGGGCTGAAACAATTAAGAGAAGAAGGTGATCAAGCAGAAGAGGGAATTTTAGGAGGTGCAGCTCTACAAGATAAGCTGTCCAGGATGAAATTTCCTCTTCTATGCAATTATAGAAAGTTCAGGAGTTCTGTCCTCTTTGCATGGAACAGGGGTAGAAATGTATGTGTGATTAGTGATGTCACGGGCATTATCCAGTAGGAGTCAGTCTGTGCCACATACGTAAAATGATGTATCCCTCTATTTTAGGAGTTAGATCCAGAGATCAGTGAGTGCATGTGGTATAAAAATCCAGAAAAAAATTATTTACCTGTGATGGTAGTATCATGGGATGTGCTGCTAGAAGACAAGGAGGGAAAAGAACTTCAGGTGTGTAGCTGTAAAAATGTAAAAAAAAATTGGCTTATTTTATATTTTAAAATTGCTCTCTCCACTTCCCAGTTTTTTTTAAAACCCCTCTCTGTTCAGAAGTCAGTACTACTAAGTTCAATTGGACTTATGCCCAAACAAATACACTCAAGGTTGGAACCTTACAGCAGAATTCCAAGAACACCATCCTGGGAGAAAGCCTTGTTGAATAGACCTGAATGGGATTCTCAGGAGACCTGTTTAGGATGACACTGGTAGAAACCAATCTTAAGCAAGTCTACTCAGAATCCTACTTCCTATTCACTGGGATAGGAAAGTGTTTGTAGGACTCCCAGGAAAGTGTTTGTAGGATTGCAGTTAGTCACTGCTGTATATTATTGTGAGGTGCCTTCAGTATAGGGATGCATGATAAGATCCTCCTGTATTACAGTATCCATAAATACCCAAAATGAATAATGCTACTGTTACATTATTGATCTCTGAAAGAAGCTATTTTTGCTCTCTCCTTTGTGTCCTTTTTTTTATACAAACAGGATTTCCAGAGGAAAAAAAATGGCCTGTCCCTTCAATAAGCGGCTTAATGTGTGGAAATGCAGGAGTGGAAGCTTTTCAGGACAGGAAGGTAATATCACCTGGTAAAAAACATCCCATTAACTTATTAAAGTGACATAATATATATATTTCCCCCCCAGGCAGTTGGCAGCCCTACAAGGACTGAAAATGTGGCATCTTTGGGTTAAGGCAAGAGGCAGTGGCCCCATCTAGTCTTCTAAACTTTTAAAAAATGAGGCAGGTTGCTAACAGCCAGGTCTTACCTTCCTTTCCAAGGTCATTTGCTCACTGGGGTTTTCCATTGTTATTTCCAACTCTGCTTTCTGTGACGGAATCTCTCATCTCCCCTGAGTGGAGCAGAGATGGATTCAATTTGCAAGCAGCAGCATGATGACATGAGCATGTTATTAACTTCCTGAAGTTTCAGAAACGCTACTCTGTTTGGCTCTGAAACAGCAACCTGTATCCTCCTGGCTGCTGCCATGCCAATCACTCTGCCTTGCATGGAAATAATAGGCTGTTTATAACAGAAATCCCACTGAATACACGGACCACGGGGCAATGCTCAGATCCTGTTAAGCTGCCACACAGTGTGGCTTGGCTTTCTGGAATAATTTGATAGCCATCTGTTTCCTGGCACATGGTCCCCAAATGAAGGCAGAAGCAGCATAGAACTGCAGCCAGAACAAAACCAATGGCACGTGAAGTGAGGAAATGCCAAAAGGCATTCTTGGTGGCTGTTCCTTAGTTCAGAAAGGGTGGGCAAGACCAAGACTCAGTCTTAAGGGAGGAACTGCATACTATAATAAGCCAGGGTTGCCAATCCCCAGGTGGGGGCAGGGGATCCCCTGGTTTGGAGGCCCTCCCCCGTTTCAGGGTCGTCAGAAAGCGGGGGGGGGGGGAGGGAAATGTCTGCTGGGAACACTATTATTCCCTATGGAGATTTATTCCCATAGAAAATCATGGAGAATTGATCCATGGGTATCTAGGGCTCTAAGAAAGCTGTTTTTTGGGGTAGAGGCACCAAATTTTCAGTATAGCATCTAGTGCCTCTCCCCAAAATACCCACCGAGTTTCAAAAAGATTGGACCAGGGGGTCAAATTCTATGAGCCCCAAAAGAAGGTGCCCCTATACTTCATTATTTCCTATGGAAGGAAGGCATTGAAAAGGTGTGCCGTCCCTTTAAATGTGATGGCCAGAACTCCCCTTGGAGTTCAATTATGCTTGTCACAGCCTTGATCTTGGCTCCACCCCTAATGTCTCCTGGCTCGACCCCCAAAGTCTCCTGGCTCCACCCCCAAAGTCCCCAGATATTTCTTGAATTGGCAACCCTATTAAATAAGCACAAAATGGCCTCCCCCTGTTGCTTTCTCTGTACTATATAGTAGCACTTGACAACCTCATGCTGTGCATTTCCATTCACCTTATCAGCAGAATCCTGTGATGCAGAGTGGGAATGGGGAAAACTCAGGGTGGTATGGTCACAGAAAACAGGTCTGTTCTATTACATTTCATGAAGAGTGAGACTACAAAAGGGTTTTTTTGGGGGGGGGGTGACAATTGTTATGTGGAGCTCTACCTTCAGTGTTGCAATTTGGTCCAGTAGTCTAATAAGACTAGGAAACATTTTTCAATCCCATCCCCAGATCTCTATCAGCAGCCTACTGGCATCTTAGACCAGTCTAAGTTTAAACAGTCAAACAGTTTTGCAGGGGAAGTGCTGGCACGTCAGAGCACTGAGGTCCATACTATGTATCAGAAAATAGGCACAAGAAGAAGGAACACCCCCCCCCCATACCACTATCACCACCAATATATATATATATATATATATATATATCAACACAGTTAAAAAACAAAATTAAGTTGCCAAAACTGTCCAAATACAATTTTTAAAAAACACTGCTGATTTTATTTCAGTGCATGGTAATGAAGACAGAGCCATACAAAGTGACTCAATAAAAGAAGTGGATTCAAATGCATGGGTTCTGTTCAAATTATAAGTCAGTAAATAGTTCATGTAAATAGTGATGCTGCACTCGTCTCCCACTCGGTATCAGCTCTGCAGCATATGATGTCCTGCTTTGCAGAGGCTGCCAAGCTATTTGGCCTAGAAGTTAGTCTGAAGAAGACAGAAGTTCTCCACCAGCCTGCACCCCAGGAAGATTATCACCCTCCCTGCATCACTGTGGATGAATCAGTTCTGAAGACAGTCCAGCAGTTCAGCTACCTAAGGTGCATCATCTCCTCAGATGCCAAGATCGACAAGGAGATTGACAACAGGCTGGCAAAGGCAAACCGTGCATTTGACCGACTGCACAAAAGAGTGTGGAGCAACAAGCATCTGAAAAAAGGCACAAAGATCAATGTTTACAAAGCGGTTGTGATGACAACCCTCATCTACGGCTCCGAATTGTGGGTTTTATACCGTCATCACCTGCGACTCCTTGAGCGCTTTCATCAGCGCTGCCTTCGCACCATCCTCAACATCCACTGGAGTGACTTTGTGACCAACACTGAAGTCCTCAAGAGGGTGGAGGTTACAAGCATCGAGGCACTGCTGTTGAAGACGCAGCTGCGCTGGGCAGGGCATATTTCTAGGATGGAAAACCACCGCCTTCCCAAGATTGCTCTGTATGGCGAACTTTCCACCGGCCATCGAAATAGAGGGGCACCAAAGAAGAGGTACAAGGACTCCTTGAAGAAATCCCTTGGCACCTGTCACATCAACCATCACCAGTGGTCTGACCTAGCCTCAGATCGCAAAGAATGGAGGCACACCATCCACCAGGCTGTCTCTTCCTTTGAGAACGCAGGCATAGCTGGTCTTGAGGACAAAAGGAGATTGAGGAAGAATCGCACTGCTACAGCACCAACCCCAAATCAGACTTTTCCCTGCAGCCACTGTGGCCGGATCTGCCTGTCCCGCATTGGTCTTGTCAGCCACCAGCGAGCCTGCAGCAGATGTGGACTACTGCACCCTTCTTAAATCTTCGTTCGCGAAGTCAAGCCGAGAGAGAGAAACAGTTCACAGTTTTACTTAAAAGTTGCCACAGAAATCTTTGATATTTTAAAAAGGAAGTCTTTACTGAGGTTGATACACACAGATGCCAAGCTTTAAGTTACAGATATACACTTAGATAATTTTCCTCTGTCTTTCTCACTCTCTTTTCCCCTTCCTCTTGCAATGCACCTCCTTAGCTGAATCTAGCCAAGGGCCTCCCGGAATCTCTTCACCATGTTTCTTCATTGCTTTGTGTCCAGCTGAGGAGAGCAATCTCATCTTCAGATCTGAATTATAGTCTTTCATCTGTCCAGATCCACCCATTTTATGACACCAACCTCCTGACTGGCTGCCCTTCTTCCCCATGCAATTTGTTTAGGTAGTTATTCGTTCCTAGGGTTGCCCTCCTCTGTGCCTTTTTCCTGAACCAAAAAGGCCTCAGGGAGCTATTATTTGACTCACTGGGGATTCCATATGTACTGATGGAGTGCACATAGGTTTTCCTGGTGCGGCAAGTGGCTACTCTGTCCTAAGTCCCATTTATGGTCTTTACCATAGAGATGAGGGGAAAGTACTAGAGTGACACTGAGAAGTTGTATCACATCCTCCCCAAACTCCATTCTCCCCAGGTACTGCCATCATTTTCTGAGGCAGTGCTGGCAACCCTAACTAAGGGGAGGATGCCCTGTGGGAGAAATTAAAATGAGCAGAAAAAAGAGGCTGGGGCTGGAGCCAACAGAAGGCGAGGTGAATCATTGGCAACACGGCTTGCATTTTATATAGTGAGATATAATATAAGGAGTCCATTTTTCAGGGTGTTGTTATTTGATTTGATTTAATTCACTCTTATAAAATACATTTGCTTGCATCTCAAGCGCATTCATCTCTGCAAATAGAGCAGGTTTAAGGGAAGAGGATTTGTACATATGAAGTTAATTTATACTGAGGAACATAGTTACATTTTGTAATGAGTTGGGTCTGCAGTCCATCCATGTGCAGCTCCAGAATGGGACAAATAACTCCCCCAGGCTGTTTCATCTTGGGAAAATGAGAGGAGCAGAAGCCCTTCCACTCCATGCTGCATTCCCAAGTTGAATCAAATCCCTGCATGCCATTCCACAAAGCTGCTGTTTAGCCACAGAGAAGCAAACTGGGTCTGGGGGATCTGATCTGATGTTACAAACTGTACTGTATAGTTTGGCCCTGAGTCAGATCATTGGCCTATCAAGATCAGAATTTTCTCCTATGACTGGCAGCACTCTCTATGGTCTCTCAAGAGTATTTTCACCTCTTCCAGATCCTTTAAAAGACGATATATCAAGGGCTGAAATTGAGACCTGCAAGCAAAGCAGATGTTCCATCACTGATCCCCTGAACTTACATGGAGTGTACACTGCCTTCTGTTTAGGGTTGCCAACTTTGGGTTAGGAAACTCTTAGAGATTTTGGGAGAGGAGGGTGCAGTTTGGGGAGGGGAGGACCTCAGAGGGGCATAATGCCAACGAGTCCATGCTCCAAAGCAGCCATTTTCCCCAGGTGATCTATGTTATCTGGAAATCAACCGTAATTCCAGAATATCTCTAGGCCCCTCCAGGAGGTTGGCAACCCTACATCAGGTTGTTGAGGGTACAATCAAGCCAAAGGAAAATTAAGCATGAGCTTAAATCTTTTGCATGGAAATCAGTGGAACCTCAAAGTACTTCCTTTTGCCTGGATTGTGCCCCTGGTTTTTAAAACACCCAGAGAGATTGTGCAGTGGGAAAAAGGAGTCTCCTGTGCATCTCTGAAAAGAGGTGTTCTTCACATGCAATCCATTCCATGCACCTCCCTTTCTCTGGTGGCCACAGTTTCCCATTCTCATACTGGATGTACATCATGCCACATTTGTAAGCTATTTGGAGGGGGGTTGTTGTTTTAGGGAGGAAAAATGCTGCAATTCTAAACCAGAGCCTCAGATTGTAAAGCAGTTTTTCTTTTCTTCTCTTTTTTAAAACTACAGCTGAACTAATTTGATGAAAGGGAAAAATAAAATGCAAGCCAGACTAAACACCCAAAGTTCCTACCTACAACCAGCACTCGGCCTCTTGCAGGCCAAAGTCAACACATGTCAATTTTTAACATGACAGGACTTTTAAAAGGAGGTTTGAGTGCCGAATGAGAGGCGGCTGGAAAACATTATTAATGGATTCTGTCAATTAAAACCTGGCAAGACGAGCTTTTACAAAGGTCTGCATTTTTTTGTCTTTTATGTTGGTAGTGGAATGATTTATGAGCCAGTTGTTTATGGTCCAGCACACAACAGTGTTCTGTGGCAGGACACTCTTGTATTTGCTTTGCTGGAAGAATATGTGTGCGTGTGTGCCACAGAACTAAGCCACACAAAACTGGTCACAGTTACCCTGTTTCTTCTTGCTCAAGTGAAAGGCTCATGAACTGATGTTGCCATTGTTCTTGCTACTGCCAGAAGTTTTTCGAGCTTTGAAGCTGCAAAATACCAGCTTTGCCTTGCAGCCATGAGTGGAGGGGTCCCTTCACAAATAGAGTTGTCATATGCCTTGAAGTACCTGCAGATCCCTATCAAGAATTCACAGTGATGGCACACAACTATGCTTCCCAGACATCTTTAAGAACACTTGAAGTAGTTTCAAACTGGCTTCTGTTTCTTAGGGTATATGTGTACTAACAGTGCAATCCTCAGAAGGATTGTGCTCTTCTAAGCCCATTGATTCCAATGGATTTAGAAGGGTTTTTAGGATGGTACTGTAAATTAGTAATGGTAAGCTGTAAGATTGAAGGGTTTTTTCACCCAGTCAGCTAATTTTGCACATTTATTTATTTAGAATATGTATATGAAAGACCAGCATGAGGAAACCCACAAAATAAAAATAGTATATAATAAAATCTTAATGTCAACATTATCTATAATAAAACAAGCCATAATAACAAGTCGGGGTTTTAAAACATTAAATATATGTCTGTTTCTCATTTGTTGTGCCCAGGATACACTGATTCTCTCTTGGTTGGGTTCAGAAGTGGGGATATATTTCCTGAGCATTCAGAACATATCCCTTTGGTCCTTGGGGAAATGAAAAATCCCTCTCCTGCCAGTAGTACTTTCACTGCCTATTGAGATTTCTGAGCTGTCAGAAGCATTTATTGGCTATTTCTTGTGATGTCACTTCCTATCCCTCACCATCTTACTTGTTTCTTTAATTCATTTATATCCTGCCTTTCTTTCATCATGGAACTTCAGACAGCATTCAGACAGGATCCTAGGAGGACTCTCATGATTGCATCCAGATCAGTGAGGTTCATGTGCCTTCAGACTATACCTTGGGAATTTTCTATTTTGTGATGTTTTTGTTTTAGAGGGAGATACCCAGACTGTTCCCTGGAAGGTCAGATGCTGAAGCTGAAGCTCAAATACTTTGGCCAACAAATGAGAAGGGAGCACGCACTGGAGAAGATCCTGATCCTGGGAAAGATGGAAGGCAAAAGAAGAAGGGGACGGCAAAAGATGAGATGGCTGGACAGCGTTACTGATGTAACAAACATGAATTTGAGCAGACTTCGGAGGATGGTGGAAGACAGGAGGGCCTGGCATGACTTTGTCCATGGGGATGCAAAGAGTCGGACTCGACTGTGCGACTGAACAACAACAACAAAAATATTTCCTTAGGGGGAAGTGATTAAGTTTTTGTAAAGTGTCAGATAGCAGCAAGACTATCCCCCTCCCCTTTCAGGGGATGCTGAATTTTTTAAAAAAATAGTTTAGAAGTGGTAAGCTCTCTGCCTTTTTTCAAGATTTCATGTAGCCAGTTTTAAGTAAAGGAGTAAACATCTTCCTTTAATCTGTCTACTTTTCATTGACCTGTGGATGGTACCGTGGACTATCATGACTAAAAAAAAGGATTTTACTGGAAAATGGTGCAAGCTAATTTGAATGATGGAATATTCCAAGAAAGATCAAATAAAAGATTTGAATGTGGAAATACAGAGCAGTGCTTCCTAGGCCAATCTTATGCATATCTTTGTGGAAGTAAGTCCCATTGCGCTGACTTCCAAGTGAACAACATGCCCGAGTGCTGTCCTCCTTGTTGCTTCCCCAAGCTTTGCTTTTTCAAGATGACAACCTGGCTAGCTGGCTGGACTCAATTGACAGGCCTGTCTTGTCTTGAAGCTGCCTTATCAGAGAGCATCAATGTCAGTCAGCCTTCATAGAATTTATTGAGCCAAGCCTTCCTTTTCTCCAATGATTTCCCCTGTCGCATTTGAAATGGCTATTTTGGGCTAAGAGCACACTGTTATCAGTTCCACAGATATATTACATCATGGCTGTGTAATGTTTTTCTTAACAAGTAGTCCACTCAGATGTTAAAAAATGGTTTGAATAATTTTTTTTAAAATAGATTGTAATAGATAAGTCCAAACCACAACCGAGTGTGATCTACTGCATGGTGCATTAGGTATGAATGTGGCACATTTTGGTGTTATTAGTAACATGCAGGAGCTGAAGCTAACTTGGAAGTCCTCCATTTTATTCTCAAAACAACCCTGTGAGGTCATTAGGTCGAGTGAATGTGAAGGTCATCACAGTGACAGTTTCACTGCAGAGTGGGGGATTTAAACCCACATCTCCCAGAGATCTAACCACTGCAGCACACCTTCTGAGTCTCCTACAATCCATAACACCTGAAATCAGGCCAGTAGCCACAGGGGTGCCCCTGCTCAGGGACCCCACCTTCCCTCTCCCCGCCCCCGCAGCGTGGAACGGAGGAGTGGCCCGCATTCTCTCAGCTTTCACCCCCATGGCCCCTTGGGAGGCAGCAGTGGGGAGGGAGGAGGCAAGGCCAGTGCTAGAAGTTCTGATGACCCAGGCAAGGCCCCTCCCAGGCCTCGACTTCCAGCCCCACCACCCATGTGGCACACCCTTCTTTCCCCCCCCCCCCCGACCTGTGTGCACAGCCAGGGCTTGGCTACCCAACCCAGCGTGAGCCTGGGGGGGCTGGAGGCAGTGAGGGTGAGTACGGTGGTGGCAGGCCTGAGCCCATGCATTTATTTGCAAGATGGGAGGCTGTGTGTGGGGAGAGGGGAGAGGAGCACCCATCACCTCTCTAGGCAAACTGGTACCTAGGCAGCCACCTACCTGGTCTGCTCAGTAACACCAGACTTGGAGGAAGGGCAGTTTAAATCATGCAGGAGGAGCAGCAGGAGCAGCTGCCTGCCTCCTGCACAATTTAAAAAAGGGAAGGAGTAGGAAGGAAGGGAAGAACCAGGCACTCCAAGTTGCATGCTGTGACGGAAAGCTAGGGGTTAAGCAGAAACTGAAGACGCACAGGACCTGCGTCAGGTGAAAGCTAGGGGTTTTTCTTTGAAATCCCGATGCTGGCAACCAATTATAGCAGTGCCCGCCTCACGGCCTCACTGGATCTCTTACTCCAGTCTCTTTGGGGGCATGGATTCGAATCCCACCGCTGCCACCAATTATAGCAGCGCCCGCCTCACGGCCTCACTGGACCTCTTACTATCAGTCTCTTCGGGGTATTTTACTTTTGTTCTCTGATGGAAATAGAATTCATTTCATAGGGGACCACAGCAGCTTTGTTTGTTTTCCCCAAAAATATAGGCTCCAGAGAAACTTTAACGCAAACCACAGATTTTATTTTAAACACAAAGTCTTTAACTTGGGGATATGGGAGATATTTACACAGGCTAACACGTTGTTCAGTTGTTTCAGGCTTTACACAAACTTTTTCTTGCTTTAAGTCTCTCAGTTTCAGTTCACAGTTTCCCTATATCTTGCTCTCTCCACCTCTAGCAAAGGCTGGCCTCTTGGGTATGATGTGCCCAGGTCTCCCTAGTTGACTGGAGCCACCACTACCAGCCCTTCTGACTTCTTAGACCCACATCTGCTCCCTCAACCACCTTTCTAGTTCTTCAGAGATGTATATAGGTGTCTGTGACTGTCCAGGTCTTGACTAACTCACACTTGTTCCTCACACACACAGCCCTCTTGGCTGGTTTTGTCGAGCTTGTAGTCTCTGGAAGACTTTCCCGCCACTGTCTCAAGCTCCTTCACAGAATCAGCTGCCCTCTCAGACTCGGTCAGGCACGAACTGACCCACTCAGTCTCCAACTCTGACAGACTTCTGACAGGCACCAACTCTGTCAGACACCAACTGACTGAATGACTGCCTCAGCAGTTTCTGTCCCTCAACCACTTTCCCTCCCTGAGAGCTCCGAGCACTCGGCCCCCACCCTCAGGTCACCTGACGCAGGTCCTGTGCGTCTTCAGTTTCTGCTTAACCCCTAGCTTTCCGTCACACATGCCCTGAGTCACAAGGGCAGGTGGCAGTGGTGACAGCAGTGGGAGGAGGCCTGACTATTATTTGTGACCCCAGCCTTTGGAATCCTGGCTGTGGGCCTCCCTGAAATAGCTCTCAAGGAAGAGGACATTGTTCTCTGCACTCTGTTAGGTGCAGCCTCTTCTGTAACAATACACTCATGCTCCAAGGCTAAGTCCTAGCAAGCCCTGGTTTAATTTGATACCTCTTGATGGGGTATAGAATCAGCTGCAACACCTTTGCAAGCAGCTCCAACATCCCATTTTCAGGGTGGTTTGTAACAAAGTGTTCTCAATGGAAAATCCATGTCTTGGGAAATGTCTCTCCTGCCTAGGACAATCAAGAACTCTAACTTGAGAGCTTTTAAAATACTGGTTCATCCTATTGTGCAGCGATTACTCACCTAAGTTGTGTAAATATTTTATATTTTTAATCTAACTCCAGTTTGAAGATGAATAACTTGTTTCAGGGTGGGAGGCAAAAAAATATAAAAAGGCACCAAGGCTACACAGTGGCTGATCCCTTGAAAATAAAGACAGTGTCAACCTAACTCTAATTCAAAATGTATGGTCAAACATTTGACCCAGTTTGAAACAAGCCCAGCTCTTTGTGAAATGAATCACGCTGCTGGAAGACATGAGATGTATAGACAAAACCAGTTACATCTCAACATTCTCAGGAATATTCCTTCTCAAAGGGATTCCTTTCTTCCTGTTTTTTAAAGTATCTTTTTACTTTATAAATGAAGCGAAAGCAAGCAGTGGGACTAGGACAGTTTCTTTAGCTAAAGCTATTCTGAGACTGCCTGTATATGCACATCACACACACAGTGCCCTGGGCTTTTGTACCACAAAGATGAGGAGCTGGCAGTGTTGGGGACTGGAAGTTATTGTTGGCACAGAAAATTCCTGTTTGCAAAAAAAGAAAGGTGAGTAAAGGGGAAGGAAACATTCCATGAAATGGGCATCAAGGCAAAACCATTTTCCCCCTGAAGAAAAGGAAACATCAGGAAATGCCTGGTCCCAGAAACTGAGAGGGAAACACAGTTTTGCCTACTAAAAAAAAAGCACAGTAAGCAAAGATTGACCTGAGAGAGGAAGCATGGCTGGTCCTTTCTTCTTCAGCCCCCTTATATGTAAGTTCTAATGCCTCTGCTCTGTAATTTTCCAACATGTGCTTCTTGTCTTCCTTAACTCCTCCACAGGGTTTCACAGGGAAGAATAACCTTGGCTGCTGAAACTGTCTCTAAGCATTTTCACAAAGCCACCTACACATGAAAACTGAAGAGATCATTTGCCCAGTGATGATTTTTAATTCCATATCAAACATTCATTGCGTGATGACAGATTTTGAATTAGGAGAGATGTGGCGCTGCTTCTGCCACTTTGTGTGCTTTCTTTAATTCTTCAGAATGTTGAGTTCAGCCTAAACCTCATTTTGGAATATTCACAGGTGAAGAACATGCCCTCCAAAAGTAGAGCCACTTTCAAATAATGATTCTAGTTAGAAATCCTTAAAAGACAAAGACCGATTTCTCACTAGGCTTGTTCCGGTCTCAGAGCCCTTTTCCCCTCTGCACTAGGCTTGCCAATCCCCAGGTCCCAGTGGGGTTTTTTCTCCTTTCCCAGGCTCCTTCCCACCCCCAGTCAGCTGGCCGGCAGGGGGAAGCCCCGCCCCCAGAGGACCATGTGCCTTTCTCTCTCCGGAGGCTTCAGTCTCCGATTGAAAAGCTTCCTCTTGGGATGGTGTGTTTGTGTTACTTTGAAGAAGTTTGCAGCAACTCGTGAGTAGAGAGGCCAATCCCTCCCTTCAGAGTCACCAGAAATGGGGGGGGGGAGGGAGGGAGGGAAACGTCTGCTGAGCACTTCATTATTCCCTATGTGGAGATCAATTCTCATAGGGTATAATGGGGACTTGATCTGGAGGTTTCGGGGGCTCTGAGGGAGATGATTTTTGAAGTAGAGGCACCAAATTTTTAGTATAGTATTTAGTGCCTCTCCCCAAAGTACCCCTCAAGTTTCAAAATAATTGGACCAGGGGGTCCAATTCTTTGAGTCCTAAAAGAAGGTGTCCCTATCCTTCATTATTTCCTATGGAAGGAAGACATTTAAAAAGGTGTACTGTCCCTTTAAATATGATGGCCAGAACTCCCTTGGAGTTCAATTATGCTTGTCACATCCTTGTTCCTGGCTCCACCCCAATGTCTCCTGGCTCCACCCCCAAAGTCCCCAGATATTTCTTGAATTGGACTTGGCAACCCTACTCTGCGCTTCTACCCGATTTTACACAAGCTGCTGTGGGGCTGTGACTTGCCCCGCCTCTTTCCCATGGCAAGCAAGATCCTCTGAAAACTGGTCTCTGCTTGCTGCAGGAAAGAGGTGGGGCAAGTTGCAGCCCTGCAGCAGCTTGCGTAAAATTGGACAGAAGTGCTGGTGGGGGGGGAAGGGCTCTGAGACTGGAACAAGCCTAGTGAGAAATTGGTTAAAGTGTTGCTTCTGTGAGAATGATTCCATTCTGTTTTTTAAAAGTTAATTAATTACTTTGTCTCCTAGTCTGCTTTCACCCATAGATTAGTAATTTGCTAGAAACATATATCTGTCCATCCGTCCATCTGTCTATCTGTCCATCCTTCTTTCTATGTGTCTGTCTATTCATCCTTCTGTCTACACAATGGGTAAAGCTTTATGAGCGGTATAACTGTAGCTTAATACTGGCCTACCTATGTTACTAAAACCTTGCCAAAATAATGAACCAGACCTGAACAGTGTAAGATCCACCAAACTGAAGGCCGCCTATCAGCCTTGTATTGTGGTTTGCCTGGTGATTGACAATGATCCATTTTCTGCTGTCCTAAGCAGATGGTACAAAAATGATAGTTATCCTGTTCCTCTTGGGCTGTACTCAACTTGGTTAGCAGCAAGTGGTTAAGATTTCTAAAAAAAGTTGTGCACCATGTCTGAAAGACATTTCACAGTAGCAGAGGGGAGGGGTGATAACATCTGAAGCTGTCTTATGCAGAGTCAAACTATTGGTATTTCTAGTTCAGCACTGAACTTGTAAATTCAATGTAAATTCACCAGATTCAAGAACAAGAGAAGACTTTAGAGTTGATTGGGGACAACAAGGACACAAAATGTTTACAAAAAACTCTACAGAGAATTGTCCCAAACAATGAAGATACTCATTAAGCCAAGGCTGATTGGTCAGTTGGTTTGGTTATTCTGTTTGTAGCAATCAAAGAATGTTCCAGTGAGAATATTGAGCTAACTTTGCTGAATGCATCTGCAAAACAACTTGGTAGCCAGGATTGCCAGGTTTCCCCAGCTATCAGCCGGGGATGGGAAACAGGGTTACCAGATCCAGGTTGGGAAACCCCTGGAGTTTTGGGAATGGAGACTGGGAAGGACAGGGACCTCAGTGGGGTACAATGTCACAGAGCTGACCCTCCAATGCATCCATTTTCTCTGAGGGAACTCTGGACACTGGCATCCCTACTTGGTCAGCCTGGATGCTGACTGCACATGCACATTTTATTTATATTCCAGGCCAGAGTGGAATTTCTTGAGCTGTGTCATACATCTCATTGTGCCATACACCCGAGCATTATGAACTGGACAAATTTGTATTTTGAACTAAGCAATTATGAACTGTGGCAATTTGACTGGCCACTCCTGAATCTCAGGGGACCTTCATAAGTGGCCTCAACTGAACCACAAAAAGCTGCAGCCAGGGGAGGAGGGGCAAGTTCTGGTGCAGAGCAGGTTTTTATTATTATGGGAGCGCACAGACTGGGAGTTCCTAATCTCCTGTGATAGGAATGAGGATAAGTGGGCTGTTAGTTAATAGAGGCAGCTAAGAACAAGGATCATAAGCGATTCTGGAAAATAGTTGCAGGTGCTGAGAAAGTAGGTAATGCCAACAGGGAGTATATAATCCCCGCAAGAATATGGGAAAATCATTTTGAAGAACTATATAAAGGAGATAACTGGGAACCTTTCCCATTGAGGGATCTGAATACTACTACAACTTGGGATCCAGTTTCATCCGAGGAGGTGAAATTTTATATTAAAAATCTTAAAAGCGGAAAAGCCCCAGGTAGTGATTATGGGTGTTTTTGCACTTAGCATTTGCTACCGTTATTCCGCAGAGGAATTCTGTCCGGATCATTTCCCCCATTTTCGCACTATGGTCTCTTTTGCGCAGTCTGTTTCCATGCAGCCCTGCGTCAAATCATTTTCGCACTAGCATCGACTTGACTTCGAGGCCCTGTCAATAATTTTTTTTAAGCGCATGGCTGGTTGCATTACTGCAAAACAACGTAACACGTCACCGCTGTTCCTCCCCTTTTTTTCACGGGCAAACAGCATCACGTGTGCCGCTTATGCTTAAGTATTGGCTGCAGCTGTAGCATCCTCCACAGCCCTTTATGTATTGACAGAAGCATTCGCAATGGAGAATCTGGTTAACGAGACTGTGGCGTGTCTTTATTCCATAGTGGAGGTTTTGCTTTTGTGCCTGTACGCCGGACGCCAACTCATTAATGCACATGCAAGGAGATCCTTGTACAGCAGTCACAATTCTCGCGAGATCCCCCCCCCCAACACTTATGTCCGCAGGGATCGACCCTGATGTATGATAACGCTGCATTAAGGATATGACAAAGCTCCATAGTTGCGAAATATCGCAGTAACGCAATCAAATAGAAGTAGCTAAAAAAACCAGCAGGCACTGCCTAACTGGCAATGATGCACACTTGCTTCTGACCACTGCCATCAACTTATGTATGATCTGAAGGATGCGTATCAATTGAAGTAGTAGTAAGCAGGATTCCCCAAAACAAGCTGTGGATGCTGCCCTCAGACTTCGATCTAACGGAATGCATCATGCATGTGTTGTGTATGCTGTATGGCACCTCATTGATTCCTTGATTCATTGAAATTTTGGAATTTCATAGCTGTGAAATATCGCTATTACGCAAGGAACTAAAATGAAGAAAAAAAAATGGCCGGGTGGGCACGTTTCGGAAGCACCATGAACACACACTACTAGGTTATACGGCTGATGATTGGCCAGGCCAGCAGCGTACATGATTTGCATTGCATTGCATGTCCCAGGGAGATGGAGTGGGAGGACTGAAAGGCAGAGGAGGGTGCTGCCCCCAAAGCAGTCGATGCGGAATGGGATGAGCTTCCCACAACAAATTCCGCGGAATGGATTCGCAGGTTTTAGGAAACTCCGCTAACATGCGCATCCAGATACTGCGCGATGAAAGTGCTGAAGCTGCGGATCAAACCGTGACCACGGAGCAACATGTGCGAAATCAAGCAAAAGATCTGGAGGTAAATGGGATGCCACCCCGGGGTAAACGCTAATGTGAAAACACCCTATATTACAGCAGAGCTTCTAAAAGCTAATTTAGACTGGTGGTCCCCAATTTTGGCTAAGCTCTTTACATATATTGATCAAACAGGACAAATTCCAGAGGGATGGGGGCTGGCCATAATAATTCCAATATTTAAGAAAAATAACAGATCCGATCCCCATAATTATAGACCTATTAGCTTGATAAATATCGTATGTAAACTGTACACCAAACATTAATGTATGAAATTATGTAGATGGCTAGAGCAGGAAAAGATCCTTAAACCTGAACGGGGGGTGGGGGCATTATAAAAGGCCGTTCCACCCTAGGTCATTGTCTTGTTCTAGATTATTTAGTTCAAAAATACACACATAACCATAAGGGAGTTTTATATGCTGCATTTATCGATCTGAAAGCAGCCTTTGATTTGGTTGTGAGGGAAAGATTATGGGCTAAATTAAATCAGACTACCATAGACAAGAGATTACTACTGTTGATGGTTAATTTATATAAAAACACAGCTCTACAAATACGATATATTGCAGATGGTAAGCGATCGAAACCCATTCAAGCGCAAAAAGGTGTAAGGCAGGGATGCCTTCTTGCTCCCTTTTTATAACCCACCTGCATGAAATTGACAGCTTAGCTCCCATTTTAGGCAAAGGAAGAAAGATTTCTGTCCTAATGTACACAGACAATGTCGTGCTCCTCTCATTATCTAGAGGGGGTCTAAATAGGGCAATGGAAAAATTTAGCACGCAATGCCAAAACGAGTCACTTGCAATAAATTACTCAAAAACAAAGATTATGCGCTTCCATAAAAAATACAAAGAAATGAAATGGATAATGGATGGGGTCCGGGTAGATCAGGTTAAAAATTTTAAATATCTGGGATTAACTTTTACATTTAACTGCAGGGCTTCCAGTCATATTCAATATACAGCATGTTCAGCACAAAAGAGTGCAAATGCTATATTGCGCTTCTTTAGGAATGAGGGAGCCCAGTATGGGCCGGCTGCTCTTAAACTTTATTTGAGCAAAGTTCTCCCTCAGATGATTTATGAAACGCAAATATTGTCTGTGAGTAAAATTAAAGAATTGGAGTTAGTGCAATCGAAATTTCTTAGAGCACTTTTTTATACCCCGAAAGGTACTCCAAGTTTGATATTGAGACAGGAAGCTGGTTTATCTACAGTCACATTGAATGTCTGGATTCAGAGGTGTAACTATTGGGTTAAGACTCATCTGAACCCGTTGGGGCTTATCCCTGATTTTCTGACATCAACTCCTTATCCCCAATGGTCTCATAGAGTAGTTGATAAACTGAAATCAATTGGGTTAGATCCTGAAAATGTATTAGAGGGAGGGCAGAAGTATCCAAGGAGTTTGATTTCTCAAAGATTTAAGGATATCGAAGCACAAAATGATTATGCAGGCCTACCTTGTTATTACAAGTAACTGAAACTGGGACCAAGCCTAAGATCTGCATTTTATTTTGGATTTATAAAAAATCCTAATTATAGATGGGCATTTACTAGAGCCCGTTTCGATGCGCTCCCATCAGCAGTCCTTTTTGGTAGATATACCCGGACTCCCATGCATCAGAGGATTTGTTTTTGTGCGTTGAATCAGGTGGAGTCAGCTGCCCATATATTTCTTCATTGTCCTATGTATGATGAAGAGAGACAGCAGCTGCTAATAGCGCTTCTCTCACATTTTAAACCATTGGCAAATTATTGTAAATATGCCGAGGAACAAGTGATGAAGTTTTTCTTGGCTGACAATTATGAATTCGTCTCATGCAAGGTTGCTAGGTATTGTTATCTGGTAATTAAAAAGTGTAGATCGTACTGTAAGCTGAGTTATTAGAAGGATTAGTTCGGTCCGGAATTTTAGGAATTATGGCTGTAACTGTCTATTGCCATGTTCTTATACTGTATTATCTTATATTATTTTGTATGCTGGTCTTATGACTGTTTTTAATAAACTTTGCTTTGGTGCAGAGCAGGGGAGGGAGTGCTTGCATGTGGGTCCAATCCATGGTCCTGTGGATAGTGTCTAAAAAGAAGGATACTGCACAACTGAGAGGCTGTCACCAAGTACATCTCTCTGCTTACTTATTTTGCAGTGGTTAATAACCAGGATGATAACCTTCAGAGGCCACAATGGGACACATGATTGGAAGCATGGTAAGTTAGGACAAGATAGCTCCTTCATTCCAACAATAAACTTTTAAAAACTTTTGAGCAGCAAGATTCTTCGTCCATGACTTTGAGAAACTGCTTGATCGCTTTCAGTTGACATGTCTCCTAACAACCAGGCTAGAGCCGAATCAGAGTTGCCTCTGCAGGAGACTGCCTGGTGAAGAGAATGAAAAATAAAAACAAACAAAAAATACCTTAGACAATGGAAGCACCTTGTTTAAAGTCAATAGTAACCGCTTGTTCACTTTGAGTTATCATTTAAATCATTGATTCCTGATGGTTGCTAACAAAGCCCATTCTCCTGAGCTCTATGATGGGTGAATAATGCAGTCTGTTCAGTGCTAGGCCAGCATTCCACAGGACAAAAGCAAAGAAGCTCTGGCTGAGGTGGGTATAAAAGGCAAAAGATCATGAACACACCAAGCCTAGTATAATTGATGGATTTGTATCAGAAAATATACTGAGCAAACCTGGTGCTTGATCATTTGTTGGAGGAGGAAAGGAGCAAATGGCGCCATTTTGGAGAGGGAAAAATAAGGGCTACGCTGTATTCAGCTGAACACTGCTCCATGTAATAATTATGTCAATAATATGTCTTTGTTCTCCCTGGCACAATCCCCCACCTTTTTCCAGATCCAGATATCCACCAAGCTGTGTTAGCATCTCTGTGCTGTTTCATCCTCAGCTTGTCATACAGCAGAGCTTTCGAGACAGATGCCAAAACTATTTCTCATATGATTACTCACAAGCAGGGCTGTAAACTATGGGGGCCATGGGGCTCAAGCCTTGCCCCTGGGATTTCCCAACAGAGACAATGCCCTCTGCCACCCCTACCCCATGCTGCCAGGTAGTGTCATGAAGCTGGTCAGACTGTCAAAGTTTCAAGTTCAGTCAGTCCAGCTTGTCTTTGTAGCAACAAGTTTCTTGGAGGCACAGGGCTGGTTTTGTTTGTTTTTGTAAAGGTAAGAGCAGGAGAGGATCTTCAGTAGACAATATTCTCTGTGAAGAAACAACAGAGAAAGAGAAAGAACATGGAAGGAGAAGATCAATCCATGCAGCTATCAGGAGGCCTCAGTGGTTGGACTGAAGAATATATTTCCTATAGCCTGCAGCTCAAACACTGATGTAAGTACAGCTAGATACAAGTCCAGTAGGACCTTAAAGGCCAACAAAATTTTGGGTATAAGCTTTTGAGAGCCAATGTTCCCTTTGCTGATATCTGACAAAGAGAGCATAGTCTCAAAATCTTATACCCCAAAAAATCTTTTGGACTTTAAGGTGCTATTGGAACCAAATCTAGTTGTTCCACTGCAGGCCACATGGTTACCCTTTGAAACTATTTGATGTAAGTAATGGGTCAAGAGAGTGGCCCTGCCTTAGAGAAAGAAATGGTCAAAATATTGGGGCATCTGCATGCCTATCCATTGCCACAGGGGCTTACAAAGCCACTCACCTACCTTGGCCTATCAGGGTAATTTCAACAGCAAATAAAAGCCCTCCTGAGTACAAACTCTAATTACTATCAAGCAGCCAGGTAAGCCGACCTTCCCTGGATGTCTCCTAGCCTACCAGCCTACTCTACTCTGCCAGCCATTTTATCAGGAAGAAGTCTTCTTTTGTCACCTTTCTGGGAAGCCCATCCCCCCTTAATTCAGTCAGAGCCAGGAAATCCATAGATTCTCTTCCTGGACTCATCCTGAACCCCTGGACATTATTCCTTTGAAATTCTTTTGTGCCAGCTGTTTTCTAATCAGGAACGCACAGGAACGCAGTTCTGGCCAGCCTGGCCAACACTCTGGCTCAAACGCTCAGAGCAGGCGCAAAGTGCTGATGAGGGAGGGAAGAAGGATGGGAAAGAGTTCTATCCCAAGAAAGTGTATTGCTAGTGAACATCTGTGTTGGGAGGGCAGTGGGGGCTGTTGATGTATAACACCCATCTGTTCACAACGTTACTTACACTCACCTTATTCTGTTTGTTTTCTCTACTGCTATTAATCATTAATGGCAGGATGGCCACACTTCTGGTGACATCAGGGAGTGTGACCTAATATGCTAATAAGTTCCTGCTGGGTTTTTTTCTACAAAAAAGCCCTATCTATAACTATTGCTGCCCTGCCAGCCAAACTGTGCTCTTCACTTGCAAAAAAGAACAACTCTTTCCTCTAGGACTTGGGAACATATACTTGCCATGTAGGGGCACTCTTCTACTCTTTTACCTTATTCTACCTTATTTTATTTTTTTCCTTTGGAAGATCTGCCTAAAACTCCTACTCTCAACCTGTGAATCACCAAAACAGACAATGTACTGGAAGTTAAAGTGATTTTGGTATTCTGGGACTTGCAGCTTTAGATAAGGGGAAATGAAAATATCTCTGTCTTTAGTCATACATCTGTACATGGAAGAGATAAAGTTGGTTCCCCAAATATGGAAAATGAGGTGATTCCACTGACTTGGGTTCTACTTCAACCAAACAAATGCTCCCATATTTTCAGGCCAGAATTTACTGTGGGTTCTGAGATGCATTTGGAGATTCACACTGAGGCGTTTTCCAGACTGTAGCCGCTTTCAGTTTTTTTGGTTGGTGTTGTGGTGGTTCCAATGATTGCGCTATCAGTGAGATCATTACATACGTAACATTTTTCTTTGCTTTTTCCCTGCCAGTATTCTGTCTGTTCACATTCACATTGTGGATTGGGTTTCTACTTTTTTTTTTTGCACATGCACTGAAGTATTGCAGTGCTTGAGTAGCCACAAGGGGACTGAGAAATCCCCTTACAAGTACATTCCCTGCCCACCACACCAAACCTTAGAGTCAGACCTGGTGTATGTGTCTTGCCCCTTATTGGTTGCCTCTTTTCCTGCATTTGAGCATTCTCTCTCATTGGCTCCCCCATAAAATTTTGAATTCCTTAAGATCACTGCAGATGGGGACTGTAGCATAAAATTAAAAGATGTTTGCTCCTTGAGAGGACATCTATGGCAAACCTCAATAATATAATAAAAAGTAGAGACATCACACTGCCAACAAAAGTCCATATAATCCAAGCTATGGTATTCCCAGTAGTAATGTATGGCTGTGAGAGTTGGACCATAAGGAAGGCTGAGCACAGAAGAATAGATGCTTTTGAGCTATGGTGCTGGAGAAAACTCTTGAGAGTCCCTTGGACTGCAAGAAGATCAAATCAGTCAGCCCTAAGGGAAATCAACCCTGACTGTTCCCTGGAAGGTCAGATGCTGAAGCTCAAATACTTTGGCTGCCAAATGAGAAGGGAGCACTCACTGGAGAAGATCCTGATGCTGGGAAAGACAGAAGGCAAAAGGGGATGGCAAAAGATGAGATGGCTGGACAGCATTACTGATGTAACTAACACAAATTTGAGCAGACTTGTCTGGATCACAAAATCTACTCACAATCCCCAGCCCTAAGGAGGCCAGGCTCATGACAACTAGAGCCAGAGCATTCTCTGTAGTGGCTCCACGCTGGTGGAATGAGTTGCTAGAGGAGGTCAGGGCCCTGCAACAGCTCATACCGTTCTGCAGGGCTTGTAAGACAGCACTCTTCCACCAGGCATTTGTAAACTAGACTGCTGGCCACTACAGTCCTAGGTAACTTATGAACCATCCCTTGTAATTTGCTGTACACCAGCTGCAGAGAAGACAACTTAAGATCGGCTTACAGAGAATTGAAAACTTAGATTATAGCACTGAAATATTTTATGTATGCTATGTTTTTATATTATTCTATGGTCTATGGTTTTAATGTATTACTGTGTTTACTCATGCATATGCATGTCTATGTGAGCCCCCCGAGCCCGCCTAGGCGAGGAGGGCGGGATACAAATGGAATAAAATCAATCAATCAATCAATAAATAAATAATAAACTTCGGAGGATGGTGGCTTGGCCCATGGGGTTGCAAAGAGTCAGACTCGACTGTGCAACTGAACAACAACAAAACCTGACTTGCATCAAGTACACAGCTCACAACAACTTGTTTCTTTCAACTGCTTATTTTTAGGCTAGTTATGTGTACTGCAAAATGTATTTGAAAGTGGTTCCCAGGGACATGCTAGAATTTGCTCTTGAGTGTGAATGAAGGACAGGTAAGGAAGACAATGATTGGCTGATGGTGTTGGGCCTCCCAATGGGACTGACCGTTTGTTTCAGCTCCAGTGCTGAAATGTTGAAACACCGGCTTGCAATTTTTTTTTTAAAAAAAATGCTCACCACCAATACTTTCTCTAAGCTGTGGAGTCTTGTGAGCAAAAATTCTGCTTTGTGAGCTACTGGCATTAACGTTGTGAGCTGCTGCATAAATTATTGTTCTTTGGAGTCATCCTTCTTGAGCGAAGACAAAAATGTGTGAGCCGGAGGCTAAAAAACTGTGAGCTAGCTCACACTAACTCAGCTTAGAGGGAACCCTGCTCACCACTCAAACTGGCCTTTTCTGGGTGGGTTCAGGTGGCAGTCCATGAAGTGGAAAAATTGTTCAGATTCTAAGCCAGAGGTTATCTTTTGAATTCATTCTGCAATGGAAAAAACTAGTTTATGAAAAAATGGGAAAAAACAAGGGTAAACTGGGACAGCACAGAGACATTAACAAAGTTGACTGCACACAAGACCCCCCCCCCTCCCCCTGGCCACATAGGAGAATGAAAATGGAACATTAGGGCACTCTGGAATATACCTCCATATCCAGTATGTGAGTGATGTAGTCAGACTGGTGAGACCAGCGTTCAAGTTCCCACTTAGCCATGAATCATGCTATCTGAACTTGGGCCAGTCACACAGCCTAAGTTGTGAGGAAAAGACTAAGAGGAGGAAGTTTTTCCTTTCATACATGAATGAAATATTTACTCAAATTGTCTCCATGAAGGAGTTCCTCTCTTCTTACAGAGTCCTCTTTCTTTGACTGAGATTCAGACTATAATGAGTGAAAAAATTCCAGTTTTAATTGTTGATGGCATATGGTTTTTGGAAATATAAACAATATCATACTGAAATAATTTAATATAGATTGGCCTGGACCAGGTTCAGGCCTGTGCCCCCACCCCACCTCAGAGAAATCGAGAAGTCTACGTTCTTGCTCACAGCTGTGGCTTTTTCTTCTATAGCGACACTTTGAAATTAATGGGTTTGACTTTGGTTTTTCCAAAAGTAGATTGAAATTCAAAAGTTTCTGGCTCCTGAGCTTGACCCAAGAGTATATTCGGTTGGAGCTTGGCTTCACTCTTCTTGGAGTTATATTTACTGAGATCCATTCTGTGTAAATCAAGAATGGCTCAAGTTATTTTTGAAGATATAATTAACTAGAATAATAAAGGACCCAAGAGATTATGTTCATATTTTGAGACAGAAACACACAACTATAACTGGGTTAGCAACCCTAATACAATGATACCTCTGATTTCTGGATGCCTCTCTTTCTCAATGCTTAGTGAGACTCCTTCTGTTTCCATCATTCTCTTTTCAGAGTATGGAGGGACTGGGGGGCTTTTTTTGTAGCAGGAACTCATTTGCATATTAGGCCACATACCCCGATTTAGCCAATCCTCCTGGAACTTACAGGGCTCTTAGTACAGGGCCTACTGTAAGCTCCAGGAGGATTGGCTACATTAGAAGTGTGTGGCCTAATATGCAAAGGAGTTCCTGCTACAAAAAAAGTCCTGCAGTGCTATTCACCATCAACCACTAGAGCCACATGATTACCACATGCCCTGTACACAACCCCACCAAACACACACAAACAACAATATAAGATACAACTATTAAAGATGCAACTATAACTTTCTTAGTTACCAGAGTAGCTCTACACATGCAGGATTGTCTCTTCACACCACTGTTGAGCCTCAGTCGGTGCTTGTGTACCCCGAGTGAGGGGAAGGGTTTTCTTCTCAGCCTTCCCGCTCTCTCCTCAGCATGAGGCTGAAAAGGCTGGGGTAAGAGAGTGAAATTATCAAGGCTCACAGAAGACAGCAAGCTGGTCATGGAGATGAGGGTAAAACCATTACCAGCCCACTGTGGCAGCTTGCTGTTTTACTGGGTGGCTGCTGTGGTGGTTGTACTCTCTCATCTCTGTCCTTCCAGCATGCTGGGATGAGAGCACAGAGGCTACAGAAATCAGTGAGGACTGTTAGAAAAGACAGACCCTTTATATCCTTCCTTGGCACAAGGCCCATAGCTTAGGGAGCCTCACAGTTTACCCATCCTCCAGTCCCTCCATTGGCAGCTGTTTCAAGGTGGGAATGACCTGCCAAGTACAGACCCTGAGATCCCTTAGCTGGAGATGCCCAGGGCTGAAGGTCTGAACTTGTGCATGCAAAGCATATGCTCTGAAATGGATCTATGGCCTTTCCCCCCAAGTGGCTTGGCTTGGCTTGGCTTGCACTGAAGGAAGTTGTGTTATGCTGAAAGGGTGGGTGGGGGGAATTACATATAGTGTTTCAAGTCTGTCAGGCAAGGAAAACTTGGGCAGCAACTTCAAGCCTAAAAGGCATAGAGGTTGCAAATGACTAAGTCAGGAAAAGAAAGAAAAAGTCATGCGAATGTTTCTCATCACTGTGGTAAGGTAAACCTGTATAGAGTCAAAAGCATAGGAAATATAAAATGGATCTAGTGCTTTTGGAAATCACAGTGTTTCTCAGCAATAAAAACAATTTAGCTTTTTCAATCATTCTCCTACAGTACAGGATAGATCTTTCTAAACCACACAGGGAGTTCACTGGATGCTCACATTTGCAGCTTAAGCCAGAGTTTGTTTGTCATTCTCAGCTGGTAGGGGCACAGTGTAGCTTGCAGAGAGCAGGCTTTCAATCCCAGGCAATTCATAATCAATGAAGTATGAAATAATTCAACTATGCATTTCATTAAATTCCACAGATGCTGTACTTCCTGTACGGGTCTGTGCTTCCTGCACTCCTAGTTCTCCTGAATCAGGGCCAAAGTCCTAATTATGCAAAAAGGACATGATCTCCTCCCCCCCCCCCCTGGAAACAGCTGCTTGGGGTGGGTGATTAGGTCAAGAAAAAAGATGCAGGGGAAAGGGTCAAACATCTCCCACAGCTGTAACTGTGAAGAAACTGGGACCCTTTTGCCGCTGCATTTCAGTTTTTCAAAACTGGGAGATCCAGTCCCAGATCTTCCATAAAATATGCATTTTAGTCTTCAGAGAAGCAGTGCTCAAGAGGCTAATTTGTATTTTATGAAGGAACATAATGCTTGGAGCCCAAAGCAGGACTCCTGTATTGAGGATGTTAGGTAGTTTAGAAGAACATTGCACAGGACAGCAATATTTTGTCCCAACACTAAAACTTGAAGCAAAGCCCCCATGTTGACAAGTGGTGAGAGAACTATATATGCCATCCTGTATGATGGTAGACAGATAGACAGGTAATGGTGTTCCCTTAGGTGTATAGGACCCAAACCACTGAAAACTGTGTAACTCACAATCAACTTAATTGTAGCCAAAAACTAACAAGCAACTAGTGTACTTCTAGATATTTCTAGCATTTCAGTAATGCCCCATCAATGCCATCTTCCTACTTACCATACCATACCAAACCTTTAATGGCATAATAGAATCAGATAAAAATACACAGAATATAAAAATTTAAACATTGGAGATATTAATTCAAGATAAAACCGAGCTTACAGATGCATTCAAACATGGTCAGAATTAAATTTAAGGATTTCAGCCAGAAATTTTGCCACAGCCTCACTAACCACCCCCTCAGTATCACTCAATAAATAATAACAGGGTGGCAGAATAGACAAATCTGGAGAAAAAGAAAGCTTGCCAAATAAATCTTTACGGAGGTTATGGTATAAAGAACAATCAAGCAATATATGCTGGATTGAGTCAGGGGTATTTGCTCCACAGGAGCAAAGTCTGTCGGCTAAAGGGACTCGCTGATATCTCCCTTGTAAAACTTTGGAGGGAAACACGTTTAGTCTAGCCAACATAAATGCCCTGCGATGACTTGGAGTGGTTAGGTCTGATAGATAATTGGGCATTTTGCCACAAAAAGCATAAAGACCTAAGGAAGCTGGAGAGCAAATATAAGGGTCAGTTGGCCGTAATTTCATTTCCTCCGATTCCCATAGTCTCAGTTTAATACATCTGAAGATATATGACTCATCAGTGGTAGAAAAATCATCTACCATTAACCCCAATTGATTGAGTTTAGACAGAAGTACTGCTGTCCAGGATGAAATATATGGGTCTCTTTTCATACAATCAAGAAGGCTGTTGGGATCTGTTCTAAAATGAATTTTGAGCCAGAATTTAAACACTGCAATCCAGGCTTTTGTCTCCACCAAAGACTGACCCACTTCAGAGCAGAGAGCAAAGTAGGACACACATTTTGGCAAACCAAGAATTTGTCTAAAGAATGAGGCTTGAATGCCCTCCACTTTCTTGGTAAAAGCTGAGATCCAAATAGGGATACCATAGAGGATTTGGGCAAGCGTTTTGGCTTTGAACACTTTAATAGCTGCTGGAACTAATTGGTTGCCCCTTGCAAAGAAAAACTGTTTAATTTGAGCAGCTGAACATTTAGCCAAGTTGACGGTGTTGTTACGATGTGAAACCCAGCTTAACTTGTGGTTAAAAGTGATCCCCAAGTATTTAAAAATTTTTGTTTGCTCGATTGTTGAATTGCCAATAAACCATCTCTGTGGGCGCCAGCAGTTTGAAAAGACAACTACTTTAGATTTGGTGTAATTGATAGTAAGTGAATTACAATTACAGTAGTCATAAAAGGCATTCAAATACCTTTGCAGGCCCACTCTTGTACAAGAGAGGATGGTAGTGTCATCGGCATAAAGTAATAAGGGGACCGCTCGGCCTGCAAGTTTAGGCGGATGACCGTTGACAGGGTTCAAAAATTGTGCCAGGTCAGTTAAAAATAGATTTAAAAGATGCGGGGCCAGCAAGCAACCTTGTTTAACCCCCTTTAACGCTGGGATTTTACTAGTCAAGTCACCGCTAGAAGAAAATTTCACTTGGCAAAAGGTATTAGAATGAAGTTTCCTCAAGAGAAACAGCAGACGAGTCCATTCCCAGGTGACCTAGCTTGATCCATAGTTGGGCTCTATCTATTGAATCAAAAGCACCCTTCAAATCGATGAAGGCAGCGTATAATTTTTTTGACCCGGTATGCATATATTTTTCAGCAAGGAGGGCCAGAGTGCAGCAGTGATCCATAGCAGATTTGCCTTTGGAGAAACCAATCTGTTCAGGACCTATGATGTTGCCTAGGCGCATCCAGTCAGTTAATCGGAGTTCTAAATGTTTTGCATACAGTTTGCCCACTATAGGTAATAAACTAATGGGGCGGAAATTTTCTGGTAACTCCAACCCCCCCTTTTTGTATATTGGAATAATTATAGAGTCAAGCCAAGAGTCAGGGATGGAGCCATGCAGATCGATAAAAGAGAACAATTTTGCAAGGGAGCATCTTCCTACTTGAGCCCCCAGGGGTCCTTAAAAATCATCTTGTCCCCTCTGGAACCCAACTCCATTTCATAACGAGGTTCTGTGCTTTCTTGATGGTGACAAGGAAATTATTTCATAATTTCAGTTTTGTCATGTTTAGAAAGCATGATGTCCAGCTCATAGCCAGTTTAGTCACAATCTGCTCAAATTTGACTTGTGGTTGGCACCTGAGCAAGTTGGGGAGAGGGGTGTCAAATATTGTTAACCTGTCCATCCACTGACTGTGTATGGTATGTCTGTAGGCAAATACTGTTGGCTATTCCACAGAGCCAAGAATGCCAATGTGCACATGGCAGCTTCCCCTTTCTTATTTCGTTGCAGTCTCCTTCATTTGCAAGTGCAGGAGTGAGAACTGCTCACCCCCAACCTGCCAGCAGTTGGGGACCGAACTGAGCAGCACAGCAAAGCTTTTCCTACTCACTCTCTGCTATAACCGAAGTCCTCAGCCAAGAAGAGCTGGCCTGCTGCCTGCCTAGCACAACTGCTTTGAAAAACTGGTTTTGTGTTTTCAAATGGCTGCCATAGCTTTGCTTTCTTTCTGCTTTAATGTAAAAACAGTTTGACATGGAAGGCGGACCCAGGATCAACATCAAAGGGAAGAGCTATTCAGCACATCGTTTGCATTACAAGAAATCTTTCCTGACATTATTAAAAGTTTAAACAAGTCATTACATTTTTTATAGAAATGATGCTGTTTCATAGTAACAGTAATTAATTTGGGCTTTTATTGTAATTAGCACTAGTATCAAACATTTTGACGATTAAAATTGTATTGTTCTAAGAAAAGCACTTGACCAAATATGTTTTGACCAATGAAAAGTTTAACATAATTATACCACACTGATTTTCAGGGCTGCCAACCTTTGATTTCAAAAATGCCATGATTTGTCTATAATAAAACATGTATTACATCATCAAAGAACTATATTTAAGTATAAACATTACTACATGCATATAAATATATGCATCTATAGCTTTAAGAGTGACAGCAGCAGCAGCTTCCTTCCTCCCCCAGCTCTGTGTTTCTCTCTGCTTCCCTCCCTTGCAGACATTTTACAGGCAGCCTCCTTCCGCCTTGTAATCAAGTTTGTGGTCTTCTGTGGGACTTTGTGCACCTGCCTGACTCTTGATCGTGAGACCAAGAAGAGATTAATTCAAAGACGTCCCTTCATGACTATGAGTGTCTCCCAAATCCACAAGTAAATGAAGAAGAATGCTGTAGTCACAACTGAGCTGGTGGAGGACATGTTCCACCTCCCAGAAGAGCCTCCTAAAGGACACAGAAACTGTCTGCTGAATCCTCCTGCACAGGGCTTTTTGGGGTTTTTTTGAGCAGGAACACACAGGAACACAGTTCCGGCTGGCTTGGTGTTAGGGGGTGTGGCCTACTATACAAATAAGTTCCTGCTGGGCCTTTTCTACAAAAGAGCCCTCTGCAAAACAATGGTGCCATCAGGGGGTGTGGCCTAATATGCAAATGAGTTCTTGCTGGGCTTTTTCTACAAAAAAAGCCCTGCTCCTACATGACTCCATGCTCTACAAACTGAGTACTTTGCAGTCTCAAGAGTCGATGAATCAGGGCTGAACTTGGGGGCAAGTAGCCTGTCTGGGACAGTGGGCTTGGGGAGCACTACATGGGTGCCAGTCACAAGCTATCTACTGATACATCCACTCAATTATGGCTGCATCCATCCACTGCAGGCTATCATACTGTTATTGCTGTAGAGCAATCCTTTGCAATTGTGGACCAGACAATCCGGTTGCAAATGGCTGCCATACAGCAATAATAGGGGACATGTGAATGCAGTCAAAGAGTACAATCATACTAACTGTAAAGCTGACAACACTGACCTGTGTGGCCAGCACTGCATTAATATTCTTTTTATCTTTATCTATATGCAGGAAAATTTACACCATCAATTGCCTATTCAATAAACCAAAGCACATGAGTGACTGCAATTGAACATTCAACCATTGAATATCACAAGATTAGTAAGCATCAGACCCAAATAAAATTGTTTTTATTTTCTCATACAGGGCATAAATAAACACAGACTTACAGATTCTAGTTTGCAGATGTATTCTCTTTAGGGACTGGAATAAATCATCCATGCACTCCAGCACTGCAATCCTGTATGGATTTACACACAGAAATAAGCCCCACTGTGCTTGACCTGGATAGTCCAGGCAAGCCTGATCTCATCAGATCTTGAAAGCTAAGCAGGGTTGACTCTGGCAAGTACTTGGATGGGAGACCTCCAAGGAATACCAGAGCCAAGAAGGCAGGGGCAGGCTTTATTCAGCCACCTCTCTAAATATCCTCCAGGCCTCCAGTAGGGATCAGAGGAAACCATGACTTCCAGACACAGACACAAGCGCACACACAAATACAAAAATACCTCCCCCCCCCAAAAAAGAAGAAGTAAGCCCCGCTATATGCAGTGAGGCTTATGCCCAGGTGATGAAGTTAGGTGAATCTTCAGTTAGATGAAGATTGAGAAGATGCGAGTTCAAATCCTCTTTTATCCATGAAGCTCAAGCTTCCTTTAGCCATGAAGTTCTTATGCTCTCTCTCACTCTCAGCTTTGCAGGGTAGTTCTGAGGATGGAAATGGGGGAAGGGAAAGCCATGTCTGCTGTCCTAATCTCCTTGGAAGAAAGGCTGAATGAAAAATGTAATTAAAAGAGCCATATATGGGGCAGAATGCTAACATATGGAAATTCTGTTTCCTCCTCAGTAGGATGCGGATGGGGGCAAGGAGTTTGCTGTGAACCTGTATTTGAATCTGTGTGGTGTATATCCTTACCTATTTTAATTGATTACTCACTACAGGCATATTTTAATAAATAGGGGAACTTTTTAATAAGAGCACTTGTGTGTATGTGTGTGATTTAAATCCTTTTAGTGTGTGATTATAATAGGGAATGATAAACTAAAATATTAAGGACAGCCTTCTATGCTAACAATGAGTGGTAGCATTTCTTTATTAAATTGTAAATTCAATATCCTCCAAAAGGCAGCTATATTGAGTTTTTATTATGCACAGTGGTTTAAATGACAATGATAAACAATCAGTTAAAAGACAAGTGACTTAATGGTGGACAGGTTTAATATTTATATCTTTGGACCTTCACTGGTCCAGTACAATGACAACAGGTAGAAAGCTAAAATTTGCTATATGCAATATGGAGATGTGAATAATGCTTAACAATATCACTTAACAAAATGCACTGGCGTGTCCATGTGTTCCTGAAAATTATGGAACTCCCCACTCTTTACCATTAGGTATTTTAACCTGCAGAGCTAACTTTTTGACTACACACAGATTCACACTACCCCCCCCCCCCAATGCAGCACTTTGAACAAAGTACTACATTGCAGTTGTTAGCTGTCTTAGCAAAACCTGGGTGTCCCTATCCATTGCAGATGTAAAATAGCGTAGCAAAACTAGCAAGCTGTCTTTGTATTTTTTGTGACTAGGTCTGAATAAGACATGGTTACATTTCACTCTGTATTTCCTGCATTTTATGACCCCTTGACCCTTTGCTTCTTATTTTCATCATGCCTACCTAAAAAGGCCATCTACTGAAGAGCTGCTTGTTGCACCTGAAAAATTTGGGTTCTAGTCATGAAAGCTTGCCCTGGAATAAAATGTTTGCCTTTTCAAGGCCACAAGACATCTGTTGATCTTTTTTCTGCTGCAGAATAACAGGAAATGCTCCCGCTCCGCCATGACCTCCCCACATTGGAGACAGTATGTGAACTTGAGGGCCTGTGCCTGTCTTCTGGTTCTGTTCTGGACCGCATCAATACACTCAGCCTAGAGGAAGTTGACAGAATCCTCTCTACTGTACGTCCAACAACTTGTGATCTGGACCCTTGCCCCTCCTGGCTAATTAAAGCTTGCCAGAGGGCGCTCAGATATCCTATACGGGATATCGTAAATAGATCCCTTGTGGAAGGGCGTTTTCCAGCACCTCTTAAAGAGGCTGTGGTCTGCCCTCTCCTGAAAAAATCAACATTTGACCCGGCCGAATTGGCACATTACTGGCTGGTCTTGAATTTACCCTTTTGGGGTAAAATTATTGAGAGGGCAGTAGCACTACAGTTACAGAGCTTTCTGGATGACGCTTCCGTCCTAGACCCTCACCAGTCTGGCTTCCGCCCAGGTCACGGGACGGAGACAGTGCTGGTCGCCCTGGTGGATGAACTCCAGCGGCATCTGGATCGAGGTAGCTCAGCGGTATTGATGTTGTTGGACCTATCGGCAGTGTTTGATATGGCTGCCCATTGGTTGCTGACCCGCCATCTCACTGACACAGGGATTCAGGGGTTGGCCGTGCAATGGCTTTACTCCTTCCTTGATGGTCGGGGACAAAGGGTGGCGATTGGGGGTGAACTGTCCCGGAGGCACGTGCTTGACTACGGGGTGCCTCAGGGGGCGGTGCCCTCCCCGATGTTGTTCAACATCTACATGTGTCCCCTTTCCCAGATTGCCCGAAGGTATAGATTGGGTTGCCACCAGTATGCTGATGACACCCAGCTCCATCTACCGATGGATGGCTGGCCTGACTGTGTCCCAGAAAATTTGGACCTGGTGCTACAAGCCGTGGCTGGATGGCTTAGGCTGAGTAGATTGAAGCTCAATCCAGTGAAGACAGAGGTCCTTTGCTTGAGTCGTGGCAGTCTGGGAAGGGAAATTCCCCTACCGGCATTTGATGGTGCACCACTGGCAATGGCGCACAAGGTCAAGAGCTTGGGGGTGCTACTGGAGCCTGCCTTGACAATGGAGGCCCAGATAGCAGCCACTGCTAAATCCACGTTTTTCCATCTTAGAAGGGCAAGGCAGTTGGTCCCCTTCCTGGAGCGCGGCGACCTGGCAACAGTGATCCATGCAACAGTCACCTTGAGGCTGGACTACTGTAATGCCCTCTACATGGGGCTGCCCTTGTGCCAAACCTGGAAGCTGCAGCTAGTGCAGAATACGGCCGCCCAACTGTTATTGGGGCTCCCCAGGTAAGAGCACATTCAGCCGGGACTGCAGGAACTGCACTGGCTGCCAATAGTATACCGGATTTATTACAAGATGCTGGTTATTACCTTTAAAGCCGTATATGACCTAGGACCTGCCTACCTTAGGGACCATCTCTCCCCACATGTTCCCCAGAGAGTACTCAGATAGGGATCACAAAATCTATTAGTAATCCCCAGGCCGAAGGAGGCCCGATTGAAATCAACCAGAGACAGGGCCTTCTCAATTGTAGCCCCCTGCTGGTGGAACCAACTGCCAGATGAAGTGAGGGCCTTGCGGAACCTTGTGCAGTTCCACAAGGCCTGCAAGACTGTCCTCTTTTGGCTGGCGTTCAATTGACTCGGCACCAGTATTTAAGAGAAGTGGAATAAGGCCGTCACCACCAGAATAGCACCAACTCAATATTCTGTTTTAACTGTTTTAATCATTGCATATCTATTTTATTACTGAATGTGTAATTTTAATACTTATTAATTTAATTGTTTGTGGGATTTTATGTTGTTAGCCGCCCTGAGGCTGCTTCGGCAGGGAGGGCGGGATATAAATAAATAAATGTTCCCTCTGATTTTTCTCCCCTACTGAATGGAGCAGTTCACATCCTGAGCAGAATATAGCTGTTGTGATCTTAAAAAGGGCAATGAGCAATGCAAGACCCTGTGTGGCTCCAGACAGCTTCTGAGAGGGGCTTCCTGTGCTAATGAGTGGCTGCTCATATGCACAGCTTAGAGGGAACTCATTTGTGTTACGATACTGAGATACAGAGAGCCAGTCTGGTTAGGTTGTTAGAGTGTTGGACTAAGATTTGGGAGACCCAAGCCTGAATCGCCACTCTCCCATGGAAACTTGATGGGTGACTTGAGTTAGTTGCACACTCAGCCTTACCTACCTCACAGGGATGTTGTGAGGATAACGTGGAGTAGAGCAGAAGAATGTAAGCTACTTCAGGCCCCCCACTAGGGAGAAAGGCAGGGCATAATGGAAGCAAATAAATAATTTGGCCAGCACGTCAACTTCAAAAAGGAAAGCACAGAAAAGGGAAACACTCTGCCCAGATCTTGGAAGCTAAGCAGACCCTGGCAAGTACTTTGATGGGAGACCTCCTTAGAATATCAGGGCTGGGTCGCAGGGGCAGGCAATAAAAGCTACCTCTCTGAACATCCAAGCCCCAGAAGGGGTGCCAGAAGTCAGGTTTGCGCACACACACAAGTTGTTTTTTAAAAAGGAAATACTCTGATTATTGTCCACTGGGGAGCTCCTCAAAGCAAGGCTTAATCACGGCCCACAGCACTTTGGTGCCTGAAACCATGTGACAGCGCTAGGATGCTCTGCTGTGTTCTTGTGCAGTCATCATTCTTTGCAATGATCACAAGTTGGATTGTCAGATCTGTCTGTCTTCCACTCTATTGCAACATCCAAGCTAGGAACCCAAGCTAGAATGCCAGTTTGGTGTAGTGGTTAAGTGCGCGGACTCTTATCTGGGAGAACCGGGTTTGATTCCCCACTCCTCCACTTGCACCTGTTGGAATGGCCTTGGGTCAGCCATATCTCTGGCAGAGGTTGTCCTTGAAAGGGCAGCTGCTGGGAGAGCCCTCTCAGCCCCACCCCCTCACAGGGGATCTGTTGTGGGGGAGGAAGGTAAAGGAGATTGTGAGCCACTCTGAGACTCTGAGACTCAGAGTGGAGGGCAGGATATAAATCCAATGCTGTCTTCTTCTGTTGGAATTCAAGATACTTACATTCCAGCCATCTCGCCTGAGCATTTTCAAACCTGTTTGATGGGCAGATCTTTTGGAAACTCCCCCCCCCCCCAAGCCCACAGCTCTCATGGTAATTCAGACTGCATCGAGGTGCAGGGTCATTAACAGCCATGCCTTCTGGATCTTGGGAAATAAGTGTTCTATAAGTGAAATGCAGAGACTTCTCTACTCTTAGCATGAGCATGCTGGCATTATTGGCACATGGAGCTGGTCATTTCAATGGGAGAAAAGTATAGGTCTTTACCTCAGCTATGGTAGAATTCACATAACACACCTGGCTGGCCTTGCTCAGAATCCGCCCCGCAGTAAAACTAAAGAAACAAACAAGGCCTTTCTTTTAGCCAAGCCCCCCTCTCTCCATGAATGGTCAGAAGGTGGCGCTCCCCACCTGCAAATCAAACAGAACCCAATTATATGTTCAATATCGCTGGAAATCGTTGCTGTTGATAGAGATAAATGGGTAATGCACTACCTATGTAACAATAGTTTAAAAAAAGAAAAAGAAACACCGAACTTTTCATCAGCTGCTAATCATGATTTTTTTAATGCTTGGCTTTGCATTTTCGGAGGAATAAAACCTCAGGGGAGCCCACTCTTTTGTAGAAAATGAAAGGGCATTACAAAAAAAATGAATGTACATGGATTCTAAATATTTCAGGTTGTATGACTTTGTGTTTGACCTTAGCAGAAGATGAACTAATCCTGCAATATAATAGACTTTCATAGAGATATGGAAAATGGCTGCTTTTTTATCTCAGTTGCCATGGGAACCATCAGGGAGAAGGTCTAGCTGAGATGCAATAGGAGGTTATTAAATGTGCGCTTGTGTATATTGGAAAAATACAGCTTTTTGTCATCCTGTGTCACTCATAGGTCTTTAATGCGTAATGTTTAGGTTATTAATAAACGAACACAGGTCCATTTTTAGACAGAACAACTGCGAATGTCGCTGTAAAAAAAACAACAGTACAACTTGAACATTTGCAAAAAAAAAAAAAGCCTTTTCAAAAGGGACAGAAGTCTGCGCTTGGCTTTCTTCCCCCCTACCAGGTTGCGATTTTGCTCCAGCCTCCCCTCCATCCGCGAAGTTTGCATCTCTCTTCCTCTCTGTAACTCAAGGAAACAAAGACGCACAGCCAAACCAGCTGTTTAGAATAAAGCTAGCCAGCTCACCTTTCTTATTGGGGCAGGAGCTAAAGATACATCTGACATCCGGTTTTGCCAGCATTTTTTTTTTGCTTGTTTGTTAAGAACGTCTATAGGTTTGTGGCATTTATATATCATTATTTACCTGGTTGACAGTCCGCCTTTCTCACAGGGACTCCAGGCGGATTACACGTAGCGAGGCAGTACAACCAACAAAAGGGGAGGCGCAATAACCAGTGCCTGAGGATGGAAGACGTCTGCGACCACCAGAAAGAACAAAGCCATAGCTGAAGTATTCACATGGCACACTAAGCAATGCAAAATGACCTCATAGGATCCTGCTCGAAGTAAGTCATGCACAGCAGTATAGCCCACGGGACGCTCAGGTTTCGTTTGTGTGAGCCTTACACTGACCCGAAGAAGGAACCGTGATGGGGACTTCTGTAAACAGCAAGGTTATAAGTTACTCCCCTGAAGAAGCGAGCAGTGACTCAAGAAAGCTCCCACTGCAATAAATATAGTTAGTCTGGAAGGCAACACGGAATTCTTGCTTTTTTCTGCCGCCACAGACACAGCCTGACACCGCTGTACCCGTCTTGACCTGCCCCCTCCCTTTGGGAAGTGGCCCCACAAAGCGGGCATGAAACCTCTCGCTTCTGCGTCAGAACAAGCCCGATGGTCTTCACCTTTCCGCTGAACCCACAGCGAAGGAGAAGTGGCAAGTGAGGCGACCCCCATCTGTGGCCCCGGGGCTGAGGTCCCCCACTTGGTCGTTTATGACCGGGAGATTGGCTTAAAACCTTTAAGACCCGGGAACAAGTCGAACCTTGAAGGGTCGCCTCCCCTCGCTCCCTCCCTCCCCTTCTGCCGGGCAAATTGTACCACCCGCAACATGCCCCGATGGAAACAAACCAGTTTCTTCAGCGGGGCCGGTTTGGAAAGAAATCCCGGTGACAACGCTGGCGGGTTGCGTCAGATCTTCACTCGCAACCTCCCGCGCCACTTCCAGCCAGAGGGTTTGAAAAAGAGGGGCCGAACAGACCGGGCCCGGGGAAGGCAAGGGAGCTCAGCTGTCGGTCAGCGACTGGGGGGACTTGAAAGGGCGAGAGCAGCCAGCCGGTGGGGCTCACTCCTTCGCCCCTGATTCTGGAGGGAAGGCGGTTGCCTGGTCCCAAGCAGAGGCGGCAGTCCAAGCAAACAGGGAGAGGAAACCAAGGGACATGGAGATCTTGTCCCCTCTTGACTCCCCAAAGCAATTCACCCCCCCCCGCTTCCAGGCTCCGCAACAAGGCCAACTCCTCCAGCTGTGGTCTCACCTAGGGAATGTCACTCCTCGCCCACCCCCATCCATCACCTTCTCTGGGCATCTGTGTGCACACAAAAAGGCTTGCACTGAACTGGAGGGGACCCCCCTGGCCAAATAGCGGAGCCCATCTGATGCCTTAGGACTATAGTGGAGAAGTTCAGTCGCCAGGTGTGCGTGGCTCAGGTAGGATGTATCTGATGAAGTGGGCATGCACAGGTCGGCTCATCCCTGGAATAAACCTCGTTGGTCTGAAAGGTGCCCCTGCGCCCCACCTCTGATCCATTGCTTCAGACCAACAGGGCTGCCCACCTGGCTCTGTTTTTATGGTCCAGGTCTGCAAGTGAGTGAACCCTTCTGTCTCTGGAGTGGCGAGGAAGGGAGAATAGAACCGGGCCCTTAGTCGACGGAATGGGAGACAAGCCTTTGGGAAGAGCAGCGGGCGAGTTGGCCAGGCGTCAGAGCGCGATCCCTGGCGGCGCCCTCCACTTGAGATCTCTTCTTGCCCCACCCTGCCCGAAGTCACTTTCAGAGGTCGGTCTTCTAAGTGCCTGTAGCAGCCGCACACCTGAACGGCAGAACTGCTTTGGGATTCGGAAACTCATCGCACCCTCACTACAAGATGCCCCCCGCCGCGCGGTCTCGATGCAGATCAGGAGCCAGGGGATCATTTTCAAAGAGCAATTTATTCACACCCGATCCGCTTTCTTGTCTTGCCGTGCCACGAAAAGCGACGCCTCCCTCCCGGGCTATCCATCACTCCGTGGATTTCTAAGGACACCCAGGAACAAGTCGATCAAGGCTGGCTGGGCAAGATTGCTTTCCAAGACCAACCTTAGAAATCTGGGAAGGACCAGAAAGGCCCCCTCTCCCTTATCCTCAGAGAACCTGCAGAAGGCCCCAGTCCCCCGCCCCACCCCGCAAATCAGTCTTAACTAGTTTCCCGCTGGGACGGGGGTCTCGGGGGAGGGCACTCTCTAAGCTGCTCCGAGTGCCTCCTCCCTGCCATGTCACCTTTTCCTAGCAGAGTTAAAGAAGCCCGCGAACCGGGCAACCCTACACCTGGCGTGTGCGCCCATCGGGATCCGCTCTGATCTCCTCCACCCCCCAGCACACGTGCGTGTGTGCGCGCCGGGGTGCCTGAGCACTTCAGCGCCAGGCGCAAAGCACCAACCCAGGCGGGCGCCTTGTCCAGAGGAGGCACCATTTATGCATGCGATTAGCGCAAGCGAGGCGCCCCCCCCCCCGGATTTCCCCCCTCCTCTCTCCTCTTCGCCCCCCCCCCCCCCCCCAGCACTCCACCCGGGTTGCCTATCTGCCGATCAAACGCGCGGGGATCTGCTCTGGTAAATGATGCATTAGATGGCGGTGGCTGTATTTGTTGTGCGAGTTTTGAAAGGGTCCCGATAATCTGGAAGCGAGAGATAAGGAACAGCATTTATTCAGCAGCACTTTGGAACCAATTTTCAACCCTGTTCAACCCCATTCTCCTGCAGCCTCCAGGAGCCCAGGAGATAAGGATTGGACTATTCATTATCTTCACAAGGAACAAAGATTAGCTAGCAGAGATGAAAAATTACTCCTGGATAGTCATAATAAGGGAGAACCTCGAGAGCTGCAGAGCCCATATTCTCCAGGCTTCCGGGGGCTTCTTCTTCTTCTATATATATAATTCTTTCCCGAACCCTCCCAATACTTTTTTTTTAAAGTCAGTATTGAAAAGGTTGGACTGCCTTTTTTCCACTTTCAAAACAGTCTTCTCTATTCGGTGTCTATCACATTTTTCAATATGTAGAATATGATTGTTAGTCTGCAAGAAGCCGGGCAAATGGGGGGTCGGTTTTCTTCTCTCTCCCCCCGCCCCCGTCTCTCTCTCTCTCTTTCTTTCTCTTTGCAGGCTTTAAAGATGACATCTTTAGTAGGGAATCGAACCAGCGCTGCCAGGGAGAGTGAAGCATCAAGGTGCCCTAATGGGAGAATTCAGAGCCATGCCAGGCTGGGTGGGGGTGGGAGATGGTTGGAATGTGGGTGATTGGAAGTTGGGCGATTGTGGCAGGGAAGCTGGCGGCGGCGTGGGTGACCTATACTGTGCAGCCCGGACCAGCCTGAAAAACTTCCCGCCCAGAAGCAGAGAAAACGAAGAGGCGGTCCCAGACTATGAAGAAATAAATCAAATGCATACATAAATAACAATGATGGGGCACCCATCGCGATATGTTTTTTTTTTTTAATCTCCACCAGGCTGAGTTCAAGTCCCACGGTGGATAACCAACGCAGACACGCAGCTAGTCTCTCCCATTTCTGCAAGTCAATCCATTTTATTACCAGAATGTTCACCCCACCCCCACCCCACCCCCTTTCCTCTGGCCTTTCCTTCCCTCGGATTCCAGTACCTGGAATTGCAACGGGCCATTTCAAACAAGCGCGAATAAATCTGGTTATGTATCTCATCTGCTCGAATGAGGAGTGATACAGGAGGGTAATTAAACCAGTTACTTTGGCAATGGGCTGCTTCGGACTGATAAGCATTATCTGCAGCCTATCGAGGGGCCCTTTCCCCTCCTGAACCGTATCACAAAGACAGACAGAAAATGCCAGCAAAATAGGATTTTCCCCCCTCGTTGCTCATGGGCGTATATATTTTTTATAACCCACATACCATTATGATGATAATTCTTTCCCACTGAAACACCCCCCACCCCCCGTTCCTTCCTTCTTTCTTTTAACACATGCGTGGAGTTTTCCTGTTCGTTATGGCGCTCATGAAAACACCCAGAGATTCTTTTTGGATTCAAGATAGCGGGCACAATCCAGGCAGCCTGAAATCCCTGGGAACTGCAGACCTGAAGAGGCTGCTTTGGAAGTGAATCCCTCTGAAATCAGCGGAACTTCCTTATCAGAAAAGGTGGCCAAGGCTGGGTTCTTCCAAAGCAATCTCGAACAGGTCTGCTCAGAATCCCACTCCGGTGGGGCTTCCTTACTCCCACAGCAATGTCCCCAGGATGGCACTCTGGGCAATGGCATCCTCGGGAACACGAATATCCCTTATTAATAATGACTTGGAAGGAAGCCATTCTGCTCCCTGGTCCGATTCTGTTTTTCATGCGCATCCTTCGCAGAAAAAGACGTTCTGCGCTGTGAAACTGGAGGGCGCGCAGCGCGCGGGTGGGTGTGTTGGGGGCTGCGACTTGGGTTCGGGGCTTTTTTGGGGTGGGTGGGTTGGGGTGTGTGGTAGAGATAGAGAGAGGAGTGTGTGAATGTGAAGGAACTGAACACGCACAGGCAGCCCACCTGAACGCACTCAGGGTCTGTCTTTATAGGCCGGCCAGAAAATAAAGCACAGAAGCGATTTCGTCCACCTATCGCGGAAGAAGCGTCTATATCTTGGGGCTTGCAAGTGTGTCCCAACCGATTAGTTTCGGCTGACTGGACTAATGGCCCAAGAATTTATGAATTTCAAGATCTCCTACCCTCAACACAAGCACACACACACACGCACCTTTTTTCTTTTTTCAATAATGGCTGAGGGGTTGTTATCTGTCTTTTCCAATGTTCTTCACACACACACACACACACACACACACACACACACACACACACACACCATGGAAGAGCAGATGAACGGCCCCAAAGAAGTTGGGGGACGGGAGAGCGAGAGCGAGAGAGAATGATCTGCCAGGTGCGGGTCTTCTAGTGAGGACGTCTCTCCCCACCCCAGTAGGGCGGATGTGGAATTAGTGTACACCTTTAAATCAGTAGGGGAAAGAAGAGGTCTTGAGGGTGAGGAGAGGGGTGTGTGTGCTGGTGTGTCCGGGGAGGGGGCTCTTGCCAGACTTTGCGCTTGGGCTTCACTCTTCCTTGGGAGGCTGGGAAGCCTTTGTGTCGCCTTTCTGTGCGGGGCTGGCGGTGTAATATCAGTTCACTGGAAAATATGAAAGTCAAGTCGCGTCGCCTGTGACAGGGAACGCAACAAAAGGTGCAAGCCGCAGACAATGTGATGTGCTTGTACCGATATTGTAATGATGCAAATGAAGGCGAGGGGACGAGCTGCCTTATTATGTACATAAATACACACTGGCTCCCCGTGCCATCTTTGAATGCAGGAGAGGGAGAGGGAGAAGGGGAGGGGAGAGAGTAACTGAAATTTGCTGCCAGGTTGAAGGCGACTCCCTCCCTGGCAGCCGGGCTGGCTGTCTCTGCCTCCTGCCCATTCATTCATCAGCCGCCTCGCCCCCTCGCGACTCCTCTTGATGCAGAGCCTCCGAAGGGAGCGCCAGGGCAGAGGCGAAAGGGTGGTCGCGCTCAGCAAATCCAGATGTGCCAGCTGCAGCGCCGGACTGCTCCAGTCCACACCGCGTCCCGGGAAGGCAACACCTGAGAAAGCCCAGCGCGGGCCAGAATAATCATAACGACCTCTCTCTCACTCTCTTTTTTAAAAAATAGAGAGATAGAATTACAAGAATAACAATAAGGGAAAGGAGAAGGCGCTCGAGAAGAAAGAAGCGCAGACACCTGGGGAGACAAGGTAAGAGTCTGACACAGAACGAGAAAGGAACAGGGGAGGCGATTCCGCGGAGGCAGTGGCGGGTGTGAGGCGGCCCGAATTTCCCCCCTCTGACAAGGAGGAGGATCCGCTGGGCGACTGGCTGCGCCAAGGGGCTGGGATGCCCTCAGCAGCCAGGGGCTGCCCCTTAGCCAAGGATGGTCCCTGTTTGCGGAGCCTCCCGCTGCGCTCCCTGGAAGACAAAGCACATGGCGGCGGGAGGGGGGGGGGGGCGGGGAGAGAGACAAAAGGACGGGTCTTTTTAAGAGCGGCGACTGCCCCGTGATAACTGAGCCGAATAGGAGGCGGAGGAAGAAAGGCTAGCCGGGGCCTCTGAAATAACTTTTGCTATAGTCGGCTTGGAAGGTCAGAGGGGTGAGGCTATTTTATTGCCGCCCCTTCTGAAAAGGGAAAGTCCCGGCGTAGTGGACGTGGTTTCGGTTGTCGGAAGGGTGTAAGGCAAAAGGACAGACCACTTGCAGGTCTCTCTCTAGAGAGCCGTAGAGGTCTCTCACCTCGGAATACGTGTCGTGTACAAGAAGGCAGGTGCGACCCAGTGAGTTGCTTTTCTAACATGAAGTCGATGAGAGTCCAATTCTGGGGAACGGGGAGGTGTTGTTGTCAAATAAACTTGACCGCCGGGGCGTCTTCTTTCCCCTCCTCCCGAAGGGCGACTTCTGACCTGCACATCTTCGGCGGAGTCTGGGAAGAAGAGGCGGGACGGTCGTCGGGGAGAGGGCGGAGGGGGGCGAGGAGGGCGTCGTTAAAGACTGGCAGATGAAAGGCAGGGCCTGGCCTGGCGAGAGCCGCTCATTAACGGCAGTCTTCAAAGCAGGCGTGGAGCGTCCCTTCGAACCGGGCCGGGCGTGGAGCCCCGCGCCTGTCCTCCAAACCGGAGGAAAACACATTCCCAGTTGCGCACCAAAGAGCACGAGGGGAAATCAGCCCCGGCCCGCCTTTAGGAAAGGAGCCACCCGGTTGCAGCAAGGTAGAGACCTCTTTGCCTGTAGATACATTTGGTACCCCTGGAGGGCCCGGGGGGGGGGGCTAGCCGGATCTCGCCAGATCTCCGAAGCTGAAGCCCGGTGGGTCCTGGTTTGGACCTCCGGTGGGAGCCCCCGGGGCATTCCAGGGGCGCTCTGTAGAGAAAGCCAGTGGCAAACCACCTTGGAAACCCTGCCGGGTCGCCAGAAATCGCCTGCGACCTTAGACGTGCCAGCGTCTGTTTAGTGAAGAGGCAGGAAAACGAAACAGGCAGAATGCACCGCGAAGCTCTTTTTCAATCCTCTATTGGGAAATTGATCTTATGGGTTTCTAGCAAAAACTGCACCACCTCCCACAAGGGGGGGGGGGCATTTCAAGAAAGAAAGGAATAGAAGGGGGAGGGGTGTTAAAAAGAATGATCCCAACTCCGGTTTCCTCGCCATTGTTCGGCGATTTATGCCTAATCCGCCGAGGATTCTCTTCCTCCTCCTCTTCTTCTCTTTAGCCGGGTTGAGTCTCCTTTGGAAACCCCGCAGCTCGGAGGAGCCCCTCTCGCCCGCCCCCTCTGCACCTGCCTGCCTAGGGAGCCCCAGTCCCGTGCAGGAGATTTACGCAGCTTTGCATGTTTTTAAAACCACCCAACTCCAGGCGACAAGCCCTCGCCGCCATCCCTGTTTTTTATTTCCCCCCTCAAGGCCAGCTTTGGAAATGATTCCTTGTTCTTCTCTCACTGCCCCCCCTTCTGTTGCGGGACCCAGCGGAAACCCCCGCAACCTGGGCTGGATCGCTTGAAGGAACAGTGGGGAGGATTTGAGAGACGTCTTTTTAAGAATTATACTGCAAGACAAGGAGAGATTTCCACTAGGGACGCGTATTGGCGAATGCCAGTCGGAAGGGGGCCTTGGATGGCACTTGCCCAGGAGAAAGGGTTGGAGAAATTAGGCCCCCCGCGTGTGGCTGCAGTCAGGGGCAGACAAAAGTCCTCTGCACACTGTCTTTTTAAAAGTGGCAATTTTCTTCGTGAGCGCCGTAGATCTCAAAAGATGACCGTACGAATAATTTTCTTACTTCGGGAAATTAGCTGTCACCTAGCAAAAAAAATTCTCGTTTAACAGGGGCTCAAAATGGCTCAGATTCTCTCTTTTTTGTAACCGAAAAAAGAACTCAAGGCTTTTCTGTTTTATTTTTGCTTTGGCCATTTGAAATATCTAAGCCTCACCGAGTATCTTCCTTTACTCATGGGGCATGGGGTCTGTCCCCATTTTGAGTTACTTTTCCACGGCCTAGGGAACTACCCTTACATCCATCTGATCACTGGATTCATTCTAAGGAGTGTTTATCGGAACTAACCTCTCTACGGGGAAAGATCCCTGCCAGACTTTCCTTTTTGTTCCGCCTCATCCCCGAGAATTTTCTCTAGAAAAACTAAGGATTTTGTCTGGGAAAAGAGAGGCAGGCTGCAGTCCTAAAATCACTTGCCGGGGAATAAACCCCTTTGAATAAAATTAGGCTTACCTCCGAGTGAACCTGCACAGGATTGCACTGCAAACCTGCCTTGTAAATAAATCTTTTGGGGAGGGATGTGGGGAAATCAGTTTAGCAATGGAAGGAGCTCTTGCTTCGGTGGGAATCTCTTCAGATTTCTAAATCCAGTGGAACGTGGGTTTAGAGTTCCGGTATGGACTGGGTTAGAGGGTCGTCATTGTTCCAAGACAGATTCCTCTTTGCTTCAGAAACTGGTGCGAAGGGAAACAGAAAACTGGTGGGGAGGCAGAGAGCGCCTTTGGGCGGCGGGATGGGGTGGGGGGGTGGGGACGACTGCTAATGAGGGGCAGGCAAATTGCAGGTTAACGAAATGTATTTACAAGCGGTCAGGTGCATCTGCTGGAGAGGGGAATTCTTTTTTAAAAAAAGACAAGGTAAGTGTAGGGAGGAAATGAATAGCTGTCTCAAAAGGACGGAATATGAAATGAAAATTATAAGGGATTGAGGAGGGGAGAAGATACAGGATCTTTCTTTCTTTCTTTCTTTCTTTCTTTCTTTCTTTCTTTCTTTCTTTCTTTCTTTCTTTCTTTCTTTCTTTCTTTCTTTCTTTCTTTCTTTCTTTCTTTCTTTCTTTCTTTCTTTCTTTCTTTCTTTCTTTCTTTCTTTCTTTCTTTCTTTCTCCCAAACTCCTCCTCCTCTTCTTCTTTCTTCCGCTGTTCAAATGCATTAGTAGGGCTGGGTACGTTTTAAAGGAGAAAAGGTGGGGACGAGGCTTAAAATCCCACCGGAACAAAGGATGTGAAAGGCCGAGGAAGAAGCAGGCAGGCTGTTGTTAGTGAGGATTTGGGAACAGCTACATGAGGGGGTCTGTTTGTGTCATAGGCTTCTTCTTCTTCTTTTTGCCTGCCAGGAGTCCCAGCTCCTGCCCACTCCGGCATCCACTGGGTGTACAATCTGTTTGGTGTGTCCCGCAGGCTACGGGGGAAGGGGAGAGAGGGGTGCTGCAGGTTTTAATCGGAGCCCTGAGCAACAGTGAGGCAGTCCCAGACATCATCGAAGGCAGAGAAACCTGGTTAAAAAGACTGCGATGTAAGACTCCAGCCGTCTCAGGGGAACCCCTGAAGCTGGCCTCCCCAAGCAGCACACCGGCTTCTGAGTCAACCTCCGCGGACACAGCGGGGTTTACTTCCGAGTAAACCGCAACGAAGCTTTAACTTCAGAAAATTCCAGGGGAAAGTGCGGGGGTGTCCTTATGGAGGGCAAATGCCTCGCATCCTCTTCCTCACACGTGTAGCGCCCTCACACACGCACACGCCCGTTTATACCGGGGCTGTAGATCAGGAGGGAGGCCACTGGCACACGATCCTGCAGCCAGAGGCGGGGGGGGGGGGGGCTTGGTTGCTCGCCTGGACAGCCAACCCGGAAGACACAGCCAGAAAGAGGGGAGGGGAGGGGAGGGAGGGGGAGGGGGGAGAGAGAGTGGGTGTCTGACGCCACTCGTTGTACGTGTTTCTATTTCTGTACCTGACTTCGCCCGCTTGTTGGAAGACTGCGAGGGGACTGCAGCGGCAGCAGCTTGGCTGTTCGCGCAGCCCGATCGTCCCCTTCTCCGGCCCGGGTCGCTTTCCTTGGCTGCCACTCCTCCCTGTCTGTTCACCCCCCCCCCCCCGCCGCCGCCCACACACACATCTCTCTCCCTTCCCCCCGATGCTGGCATTGAGAAGTTGTCTGGTGTTGCTGCTGCCGCCGCTGCAGAGGACGGAGGGGCGCCCTGCGAGGAGACCACGGTCGGGGGCTGCTGTGATGTGAGTAGATCTGATCTCCTCTCCAGGCAGGCAGAAGCGGCTCTCCCGCGCAGGCGCTCCCCCGGCGCGATTCGGTCCATTCTCCCGGCCCTCTTGTTGCTCCGCTTTTCGGACGGAGGGTTGGAACGCTCCTCTCCGGCCCTGCGGCGGGTGGCCGTCGGGGGGTCCCGTCGGGCGCCTCGGCTGCCAGAGACGTGTTCGCCTTTATGGTGCCACAAGCCTCTTTGTCCTTCAGCGGAGGCCACGGCCAGCGCAGAGGCTGCGGGAGCCCTCTCTGTAGCCGGCCGGGCAGGAAAGGTGAGCAAGAGCGACGGTTACTAAAGGGCCAAGGGGAAGGCGGCGAGCGGGGCGGCGAGAGGAAAGACAGGACTAAATGGGGCCTTTCGGGTTCGCCCTCCGGATCCGCAGACAAAGAGCGAAACAGAAAAGGGGACTGAGGTTCCAAAGGGGCGGTGCAGTCCTGGAGAGCAGGCCGAGCGAGGCGAGAAAGTTGGAAGCGCTGGAATCGGTTAGCATGTCCCCTTTCCCGGGAGAGCAAAACAGGAAAGACCCCCCCCCCCAAGAAAAAAGAAGTGGAGAGAGAGAGAGAGGTGTATCTCCTTTGTATTTGTATTGCTGCGAGGTGATCTACGAGGAAATCTTTCTTACAGGATATAAAAGGACCTCTAACGCGCGAGGGAATGCAGTCCCTCTCCAAAGTCTTGGGGGTGGGGTGGAGGTTTCTCGCAGTCAGGAGAGGAGACCGACCAAGGAAGGCCGAGAACGTTATTTGGAGCCAGAATCCGGGGGCCGAGACTGGCCTGTGCGCGTCCAGAGGCTCGGCATCCGCATCCCTTGGATCCGGTCTTGTGATTCTCGGCGTATCTTATAGGGCGAGAGTCCTGGCTGGCGGCCTCCTGGTTCCTTCGTTCTTTTTAAAAGCAGTCTCTCAAACGGAGATAAATGGGCTCCGCTCGAAAGAGGCGAACGGGGGGCAGAATCCAGCGAGCGCAAATCAAGAGTCCTTGTTATGGCTGTCGGTGATGATGGGGTCCCGGGCCCTCCCCCCCCCCCCCACAGGAGCCTGCATATCTCGAAAGGCACAACTAACTAAACAATTGCTAAAAGATAGGTGTGCGGGCACGCGCAATCGTGTGTTGGGGGGGGGGGGTCGCCTCCAAAATGTGGCATCATCTGTCCATCGCATTAAAACAATCAAGAGGTGCAATTCAAGGGAGTCACCTAGTCCCTCGACAATAAATATCATAAAGCAAGTAAAATGTATTTTTTCAGAAATGTTTTTGTGGAAGGGGGAGGGAGTGCAGTCCTGAGAAAACAGCTAATTTACGGAGACCAGAAGTTTTGCGGCTCGGAAAGCGTTTCTTTGTAGTCCAAGATAGATCAGCGAGAATACCTGTAAGCAAAGAGAGCGTTGACTTTTTATACAGAGTCCCAGTAAAAGCGGATCAGCTCTCTTCTTGACAGGTATACAGCCATCCACACCCTTTTTCTAGGTCACACAGACAGATTGAGAATCCAGTCTAATTCATCAACACTTTAGGAACATCGTCTGCACAGTGTACTGAAACAGTCTCTCCTCCCCGCCTCCCTCAGTCTGGCATCCCGAGTAGATACCTAGATGGATGGATCGCCTCCACGAAGGCTCGTCGCAATCTATGCTCCCCCCCCCCCCCGGCTCTGGTCTAGTGGGAGCGAGGCTTGGAGGGAGACGGAGCGGGTCGGTTCTTTGGCCCCGGCAGAGATTTCAGGGCTGGCAGTGCTGCAGCCCGCTGCCCATTCAAGCAGATTCGCTCTCCAGAGAGGACTCGAATAAAATTGACAGCATCGTTGTTTAACCAGCCGTGTGAAGCGGCTTGAGTCTCTCAGCCCCGGAAAATTAGTTAAGCGCCTTCAGCCGGCGCTCCTCGGGCGGCCTCGTTTCTTTCTGTTCTGAGGAGGGCATTAATTCAAGGGGAGGGGACTGCCCCCGCCCCGCGCTTGGGCTCCCTGCACTCGGCCTGCTTCGCAGCCGGGCACTGAAGGACAAGAAGGCCGCCCGGAAACAGCCGATCTGCTCGCAGCAAAGGCTTGACGAAGCAGAGGACTGGAAACAAGTTCAGAGAGGAGGAAGAATGTGCGGCTTCCTAGCTACACTTACGCAGAAGGAGACGGGGGGTGGGGAGAATCTAATCTCTCCAAAACATCTAGGGGAGTAGTAGTCTGTAACTGTGCGAAACCCCCCCCCCCCCAATTCAGTCGCCTGGAGAGGTTACATGAGTCGAACCAGCAATATCTAAAGGGGGCTGGAGAGGCAGTGAGAAAAGATTTTTTATTAGGTTCATCCACGTCTGGATTTGAAGGAAGGATCTCGCCACTTGATCTGGAACAGAAACGGGGCTCAGGATCAGCGCTCTTCTGCGAGGCTTTGGGACAAACGCTCTCAATAAAACCCTCCCATGAGCCATGCATGCCGATGATGGGCATTGACAACGAAGCGGAGATATGCGCCAAGCGAATCTCTCGACAAAATGGCCAAAAGCAGGGGGCTGTTATAAGAAGACTAGAGGTGGACACATGGATTTTTTTTTTTTTTAAAAAAGTGCTTTAAAAACAAATTATTGCCCGGGGGCGCGTTTGCATGTGTAGCGGCGGTGCCAGGGAAAGAGCTCTGTGGCTTCGCGGGGGCGCTTGAGAAGGGCGCCCCCCCCCCCACGAGCGCGAGCGAGCCAGAGAGGCAGCAGCCCGGGCGGCGAGGCGGCTGCTTGGCGGTAGGGAAGTGGCAGCAGGAGCCGGCGGCGGAGTAACCTGACACGCGGGGCTTCAGGGGAGTTTCCTGGGCAGCCTTGGGGTCTCTCTCTCTCTCTCTCTCTCTCCATAAATCAAGCCGCTTGATTAATCTTTACAATTTGTCTTTTAAAACAAACAAGGGCGAATTATCAGCTCGTTAACTGCGATTTTATCACCTGTCTAAAGCAAACAGCTTCACCCCCTCTCCCCAAAATCCCCCCGCAGTCTTGCTGAATGCGGGAAAGGACAATAATTACAACGATGGTATTAATTAATAGTAAATCGTTAAGAAGGTCCTTTATTTTTTTTTTTTTTAAATGCTGATCTTAACGGAAAGGTGATGGCGGTATCCAGGGGAGAAACGATGAGGGGCTGCTTTGGTGTGTGGCGCTGGAGGGTCTCGATTTGGTTGCGTGGAGGCCAGTGGGTCAGGCTTGCCGGCCTCTAGGAATCCAAGGCGGGCACCCTTCATCTTGGTGTGTCAGAGAAGCAGGGACTCAGAAAAGGCTGCAAAGAGTTCTTTTTCTTTTGGTGCGGGGATCGAAGTGAAGTGTTCCTGAGGTTTAAGAGGTACTCCTGCCTTTGAGATTATCCTGGGAAGAAAGGGGTGGGGGAAACCACGTGTTTTTATATCCTTCCATTTGACCTCGGGGACAAAACGGTTCCGTGCGTCCAGTATTATTTTTAAAGATCGTTTTGTTGTGAAGGCAAAATAAAATAAAATAGGAGAAAACATTCTCAAGATCAAGGGTTAGTCTCCCTTCACCCCGCCCCCCCCCCCGCAGTCGTTCTCTGGCCGGGCCTGGGGAAACCCTTTGCAGACAGGCCCTCGGGGACCGCCTCCCAGCCTGCCTTGCCTTTGTTGGCTACCTGGGCCTTTCCCTCCCTATGCCAGGTGGGGTTTCAGGCTCAGTCCCTGGAGATGTGTGGCAGCCGCAGAGGAGCCTTCCCGCCCCCGGGGCAGCAGCGGGGCAAGAGCTGCCTTGCTCTTTAGTCAGCAAAGTGCCCGCAGTGCTGGGGCGTAAGAGGCAAAGGCCCCACTTGTGGGCCTAGGGAAGGAGAAGGCTCCGGCTAGGCCCGGCCGCGCACCTTGAGCCGTCCTGGCCAAGAGGCGCCTCGGAGCCTCAGACCTCGCAGCTCCGTCGCCTGGCCTGGCCTGGCCTGGCCTGCAGAGGCCGCGCCAGGCTGGGAGTCGAGCGAGGCAGGCCTTGCCCGCTTTGCACAGGCCCCACGGCAGCCGAGGCCTCCGGGAAGGGGAGGCCAAGGGGGGGGGAGGCAGACCCCCCTTCCCGGGAGCCGCCGCAGGGGAGCGGAAGGGCGCCGGGGCTGCGTTGTGGGCCTTCCCTTCCCTCCCTTCCCGCCCCGCCGCCGGCTTCCCAAGCTGGCCTTGTTGTGTCTGGGTGGGAAGGCAGGCAGGGGACGCGCAGGAAGGGCGGGCGGGCGGCTGGGGCCGCCTCGGTGCAGACAGCGTGCAGGAGAGGCACACCGACCCGCAGAGAGCCCCTCGGCCCTGGGGAGACAGGGTGGCCGAGCGGGGGGGCATCTGTCTCTCTCCCCCCTCCCCCGATGATGATGACGATGGTTATTATTATTAAAAAGTTCATTTCCTGGCGAATTTGGCAGCGGCGGGTGACGTCACAGCCTCGGCGTCTCAGTGACTGGGCTGCCCGGCTGGGGAGAAACAGCCTCCTCTGGCCCAATTACCCGCCTGTCAATCCTCCCCCCCCCCGGAAAGTGAGCCCACAGGCGGGATGGGGGGGGCACGCGAGAGATGTACCGTAAGTGCATCCTCGCCAAGGATGCTAAAGCTGACCATACTGCCATCTCGCTTCCCTCCCCCCCCCCGCCCCACCTTCCCCAGCTTTTGGCCAAGGTGAATGGAATGGCTCACCTTTCCCGATGACACCAGCAGAGCTCTCCCCTCGCCTCCCTCTGTCAAGCACACGCACGCACGCCATGCAACAGCTATTCATACCCTTGTGCTGTCATTTCACACGCCACCCATCCACAAACAGTGATGATGCAATTTGATCTGGCACACCCCAAAGTAATGTCATCCACTGGAAGGAGGAATTCATACCTCCAGCACTCTAGGAATGATACCGCTCGGTAGCGGCCTCTTTGCTATATATTTGCTCTAACGCATGGCCCGACACAGACAATCAGCGTTAGGATTCTTTAGAATGGTGGGGGGGGGGGGCGTAAGAGAGGCGAAATAATTGCGAGTTTGTTGTCCAGATAACCCAATAGTGTATTTGGAGCCTAGTTCTCAAGAAGGACAGACAAGGCCACGCATGTTTCAGATGGGAGTTCTGTTGCATCAGGTGTGCTGGTAAAGACAGCAAGCTTTCTGGTTGCACAGAATTCTTCCTCGGTCAAGGAAATGGTGACAAGCTGACACTGCAAAAAAAGAATGCTGTCATCTGAAACTCTGGGAAGCTGTCTTGTCTGAAACTTAGCAGCATGCGGATCAAACACAGGATCTTTCCTCTCCCAGTTCCCAAACAATGTCTATGTAGGAAGGAAGCCCTTTCTGCTTACTTATGGTTTTTACATATCTGGAAGATTAGATCCGATCTTTCGCAGAATTTAAAGTCAGATCAACATATTATTTGAAATCACGTTTTTTAAAATGGGAAAAGTACTCAGCCCTCATGCAAAGGAAAGACAGAGACTGGATCCCATACCTTAGTATAAGTAAACCCCCTCCATCTCACTTTTCTCCAGAGTTAGGCTTTTTCTAAGACGCACACAGCTAAGCGAGGTGTGAACTTAAGCCTGTGTGAACTTAATTCACTCGCTAGTTAAAAAGCCTGTTGATCCGAAAGGAGTCTGCTTGGCGTCCAGTCCTGGAACTGGCCACTTGAAGGCCGGTTCCCGAGGGGCGCCCTGGTCAGCTGGCTAAAGCGATGCTTTCTTTAGGAACCAGCCTAGAAATGCAAAAGTCGCGCCAGGAGAGGCTTTAACAACCTGGTGTAGTTAGCAAACGGTGGCAACATGGGCTGCCTCTTGGTCCCCTCCTTCTCTGAGCCAAGAAAACGGAGCTTCCTGCGGGGAGGGGGTGGCTGTTGTCCCACAAAACTCTATTTTAGCGAATGGCTAAGCCAGCATGTGTCCAAGGAGGAGAGATTTGTCGCCAGTTTGAAATAAACCAGCCCTGCCGGATCTACTTGGAGCATGGGTGGGATGGAGTCCCATCTTTTCTGAACAAATGCTAAGGAGCTGTGGAGTTTTAAAAAGAACACAAACATAGATTTAGCCGGGATTAGGGAGGGGAGATAATATTTGTATTTGCAAGGTTGGTTTGTATTTATTATGTCTGCTTGCTCAACTCAATGCAGACTTCTCTCTCCCTGTCTCTCGAATCGTTCATCTACAGAACCGTGTACAGATCAAGGGTGCTTATCACTTGACTACAGGAAGTAGACAAGAGACCAATGGGGGAGGGGGGGGAGGAAGTGCCATAAACTTGCTTTTGGTATCTTGAAGAAGTAAATATGTTAAAAAACCAAACCACCATATCGGATTTTTAACAAGAAAGTCCTTCAAGGATTCAGAGAATAAGAGGTGCAGTGTATATTGCGAAGGTGTTGCGTGCGTGTTCTTAAAAGATCCAAAGATGAAAGAGCTTTGACTTAGACCCGCGTTAGATGAGTTTCTCATTAACAGCATCTGAAACAGATAGGGGAAATGACGCTTCTGTTCCTAAAGCGAGGCACATTTTGCCTCTCGCTGTACCTTCCGTTCAAATATGGAGAAAAAAAACACCTGAGCGGCATTACGCTAGCAATTCTGAAGGGGGGAAGGGCAGGACAGCGGCCTGGGTCGATTCACATCCATTCAAGTGCATTGGGCTGACTGTGGATGTTTTTTGGGGGGAAATGTAGGGAAAGAGGGCCGGAGAGATTTTTTTAAAACCCTGTCAAAGCAAACGCACACGAAAGGCGGAGGAAGAAGGAGGCAGGCTGGGTGCGGGGCAGCCCTGCGGTTAGCGAAGAAGGTTTGGGGAAAGCCAAACTGGGGTGTGTGTATGTGTGTGTGTGTGTGTGTGGTGGTGCGTTCTGAGTCTGAGGCTTTTTTGCCCGCTCCGCATCCAACCGGAGGCACCAAGTCCTTGCCACTCTCTGCACCAGCTGAGATCTGGATCTCTGCGCCAGGCCTGTTTGATCAGCTGCCAGGGAAGGGGCAAGGGGGTGGGGAGGCGACCTGAAGGATGGAAGGAAAGCAGGTTCAGTTTTTGGAACTTCGAGCGTTTCCCGGTTTTAAATCAGTCTGGGTTAAGTGTTTAATAACTTCCCGATCTAAGAATGTGCCTAAGACTGGACAAATGTCTTAGAAGAAGGTTGTGTAATAGTACACAAAAACCCAGTGGCCTATGGAAAACCTACAGTAACGCATCAGTCCTATTCAGCGGCGCTTCTTCCGAGTCCATGCACTTTAAACTGGAAGCTGCAATCTTATGCATAGTTACTTGAAAGTAAACTTCACTGAAGTCAGTAGAATTCATCTCCGTGGAAACATCCAAAGGACTGGGCTGCATGAAACCGAGGGCGGTGGTATGCATATAAAGGGACAGGAAACACAAATCTCTCCCCCCTCCCCCCCAGAAGAGTAGTCACTGGTTCGAGTCTCTCTGCCTGCCGCAGCAGAAAAGAGGGGTGAAGGGGGACTTCTAGCCTGGAAAGCTAAGGAGAGGGGGCGCGCATTTGCCTGGGTGATCCTTAGGCCAGTTATAGATGCTCGAACCGCTTCAGGCTGCGATTCTAAACGCTGGTTCCTTCCAAGCAGTAAGCTTCGTGGATCTGACTGCTCAGTAAATCTGGTTGGTTAGTCTTGCGCTGCGCAGCCCGCAAGAGCCGGGCAGGGGTCCTCTGGACTTGCTGCCCTCTGCCTCCGAATCCGCCAGTTTCCCTCAGTTCTGCTGACAAAGGGTCCCCACCCCCCACCTCGATCAGGCGATTGCTTGTAATGGCACGAGGTATTTACAAGGCTGCAGAATGCCAGAAACATCACTTCGCCAGCAAAGTTCGAGGTGCCTTTTCCAGGCTGGGTTAACTGTAATGGTGCTAAGGTCCTCGCATTTTCAAAAGCGAGGGCCTTGGTACCATTACAGTTAACTCACAAATTGTATCCAATATTCCCTTCTAAGCTGTGGAGTCTTGTGAGCAAAAATTCCACTTCATGAGCTATTGGCATTAAAGTTGTGAGCTACTGCATAAATGCTCCGGGGCCATTTTTCCCGAGCTAAAACAAAAATGTGTGAGCTAAAAAATCTGTGAGCTAGCTCACGCTAACTCAATTTAGAGGGAACAGTGATTGTATCTGCCTTAATATTAAAGAGGAGGGGGAAACAGCTTTTGGCCCAGAAAACAGAGAGAACAAAACTTTCATAACTCGAGCAGGAATGGTCCCCTGATCAGAATTCTGTGTCTCCTACCGACGCTTTATCTTTAGATCTAGAGATCTTTCGATCTAATATCTTTTAGATCTACCTGCTCATTGGCATAAGAGCCTGAAGGCACGTAGTTCACTGAAAGAGGAGTCGGGGGAAAGCGCACTAAGAAGACGCGACTACCTGCTTGCAATTAGGCACGAAGGCGGAATGTGATCTCTAGCAAATATCGGGGGTGGGGTGGTGGGGGGTTAGCCTGTAATCGTGTGAGAATGGCAGGCGTCCCTGCTCTTTTCAGCGCTCGGAAAAATTGACTAGAACTCCACCATTCACCCTTGTATCGCGCCCAGAGGTTATTTGTGCAGAACAAGCAAGATTTTTTTTACATTAAAAAAAAAAAAGGGTTGTGTGTTTGAGTGGGGTGGGTGTGGGTGTAACGGGAAGAGATTTTTGTTAGGCTCTTCGGAGTTTTGGGTTTGAAAGAAGGATTTAAGACATTTGATCTGGAGCAAGAGAGAAACACGGCAAGGCAAGACTCTAAAACATAACGCTAAGAGTAGCAATGCTGACGCTGAACACTAGTGACAAAGCTGAAGATCTGACTCTCCAGGCAAAGAGGTTTGCTAGGTCGGTCTTGTGTACTAAGGAAGACGCGGTAAACAACAAAAAAACCCTCTCTGAATGGTGAAAAGAAGAATATGACCGCTAATATTGCCTTCTGTATTGTGAAATAGATTTGATTTCAAACAATCAGTTTGAAACGAACGTCGACTCGCTATTGGGTGATCGAACAATTCTCCCCCCCCCGCTTCACTCCCCTCCTCTCCCCCCCACCCCGAATGTGTTAAATGTTGCAAGGGGGCAATCGGAGGGAGGCTGCTGACCAAGCGGCAAGCATTGGCTTGTGAGCCAGCTCAAGGAGACTCAAACGCTTCGGTAACTTCAACCCCCCAGAAATAGAATTTAAGGAAGATTTAAAAAAAAAAAAAAAAGAAAACACCTCGTGATAACGAAATTAGGGGTTATGAACAGAGACAATTTTTTAAAAATAAATAAATAAATATTTTGAATATGATTTTAAGTTTTATCCAACGGCAACATTTTTAGCTCGTAGTCTCCTCCTCCTGGAAACAGGGAGCTCAAAAACTGTCTTCGTTCCAGGGGGAAAATTTCAAACCACCCCGTGAGAAATCTTCCTGAGCAAAGACCCCAGACCCACACTTCCACTAGAAATTATTTCAAAATACTTTCTTTTCTTGTGCCGCTTCTGTGTGGTATTTTAAAATAAAAATACTGATAAACTCACTGCTTTATCCTGTTAGTTCTGCCGATGTCACAAAACCTGCTTGTGTTTTAAATAACAAGTTGTACTTTTATTTTTGTTTTTCCTTAATTAAGATGAACACAAACGCTCTGCCTTGATTCTGGGGGGGGGCGGGGGAGGCGGCGAATCGCACTTTGCATTTCGGAATGCCTTGGTTCGCAAGAAATTCCATTTTCTTATGTACAGTTGGTGTGAACCAAATGAACTCAGAACTGCAGTTATGGCTAACTGAAAAGACCAGTCGCGCATTACTGAAACACACACAGTGGGGAAGCAAATAGGCAGCCACACTCTCTAGCGTGAAATATGTTTGGATTCAGATATACACACAGGAGGCAAACAAACGCAAGCCATTTTGCTCTTGTTGAAAACCGTTGGGGGGGGGGGGGTGTCCAGGCTTCGTTGTCCTTAAGAAATGACATGGCTTTTCGGCCACTTAAAATATTCTGTAAGATATTCTGACACATTTTTGTCCCTCCACTCTACCTCTTATTCTCTCCAAGCCCCGTCCCCTCAAATAATTTAGTGCCCACAGTCTTGGTGTGTGTGTGTGTAGGGGCTTGCTTTGCATTTAGTGAACTGCATGCTGCCAAAGAAGCAGGCCAATCTCTGCTGGATGACGAACCTAACTACTAACAAGAAAGCTTGAGTGGGGGGAGAAGGAAGATTATTTTTTTCTTTTGGTGGGGAGCAAAAGTAGAAAAGAGCCAGGCGAGAGGCAAAGGGAGTGCGTGTGCGGGGTGGGGGGTGGGGAGCGTGAAGAGTCTTTGGCGGGTTCAGCGCTTTTTCGCTGTTTGGAGTAAATGAGGGGAATGTAGATTTTCTGGGGCCAATCGCAAAGCTAGGCTGGGCGCCGAGCTGCTGATTGGCTGGGCGGAGGTTCTTAGCCTGTGCGTCGCCCCTAGTTCATGTCTACTGAACTGAGTCCAGCTGGCGCCAGAGCTGACATAGGATGCTTTGGGGATGTTACAAAAAAGGCCAGAATAAGTGGAGCTTGCCATCTGAGTAAGAGCCTCCATCCAACCCTCCTCTCTCTCTCTCTCTCTCTCTCGCTCGCCTCCTTCGCCTCTCCCTCACTCACTCTTTTCTGCATTTCCATCCTCCAAACAATCATCCGTCACCCCCCCCCCCCTCCCACTCCTCGTTTACAACCTCATAAAGAAACTTTTCAAACATTTGGAGTTAGACTCACTCTGTTTGGAAGAGCTCTCTGTAAGTATGTTTGTTAGTTTGAACAGGGAGGGGGGAACGGAAGGGAGACTGGATTTATTCTGCAGGAGAAAACCCTTTCGAATTACTGGTGTGTGACTGTGTGTGTTTCTGAAAGCTCATAGAAGGGTGGGTGGTATTTTTTTTGGCTTTCAGTTATCTCAGTTGATTTTTTTTGAGGGGAACAACCAGACGTAAATCAAAAAGAGCCATCTTCCTTCCTCCTCTTGTATGAAAACATAGCGACAAAAAGCTGCTTTAATGGCAACTGTGGCCAAATCAGCGGTGTTTTTCAAGTAGCTAACTTAAAAAAAATGGGTTTGGGAGGAGTGGCAGCGGCGAGAGTGAAGACTTCGAGGGGAGCGGGAAAGGGGAGATGTGCAAAAGTGGGACCCTCTTCCATCTTTCTCCCCCTCCCCCCATATTTGTGACAATCAATGTTGGCGAACTGGATCAGTTGGACGCGATCTCGCTGGCGCGGGCCTTCCTCTCCTGTGCTAACCTCTCTTTCCTCCTTACAGGTGGTGACCCCAGGTGTGCGGCAGGAGCGTCTCTGGCGACGACTTCCCGGTTCAAAAGAGGGACACGGTTACCTTTGACTCCCTTCTGAGACCAGCGGTGCTTTTGAGAGCTGTGCTATTTTTTAAACCCCCCCCCCCCCAACGACTTCAGGAGGGGAAAGAGAGAGAGAGAGACCCAGTTTGGGGTCCGAGGGGAGGGGTTTAGGGGTGGAGCGGGGGAGCAAGGCGCAGCGATGGAGGTCGCCACGGACCAGCCCCGCTGGATGGCCCACCACGCAGTCCTGAACGGGCAACACCCGGACTCGCACCACCCGGGACTGGCTCACAACTACATGGAACCGGCGCAGCTCCTACCTCCGGACGAAGTGGACGTCTTCTTCAACCACCTCGACTCCCAGGGCAACCCCTACTACGCCAACCCGGCCCACGCCCGAGCCCGAGTCTCCTACAGCCAGGCGCACGGTAAATCTGGACCCCCTCGCCTCCTTCTGCCGCCGGCTTGTGCTGCTCTCCGCCGAGCCGGGACGGGACGGGACGGGGGAGGTTCTGGCTGGCAGCGGTCGAGCAAGGGCGAGAAGAAGGGCGATCCGGGTGGCTTTCGGGAGGGGGGGGGGGATGTTGGAGGCTGGAATAGGAAAGGGAAGCGGCGCCGGTGGCCGAGGACTCCAGATGGGTTGCTCAAGCAAGCCCAAGGCAGGATAGGAAGCGCAGCCCTGTTGGAGAGCCCCTCTCCTGGGCCAGGGCCACTGGTGTGTCGTGGGGAGCAGGGGGAATGCCATGCCCCGATGTTTCAAGAAGCCGCCCCGCGCAGCGTGGGCTGCCGGGGAAGCGGCCGGACTTAGGCGAGAGTCCCGGCGGGGTTCGACGACGGGGCCCGGCGGGTGGTGGCTTGGCTGCCTTGGCCTCCCCGGGCCTGCTCAGGCGGCGGGCGGCAGGGCGTGGGGCTCGGGCCTTTCCCTTCCTCCAGGCGCCGAGGACTGACGGCCCCCCTTTTCTCCTTCCGCCCCCTTAGCCCGCCTGACCGGGAGCCAGATGTGCCGGCCCCACTTGCTCCACAGCCCGGGCCTGCCGTGGCTGGACAGCGGCAAGGCGGCGCTCTCGGCGGCCCATCACCACAACCCGTGGACGGTGAACCCCTTCACCAAGGGCCCGCTGCACCCCTCGGCGGCCGGCGCCCCGCCCGGCGCCCTCTCCGTCTACCCAGCAGGCGGCAGCGGCTCGGCCTCCAGCGCCGCCTCGGCCGCCTCGCTCACGCCGGCCTCGCACTCGGGCGCCCACCTCTTCGGCTTCCCGCCCACGCCGCCCAAGGAGGTCTCGCCCGACCCCAGCGCCGCCGCCCAGGGGGGCACCAGCGCCGCCTCGCCCGCCGCCACCAGCGCCGCCGCCTCCAGCAGCAGCGGCAGCAGCCGCCCCGACGACAAGGAGCCGCTCAAGTACCAGGTGGGCCTGCCCGACGGCCTGAAGATGGAGAGCGCCAGCCCGCTGCGACCCAGCCTCGCCGCCTCCATGGGCGCCCAGCCCTCCACCCACCACCCCATCCCCACCTACCCCTCCTACGTGCCCGCCGCCCACGACTACGGCGGCAGCCTCTTCCACCCCGGCAGCTTCCTCGGCGGGCCCGCCTCCAGCTTCACCCCCAAGCAGCGCAGCAAGGCCCGCTCCTGCTCAGGTAGGTCGCCTGCAACCCCCCCTCCCCTGCATTCCCCCCCCCCCCCAGCCCTTCCTTAGCAAGGGGACCAGGCAAGGAGGGGAGAACCAGGAGATCAGAAAGGAGGGGGGGGGGCAGGGACATTAGGGGAGGGGGGGACGTGACCCACTTGTTGCACTCAAACTCCGTTCTGAATTTTAGCACTGATTGGGGGCTGCCATTTGTCCTTGGTGAGATAAGAATGCCAAAATATTAGCTTCCGGCTATAAAATGCAGATTGTGAGGGCATAATAAATAGATCCAGGTGGGCAGCTGCCTTGATCTGAAGCAGCAGAACAAAGTTAAGAGTCCAGTGGCACCTTGAAGACCAAGGAAGTTTCATTCAGGGTAGAAGCTTTCATGTGCAAGCGCATAAAAGCTCATCTTTTGAATAAAACTTCCCTAGTCTTAAAGGAGCCACTGGACTCTTAACTTTGTTCTGTTGGTATAATAAATAGTTACCGTTAATTTAGGAAGTCTTGGGGACATATGTGACATATTTCATAAATAAAAAACCCCACAAGGATTAATTAATTGGTGAAGTTTAACTCCTGCATTTCTCAACCTCTATAGCTGGAACAGTTTATTAAATGCCTTGAACACCCAGTCTGTATAAAAGGGTAGTTAAACGTGTTAAAAGATGCGTAAATATCTGGACTGAGTCATTTTGGAATGTCACTTTTTAATATGCAGCACTTGGGACTCAGGGGATTTCACTGCCAACTTTCAATAAGAAACCAAATTGCATTTATTTGTCGATTTTATGAGGACAGAGCAGCAGCTTGGAAACAACATCCATAGTTCTCAAAAGTTTAGTTTGTTGTTGCTAATTGCTTGTAGGCAAGCTGTCTCCCCCTTCAAATTCCAGCCACTGGTCTCTGCAGCATTCAGTCACTGCTGGGCCCCGAGGGACACAGTAATCCGTTGGAGAAAAAAAACAACCCCAAACCCTGGCAGATCTGAATTATGCAAATCAGGGTTTATATTGGAAAATCTCTTAATGCAGCAACATAAAGGCCAAGGCCAGCTGTATTCACTGGAAATGCTTGGCAAGATTGGGTATTTCTTTGCCTCCTTTTGGGGTACCTCCACTGAATTACTTTTGCTAATTTTCAGTGAAGTGCATCTTTACTAAGGAGGGCAATTTGCAAAGAAGGAACTGTTCAGGTCTGAAATTTACAAGGTTATTTTCTTAAAATTTCCAGAGGGCCTGATTTCCTTCAGATCATACAGAGAGCAAAAGTTCAAATATAGTTTACATACCAGAGCCACTGCTAAGGTACCTTGTAAATACTAATTTAAATGAATCCATTAAAGCGGGAAGAAAAAAAGTGACACATATAATCTTAATTCCTGCTTATCCCTTTTTGTTGAACATGTCACTTTAATATTTTGTTCACATAAAAACTTAATTCCAGAAACTCCTTTTTACCTCAGTTTTGAAAGAAATATCTAAATTTAATGAATAATAATCCCATGAATACAAACCCAATTTGTGTTCATATTGCCACATTAAAATTCTTGCCTTTTAACCCTTTATCAGAAGATAATGAATCTAATTTTGCTTTATGGTCACATTATTCCAGCAATGTGACCATAAAGCAAAATAAAACAGGATATTCATGTACGTACACACATCTCTTTTCAAAGTGGCTAGTAATTCCAGAAACATGATCTCTTTTATGAGCATTGCAACAAAAATATCACATGTTTTACTGCCTCAAGATCTCTAGTTCAAATCACTCCCTTTAGAGGGGAGGGGGGGAAAGTCACACTTTGCCTAGTAAGTGAAATACTGTTGTTGCTAGCACAGAGAAACAAAATATAACCAGGAAAAAAAATCTACATTCTGCTGCTGCTTTTGTAAACTGCTGCAGACTGTATAAATAGTTAGCCACCTTGGAGAATTAAGTCTCTGTCTCCGCTTAGCCTCCCCCTTTCCTGCAATAGAAGGGTTTTTTTTTTAATTAGATGTGAATTTTCCTAACTTTTGTAATGGAGACCCTGTCCTGTAGATGGAACTGGGGAGAATTCGTGACTATTTAATGTTTTTGTAGGAAAACCAAGACTCACGACAAGGCGACTCCTGCAGCTTCCTGCCCAAGGAGGGACAAAAGCTAGGAACTCAGCTTCACAGTGTTCCCTCATTTTTCACTCCAGCCTGCTCTGTTTAAAAACCACCCACTCCACAGATTAAAGGAGACACAGACGCAGCTGAACTCAGCATAGCCTACTCGAGTTACTGGCCAAAGTGTATTTCCTTTGCATTAAATACTATATAATTTGCATAAACTGTGTGAAAAGAATTTTTTGGACTGAACAGACTCAAACAAATGAATGTTTAGCAAATAATCTTTTTGGGTTTTGTGTGTATATATATACTCTGAGCCTTTTGAGCCAGGCCAATCTGGAACAACCTATGGCCAGTAAATATAAAGAAAAATATCAATAAACCAGGAACAGAAAATACACATCATAAATCAGAACTTCATTACGAAAGCATAAATTTAAAAATAAGTGTAAAAGCATCATCCATATAACAACATGCTAAACCTTCTTTTTATATTATGTAGGATATCTAGTCATATTCCATTTCGCTACTTTAATATTTTAGACAAGAAAACATTCACTGGAAAAGTTTGGGGCTGCTTAGGTGGGGGAGAGCTGCCTTTCCACCTAGGTAACAATTCTAAATGGTGTAGCCAGCCTGAATAATTGTTGCTGTTCCCACTTTAGTTTTCAGAGATGAGGAGAGTGCAGTCACAGAGGTGACCCAGACTGAGGGAGAAGTAGCACAGAACACTTTGTGTCATGTTGCATTTCAAATAATTCCGGTTCTACTGAACCCAACTCTTTTCTGATCATTGCTTTTTTTTTAAAAAAATGCTCTTTGTAAATCAGGGTCATTCTAGAGATGAACTAGAGAGTTTAGACCCTCATTGCATGCACTGTAATTTTTTTTTCATTGATTCCCCCCACCCCCCCTTTAAATGCATTGAATAATGTTCTGTTTTGACTTCTGGAATATGCCTCAAAGGACAATGCAAAAAGCTTTTGTGAATTTGTTTTTAAAGAAAGAAATCCGGTTTCTTCGTGTTTCCATTTAGAAGGCAGAGAGTGTGTCAACTGTGGAGCTACTGCCACCCCTCTCTGGAGAAGAGACGGCACTGGGCATTACCTGTGTAACGCCTGCGGGCTCTACCACAAAATGAACGGTCAAAATCGACCTCTCATTAAACCTAAACGGAGACTGGTAGGTGTCTCTTTCTCTACTGGGGGCTATGTGATTTAATGGGACCACACACACATCTGATGGAAAGGCTGTGGCTTGACCCATCTCTATGCTTCAGAGCTGAAAGCAGAAGGCAGTACATGAGATCTGTGTCACGCAGAGGTCACAACATAGCCAGGAGACAGGTTTTAGGGACTGCAGCCGCAGCCATTTAATGTCAAGGTTTAGAATAATTGCAATTTAGTATATATGTTTCTCCGCTATGTGCACATGCACTCAATTAGAATTTGTATTGCACTTTCACGTATCTTATTTTATTATAATCTTTGCAACAGTGCCACAGGGCTGGGTCAGTATTATTATCCATATGTTGCACATGAGGGACAGAGGCTGAGAGAGAGAGAGAGAGATTTGTCTGCTGTTTCCCTCTCTTTCCCCTCTCCTTATAATCTTCAGATCTCTGCCTGTTTGAAGGTGTGCGACAAACTCTGCCTGTTTGTTTCTGTGGCGGCACTCTGATCACTTTTATCCAGAAAGGACAGCTTTAATTCATTTGACCTCTCGGACAGTTCAGAAGAAGGTTGGGATTGAAAGTGTTAGTCATGTTCACCCTCCCAGCGTAAAAGTACAAAAAGTGACCCAAGGCAGAAAGTCAAAAGAGAAATCAGATGAGTCAGAGTTGCTGCTATCAGCTCAATAATTATTTTGATAAAGTAATTCTGCAGTCATAGATTCCATGGCAAAAATAACATTAGCCCTCTTTTCAGGCAATCCTCTAATTGTCCTTTTAAAAAGCTGATTATTTTTCCATGGAGTCACCTATACTTTGTATTTTCATTTGAGTGATTAAAAAAAAGGGCCTTTCTAAGCTCCCAGTAGTAGTTTCCTATCCGGATATCTGTTCGCTGAAGATAAGGAAACTTTGTGTATCTGTTTCCTGACTCTAAAAGCTTTAAAGAGTTTCTATAGGCAAGGCATGCTAGTCAGGCTGGTTGTTTTGAAATTTCTAATACACTCCGTTCTACAAATGCTGTATAAAAAACTGCTAAGAATAATATTTGTTAGAGTAATATGATTTAGGGGGCCTAAAAATCTCTTTGCCATGGGGGGGGGGGGGCTTTTTTTTTTGCAAGAACAAAAAGTGGGAGATCTAATGGTCAGATGGGATACAGAGGATTTCGGCTGTGAGTCCAAATTTCAACAGGGAGAGCTTCTTAATGACTTGCTTTCCTTCTGAAGTGACTGACACGTCTAGAAAAATGTTAAGACAACAGTGTAACATTATCGTCTCTTGCAAGCAGAACTCCATGCCAGACTAAATGGGGACAGGCCATTGAGTTAAGCAGCAGAGTCTAGTATCAATAAACCATCTCAAATATGCAAACATTGCTCCCTGCTTCCAAATGTTTGGTGGGAGACTGCAAGTTCTTAACTAACTGCAGGGACTGTTGGGGAGCACATTTTAAGGTGGGTTTTTTTCTCCATTCGTCTTATCATTGTTTACTCATTTGATCAGGGGATTGAGGGAGGCGAGAGAAAAGCTGACATTTCACCAGTGATCATTGAGATCATGTTCATCTATAAACAGCATAATGACATTATCAGTTTTAAATGTGGCATTGCCTTGATTTCCTGTCAGACTTCCAAAATTTTTGTAAAAATTGGATGCTTGCATATTAATGGGAATGTTAGTCAGAGGTAAAGTCAGAAGGTGTAGCTCTATAAGGAGATATACATGCATCCTGATGACAGTGACCTTCAGGCCAATGTATGGAAATGAAGGTGCAATGGGTTGATGTTCAGCGGCTCTTCAGGGTCTCAGGCACGGGTGTGACTTCACGTATGACCTGTTTAACTGGAGATACTTAGGACCAGTGTTCCTTCTAAGCTGAGCTAGTGTAAGCTAGCTCACAGTTCCTTAGCTTTTGGCTCACACAGTTTTGTCTTAGCTCAGGAAAAATGGCCCCAGAGCAAACTAATTTATGCAGTAGCTCACAACTTTAATGCCAGTAGCTCACAAAGTAGAATTTTTGCTCAGAAGACTCCATAGCTTAGAAAGAGTATTGTTTAGGATTGAACTTGGGATCTTCAGCATGCCAAACAGGTGCTGTATGACTCAGCTGTGTCTCTTCCACAAGAAGTAGCAATAGACAATGAATTTGATTGTAGATTTTGAGGATTCCAACTCCCCCCCCCCATTGTCCTCCCCTATATATGTAATCAGTGCAGGGAGGGGTGTCACTTCCAACCGACTTACAGTCGTGTCCCACTGTTTAGTCACAGTGAAGAAAGGAGGCTGCTGAACTGAGCCCACTCCTCCCTTCTCCCTTGTGCCTACTCCACTTGAGCAGCTGATCAGGCTATGATGTATTTCTAGACCTCATCCTTGATTGCTGTGTGAGTTGGCTGAGACTACCTACTGCTGTGTTCAGTTCTGTGAATCAGGCCTAGAGAATTGTGATAGGAACTTTTGAAAATATGTGCATACATTTTTTTATTTCTTAGCTTTACAAGTAATAAAACTAGAAATAATATTTTTTTAAAAAGAAAATAGGTTCAGATACAAATGGTGGCGGGAAGTGCCGTCATGTTTGAACCCACATAAGGCGATCCCATAGGATTTTCAAGGCAAGAGAAGTTCAGAAGTGGTTTGCCATTGCCTGTCTCCACATAGCTTGACCCTGGTATTCCTTGATGGTCTCCAGGGCCAGCTCTAGACTGTCTGGCATTCTAGGCAAGGCTAACTTCTGGCACCCACCCCCTACCCTGATAATGTCACTGAATCACATGGGGAGCACCCAATTTGGTGCCCCCAGAAGGCTGGTGCCCTAGGCAGCCACCTAATTTACCTAGTGGCAGGGCCAGTCCCGATGGTCTCCCATCGCAGTACTAACCAGGGCTAACCCTGCTTAGTTTCTGAGATCTGATGAGATCATGCTAGCCTGAGCTATCCAGGTCAGAGCTCAATTTCCAATAATAATGCTGTAATTGGGATAGCCCAAAACATTTTGGTGCCTGAGACAGAAAATCCTGGTAGGGTTGCCACATCCCCCCAGATACTAGTGGGGGATGGCAGGGTAGGGCTGCCAGATCCAGGTTGGGAAACTCCTGGAGATTTGAGGATGGAGACTGGGGAGAACAGGAACCACAGTGGAGTTCAGTCTCCAAAGCAGCTGTTTTCTCCAGGGGAACTGGCCTCTGTAAAAGATGACCTGTAATTCTGGGGATCCCATCAATACCCACTTTCTGCCACTATGCTATTATGCAGTCTTGCTAATTTCAGTAGGGCTTACGCAGGAGAATGTCATGGCAGATTGCGCCTCATAGGTCAAGTGGCAGCTTAAGTCTGTCCCATGGGAGGGTCACCTCAAGATTTTTTAAATGGTACTTTTTACTCTTGCCTTGTTTTGTGCAAGAGCTAGGGGTACTGATTTCCCTTTTTAAAAAAACCCTCACGACTAAAATTTATTTGCTCTACACCCCCCTTTATGTTCTCGATGCCAAGTGTAGTAATAGCCATTGAAAAAATAAATTAATAGAAGTGTATCACTGCCGTTTCTCACCTCCAAGAGCTAGAGAGCACTCCATTACAATACTCCTGATGAAATTGTGAGAATCGACAAACATATTATCAAGTTTTCATTAGTATCTACTGACAAATAGCTATGACTTGGAGAATCACTGTTTGTTGTGCACAGCTGAGATAATCAAGCACCTCATTCTCACATTTAGTATGTTCCTAAGATTTAGTCTGTCTGAAGCTGATATTAGAAGGTAGGGAATGGAGCCCGGTTCACACCTTGTGCAGTTAGGATCTTTCTCTAAAGAATACCGAATATGGTTCTGTTCCGTATTCTGCTACATACTACATGTATGCTGTCAAGTCACTACTGATTTCTAGCAACCTGAGCAAAGGACTTTCAAGGCAAGTGAGAAGCAGAGGTGGTTTGCCTTTGGCTTCTTTTGTGGAGTCGGGCTATACCATGCTGCTTTCCCTCCCCTTATTCTGCCACAGTGCTGTGGATAATTGCTTGCTGTGCCATTTTGTGGCTGCTTCAGAAATCTCCAGGAAATTGAGCCTCAAGAAATTAAACCAATGTCACGACGTATGTCCCATATAATGTTTGTAGAGCATTTTGAGGACCCAATGGGCTATAGCTTATGTGTTAGAAAATGTATAACTCCTCACAGCATTTGCCAGTTTGCACCAAATGGAGAGCACTGAAGATATTTCCTGGAGCAGAGTACCTTTGAACCCTTTGTAGGAGGGATTCTTTCCCAAAAGAGAGAGTGCATTTTTCTCTCACAACAACAAAAAAAGCTTTTGAAATGACCCCATTGTTTTCAGGGTTATGGGTCACTCAGTCAAATGCCAATCTAGGAAGAAATTAGAGTTTTGTGTAAATGTACATCTTACTCTAGTTTTTTTCATGTTCAGGAGCTGAGAAACTTTTTCCCCCTTGGAGTTGAGTAAAATTATAAAACAAGAGGGGTAAACGTAGGAATTTTCCCCCATAGATTTCAGCACAACCTGGATTTGCCTCACAGCTGTATAGAACTTGGTTTTGCTGTCTTCAAATTTATGGTGCCAGTAGTGCATCAGCAGTTTTTGATGTAAGGCTTTTATTTTCTAAGGCTGCAATCCTATCCATACTTGCTAGAGTGTGAGTCCCATTAAACTCCCATTAAACTCAGTAGGAGTTATTTCTGAGATTACATGCATTGGATTGTACTGCATACATGTAACAAAATGTACGGGCCTGCTTAATTTTCTTCCTTTCACTTGCAAAAGGGCAGTGATGAATTATACATTTTTGACTGAAAGCTACAATGATTGCTGCTATAGCACTATCTTTGTAAATGTTTATGATAGACCATATATTGAGTGCAATGTTGCAAATCTTGATGTTACAGCAGTGTTGCAGACAGCTATACTGGTCCAAAGGGTCAGAGAGTTTTAAAATACACATCAGTTTGAATGGATTTGCTGCCTAAACTATCAGGTTACAAATTGTAATCAAAGTGAATACTTTTTATCCTGATTATAACTAAATGCACTTTGGGACAAGAGTACAATTCATTTCTTTAAGTGTCTTGAGAAATCAGAAATCTGGATCACTGGCATTTACAGAGCTGCACTCACATAGGAGATATTGGATTTATATCCTGCCCTCCACTCCAAAGAGTCTCAGAGCGGCTCACAATCTCCTTTACCTTCCTCTCCCACAACAGACACCCTGTAAGGTGGGTGGGGCTGGAGAGGGTTCTCACAGCAGCTGCGCTTTCAAGGACAACTCCTAAGAGACCTATGGCTGACCCAAGACCATGCTAGTAGGTGCAAATGGAGGAGTGGAGAATCAAACCCGGTTCTCCCAGTCTGCACACTTAACCACTACACCAAACTCGCTCATAGTGCTTCATGAGGGATGGGTGGGGACACCAAACATTTGGCAGAAATACTAGGATTTGTGATTCATTTTGCATTGATTGTATTATAAATACCGCAAAAAAGTTGAAAGCCAAAATAGTGGGGCAGTAGAATAATGTTTGGGATCAGTTTCTATGTCATTGCTACTGCAAAGTTCTTTATCTGGATAGTAAGTTTTGGACAGTTCCTCTGAGATTTTCAATGGCAAACATACAGACTGCTATGCCCATTCTGATACATGGAATTTTGTGTGGGTTGGATTTTCCACTTAATTAATTGGAGAGGCAGTTGCATGCATACAAAGGATGAGAAAGCAAGCTGGGTGCAAATGAACACTGACACCATCAAGTAATTGCTGAATCAGAATGGCACTGTATATGGACCAAACGTGCTTTATATCAAAACACTTTCAGCAGCTAGACAGCTTGTTCTTTGACACATGCTGTCTATTAGCATTGCTGTGTTTTTAGATGCCACAATCCCAAAGAAAACTTTTTAAAAATTAAGGGTTGTCTGATTTATTTCATAAAATTTTGTTTGTTAAAATTATAATGTTGTCTACCTGCTAGTGGAATTACCATTGCCTTCAACCATTCCTCTCCCTTCTTTCATTAGTCAGCAGCGAGGAGAGCAGGAACTTGTTGTGCCAACTGCCAGACAACCACCACCACCTTATGGCGACGTAATGCAAATGGGGACCCAGTCTGTAATGCCTGTGGACTTTACTATAAATTGCACAATGTGAGTATTTGCTCACTGCGCGTCTTTTGGCTTGCTTAGCTAAGATTGATGCTTCAACTGTGAAGCGTCCACCAGCCCTGTATTCATTGCACACAGGATCTTTTTTTTAAATAAAAAAGCTCTTTAAAGTTCCCTTGGGAAGTCACAGCCATTCTTTGTTGGCATAGTGATGCTGTGTTCAGTGACATTACAATGTATTAGCTTGGCTTCTAAAGCGTGGGTAATTTAGGCAAAATAGAGTTACAGCTCTTGGTTATAATGAAACCATGTCTTGCTCTCTGTCTATCCAGAAATTCAGAGGCCATTTGAAATGGATTCATGTAAAGGTTAATCCCAGTGGGGTATCTTTAGGAAAGTGTGGTTTTTTTAAAAAATGCAAAGCATTCAAAAAGCTCAGATGAATTCCAATGTGGAAACATTTGATATATTTTGACCCTTAGTAGTAGGAATTAGAGATTTTTTTCCCCTGTTTATAACCTGAACATTTCATTTTGAGAAGTGAATGTCAGTTTGGGTGTTATGTGTGGAGGTGAAGGATAAATCTAAGGAAGGGTGGGCTGGACACTGCCGGATTCAGCCCTATGTTATTATTATTATTATTATTATTATTGTGGCTGTGATTTTGGTGTGTGGTTTTCATTAAACAAACCAACAGACGGGAATTTAATGGGGGTCATAAAATGATTTCTGTCAAATACATTCTCTTTAGAGAAGAGGGTAGAGGTCCCACTATTTTATTTTGTTCATAAGAAGGGTGTTTTGCTTGCATGAGCCTGATTTTCTCATTTCTTGCAGGTGAACAGGCCTTTGACCATGAAGAAGGAAGGAATTCAGACCAGAAATAGGAAAATGTCCAACAAGTCTAAGAAGAACAAGAAAGGCTCTGAGTGTTTTGAAGAACTTTCCAAGTGCATGCAAGAGAAGTCTTCTCCTTTCAGCGCTGCTGCCCTTGCCAGTCACATGACACCTATGGGGCACTTGCCACCTTTTAGCCACTCTGGACACATCCTACCAACGCCTACCCCCATTCACCCATCTTCCAGCATCTCATTTGGACATCCACACCCATCCAGCATGGTCACAGCTATGGGATAGAATCTGAAGATCCAAGGACCCTAACAAAAGACCTAAAAACGCTGGGCTTTGCCTAAGATGACACCAAGGAAAGATTCTGCCCAGAAGAGAGAATGTAGGGAAGGAAGGGAAGGAAAAGGGATCTCATTCCAGTGTGGTTCACCTCTTAGTGCTGGACCTTGCAATGATGGGTCTTCTGCAGAAATGCTTAATGGTGCCTGTTATGCACTTTGCCCCCTCAGGTAAAAGGAGAAAGAGGAACTCATGTGTTTGATAGGATACCTGCTGGTCCCAGCAGAAAGCAAAGGTGGCTGAAGCAGTAGAAGAAGCTGGAGCCAGCTTTCCTTTCTCTTTGTTAATTACTGTGAATATTGTAAAGAGATTAGCAGCCTCCTGAGGCAGAGGAAGCTGAGTGGTAGCCACCCATGCTGGATTTCTATCATGGACTTTGTTTTGGGGGAAGGAAAATGGACAACTTTATAAAAATCTACTTTTTAAGAAAACAAATCAGACACAGAAAAATCACTATTTATTTTGCTCATATTCCAGAAAGAGCTTCAGAACCCTTGCATGTATTTGTGGATCTTATTTTATTTTTTAAAAAACGTCCACCCTAGTAGGAAAAAAAGTTGTTTTCGATTGCTTAATGGCCACTGTTTTGATTCTCTTCATTGCTCTTAGATTAAAAAAAAAAACTACTAGGAAGCGGATGTGTGTGAGAGAGGGAAACTTGTAGCTATCATAGGTTACAGTAGCCTCAAGGTGCAGATTATTTTGATGTGACTTCTGCAATTTATTTCCCCAATGTGAAGATCTTTTTTTTTTTTTTTAAAAAGCATGGCATCCTACCAGAAGACATATATACACTGGATACACAGCTAAAAGTTTTTCCATAAGGAACAATCCTGCATCGGCTGGAGGATAAAATACAGGAAGTCAGCGTGTCTTCCCTGTCAAACTTCTCTGAGCATTCAGGTGGCTTTAGGGAGGAGTAACCAGATGTCCCCATACAGCAGGCAGCCTGTCCTAGTTCCCTCATGCTTCTTTACTGAGCGTTATGCTCTGCTAGCATCTGATAGTAAAACTGTGGCCTTGCTCTGTCCCAAAGGTGCTCCAAAGAGATGCCACCGCTTCAGATGACCCTACTCAGTCTCTTGTGTGCTAGGCTCCTTGAATCAACACCTGCTCCACCCACCAAGCTCTGCAACCTTAGCTTGCTTGGGCTCTGCATTCTGCGCTCCCCAGCCACTGAGCAAAGGAAGGCCTCTATCCTGTGCCCCCTCTGCTCTTGCATACTGCTTCTTTCTCTGCCTTCTCCCCCTCCCCAAAAAGGAAAAATCTGGTAGAATCATGGGAAGGAACTTTTCTGCAGCCCCAGTGGCTGTTCTGAAAATTTCCAACATCTTGCACTAGGCTTCAGGAATTTCAAACCCCCACTCCCTTTGGAATTTCAAACCCACCACATATGTCTGCCATCATTTCAGTAGGTCTTGTGTGGAATGCCCTAAAACAAAGGCCATGAAATAGTATGCTGTATTTTACCAACTCACACCATTGATTTGTCTAGCCCAGCAATGTCTGCTTTGATTGGTGGGAACAGCAGCTCTCAGACAAGATCCACTCCCCCTCCCCACCATCCTTCAACAGGAGGTCCTAAGGAGTGAACCTGAAGTCTTTTACGGGTAAAGCATGTATGTTTTTATAGAGCTGCAATGTACAGCACAGCCCAGTTCAGGCAGGGAAAAGAAAACCTTAACTTTGCAGATATTGATCATGATTTTTGTTTGTTTCATCAGCAGAAGTTGACCATGGTACAAGGCATCTTATCTTGCTAATCTGCTCCTATATTTTTTATATTGTGTCAAAGCATAGATGAAGTTTTCTGTCAATAAAGCATGCATGTCACTATAGATTTCCCAGTTGGAATAGCATGAGGGGCAGAAAGAGTGTGAAGATCCACAAGACAGTGGCGGGTGGGGAGGGGGGAGGAAAGGATCCTTTTCCAATGCAGCAACAGATATTGAACAAGGCAAGGTGTCCTGCTAATGGGGAGAACAGGAGGTATGCCAACTGTTTCCTTTAGCACATCTTTTTATTTTTTAACAAAAGTCAACAATATTGGAAAAAGAAGTTGTCTCCCATTTTGAAACCATATTGTACGTAAACAACTGAAAAATAAAGCTCTTGCCAGTGTGAAGTGTATTCTTTTAATTGTTATGATCTGATGACTCTCATGATCACAAGGTCCAGTATAACATATGATGTACATATTTAGCTATATTTCTGATGAAAAAATGCCCCTATGAGCAAGGGGGTTTGATAATGTAAACCACATAAACTTAACTCTGTGACAAGCTTTTTATTGTTTTTTTTTAATTTTTTAACCAAGCCAATTGTATCTTAACTGCAAAAGTCTGCTTAAAACAAAAACAAAAGGGTGTACGTTGTTTTTTCCCTCCTAAATATGTAATTCAGCTGTTTGATTAAGAATGAAGGACCAACCATCCAAAGCAAAACTGCTTTTCTCTTTTGTTCTGGTCTGTGTAGGCACATATAGCTGCACTTTGTAAAGAAGCAGAAATTATCACCAAGAGAGAGAAAGTTCTACTTGAGTGAAATAACATTTGTAATTGACCAAGATGGAAATTTTAACTTTTTCCTCCCCCCACTTTTGGTGGGGGTGGGGGGTAGGGGGGGTCTTTTAAAACATGGTACAACTAGACATGATTTGCAAACCATTCAAACTCCTTTAAGATTGGGACTGTTGGGGTTGCTGGGTATGAGGATGAGGGAGGTTACTGATATAGGGAGCAATCTAACCAGCACTGCTGCTACTGCACCGTTGCTCTTGACTTCTGCGGGGTGAGCTCTGCTCAAACCCCACTAGAATGAATGGAGGGTGCACAGCAGGTGAGCTTGCTGGGTGGAATCCACAGTTGACAAAGTGCAATATATTGTCAGTCACTGCAGCGTAGAAGAACCGCAGTCAGGATTTAAATTATTTTGTACTTGTATCAGCATAAAAATTTGGCAGTATTTTCTGTTTCTGTTTTTTTTATTTTTTTGCTTAATTTTTGGATTAGTGAACTAAGTTATTGTTAATTATGTACAACATGTTTATATATTGTCTGTAAAAAAAGTGTATGCTTCCCTCATATTCCTTCAAGGTGAATACTGCTAAGAATAATAAAAAAATACCCTTTTTTGTGAAAAAAGTTATTGCTTGGAGTCATGCAATTCAGATTTTGTTTTATGGGGTGATTCTGTATGATAATCCCTACATTAATGATTTCTGGAGCTAAAAGGTGGGCTTTGGGGTTTGAGATCATTTTGAATGTGAAGCAAGATGAGATTTATTTCTGGATTGGAGGTGGGATGGACAAAAAATTTGTTCGGAGCATTGAAGCTTCCCTAGACCCCTCTCCAAGCCCCCACTCATTATGTTGATGCTTCCAACTGAATTTGGGGGAGAATTAATTGGGTGGCACACAGTGTTGCAGTTTAAAGGTGGAGTCCCTGTGCTCCTTTGGAGCCAAGCCCTGGATGCTGGAACTCAAGAGTTGTTTCTTGCCAGAGAAACACTTCGCATAGCGCAACAGCAGCTGTGGTCTTTGCCAGTGTCTCCCTATGTTGAGAAGCTACAGTTAATTCTCTATGCCTAGCATGAATAAGAGTATGATGAACTCAGCTGAAAAAAATGAGCTTGTATGGCTGCACTTGAAAACTATAATATGGGGAAATGCCTGGTGTGTTATTAGTAAAAACAAAAGTTAGAAACCAGTGTGATTGACATTTGTACTTATTGGCTTGAAATTTGGAGGTTTAAAGAACCAGTTGGTTTTTAAAAACAATTAGTTTGAGAATAAAATCTTATGCTAGGTTTTACAGAAGGTTTTGTGGGCTTATCAGGTAAAATAAAGAAGCATTTCCCCCATGCCCTTGGAAGTAAAATACATTAGGCAATATGATTCTTCTGTAAATCTAACAGGTCTAAAGCTGAGCAGCAAAGTATCAGAATATTACAGGCTAAAAAGGTCACAACACAGAAGAAAAGGTCTAAATTCAGGCTGTGCCCTTTTTATCAGGCAATTTCTTTTATTAGGCTAAAGCAGTTAGCTGAACCATTGAGATTTAAGACTGGTTTTATTTATAATTCTAAAAAGGCTTTCTTGCATGATTGCATTATGCATTAGCATTGCAAACTAAAACACAAACAATTTTAAGCCTCCTGTGAGAAAATACCCTTCACTTACATAATGTAAGTTACATTATGGTTTGTAAACCCATTCAGAATTCCATACAGGGTGTTTGCAGTTCTGCCAAGATCATGGAATTTTGCCAGGCAACATATTTCAGCATTTAACTGTTCAGATTTAACTATTTGATAAGCTTCAACTATTGTTGAACAAGAGCAATCATATGTTCCCAATGCAGTAAGGTCCATGTCACACACACACACACACACACACACACACACACACACACACACACACCATGAACACACAGTTGCTTATTTGTAAACAGAACCTATTGATCTGATTCATTACTTTAATTTCATTGACATAAGCACACCCATCTTGTCTTAGTTGTGTCCATATATATTGAAATTCAAACAAACAGAGGGGAGCTGGGTCTTAAGTGCAGGCTGTAGGGTTCTTTGCTTCCAAAGAGTTTTCAATTCTCTTTCTCCAGCTTTCCTTACCATGTATTCCTTGGCTTTAGTGATGTCAATGTAGGGTCCATGTATGACTAAAGGATATATTCACAGGTAGAAACTGCAGTTTTCAAAGAATGCAATATATTTATATAACTAAATAAAAATGGGGAAATGTTTTATCCCAGCTGATCTATTGATCAATGGCAGCAAGGGTGGAACTTGGACCCTTACCTTGAATTCTCTCTTGGGGAGACCTGGATTCAAATCCTTGCTTGCCACAATATTAATTGGGTGACCTTGGGCCAGTCGTTCTCTGCCAGCCTAATCTATCTCACAGTGTTGTGAGAAAAAACTGGGAACATACTTCATCAGATCTGGAAAAACAAAACTGCACTAGCTCCTGGTTTGTTAGCGGGGACAATTCAAAAAGCTCAGAAGCCCCAGATGACCAGGAATAAGGGTATCTCAAGGATTCTTAATCTGCCAGACTATTGAAATAATGGGCTGAGACCCTGCTCTGTGCTGGTTTAGGCTGTGAATAAATTAAACTGTGTTTTCCCCACTTTCAGAGATTAGTTGGATTATGGTTGTTCCTGTGGTAGCAGCCTAGCTAGGGAACCGTCTCCTCACTCATATTCACCTAGTATCTACATTCTCATTGATTGGTTGTGCAGTGAAGTTGTCCTGCTTACCATGCTATTATCATTGAAGTAAGGTACTGCTTCTGATAGTGAAACAACATAAGCTTCCTAAAAGTTCTTGGATAGCAGAAAAATACAGGTGGGCAGCTATGTTGGTCTGAATCAATAGAACAAAGTTGGAGTCCAGTGGCACCTTTAAGACCCACAAAGTTTTAGTCAGGATATGAGCTAACAGAGATAAATATTATTAGTTCAGAGCTAACAAAACATTTACTGGAAAAGATAACTTTCTACCCTAAGTTGCCTCATGATTGCTATAAAACAGACTTGGTAGATCTCCTTTGGGATTCCCAAAATTCTGACACTCAGAATGCTTAATAGAGGACAACCTGACTCAGAAGCATCTCCACTCGCTCTTAACTCCAGGGGAGGAATGGGGTACCTATAAGAGAAGGCATCCCTAAGGTATCCCAGATCTGGTCTGTTTAAGGATTTATAGGTCAGGTTTCAGTTCTAACGCATTTTCTCTGCAATCAAACACTGAAAGTGTTGCTTGCTGGTGCAGATTTCTGACATTACTTGTTTTTGGATCCTGTTGTTGGGATTAATGTTTTGAAGCCATGCTTAATTGTCATGTCTCTAAGGCCACATCAAACACTGAGGAGATTAGGTTACAGGCAGCGTTTGATGTCAAAATACAAGAGAAAATAGATTAAGGGAAGGGAACGATGATCTACCTTTTCAGAATATTTTTGCTGAGTCTCCTGGTTGATTTTTTTTAAAAGAATGCATTTTAAATGCCAGTGTTTTCCAGACAATCTTTCTCATTACTTCCCACCATGCTTTTGTTTACCCTCTGAGGTCTGAATGAGTTAACAATCCCTCCTTAAGGGTAAACATAGCATAATTAATGCAAACGTCTAGTTATCTAGGTGACCTGTAGATGGCCATATGAGAATTTTATCCCTTGCCAAACATATATTGTTTATAGCTGGAAAACTATACAAAAGATACAACAAACAACAAAACTCACACAGATAAATCAAGCTAAATAATATGCAGTTCTATTACACACGCATTACCACCGGCTCTTGGTATCTTCTGTTAAATGAATTTTACATTAGTGAAAGGCACCAAATTTGATTTTTATAATTTTTTTTATTGATTTTAACTACAAACAAAAGAAGCACAAGCAAAGATGCATTAAAGAAGGGGACGGGTGGATACATAGTGGGAAAAACATAAAGAAAGAGAAATACAAATATATCAGTTACAGTTCTCCCTCCAAGCGGAGTACCCCATTCTTTCTACCCACAAGTATAAAATTCTCCCCATATATTTTACCAACTTTATCTTTCATTATAGCTTTTTAATTAAACTATAACTTACAATACAAGTCCAAACAATTCTTCTTCAGCACATACAGATGTAAAAAAAAACGAAAAAAACCGAGCAGTCTCAATACAGAGCTGGCTGGCTACACTTAACCATATTGAAAGCACAGACTAACTTGTTAGTTTAACAATATCATCATTAGAATAAACATATGCAACCAATATCTTTATCCTTAACAAGCTAAGAATAAAATATACTAGCTTGACTATCTCAATATTGATAGTTTCTCCAGACAACCTACTAAGAGCAGATCTACCAGATTAAAAAATAGTTGTGTTGTCTGCCCTCTTAACTATTGATCCAAAATTAACTGATTATTTATCTAACATTTTTTGCAAAACTTTTTCATCCTTAGAATCCCTTTTAAAATCACATATCAATTCTTATTAAAAATTCCATATTTAGTTATCCACAGAGGAAACAACAATTCAAAGACAATTCTTCCTGAAAAATGTTTACGTCTTGATTTTGCTGCTTAACTCAATCATATTGTAAATGCCAACTAGCTTATTACTTTAACAATATCATCATTAAAATAAGCATAAGAGGCAAATATCTTTATCTATTAAATGCAGATCTACCTAGTTGCAAGATAATTATGTTGTCTACCTTCTTAGAAATATAGCCCAAAAATCTCACTTAGCCTTTTAAAATCATATATCAGTTCTTATTGGAAATTCCATATCTGACTGCCCACAAGATCTGCCCAGTTACAAGTTAATTACATTGTCTGCCTTCTTAAAATTTAATCCAAATTAACTATTTATTTACTTAAAATTCTTTTCAAAACCTTTCATTCCTCTAGCTTTTATATCCATATTGCACTGAAAGAAACAGCTTAATGTAACCCAACAATTTCACTTTGCCTTTTAAAATCGCATGTCGGTTTTAAAATTGTATGTCAGTTCTTGTTGAAAGTTCCATATCCGACTATCTGCAGAGAGAGAGTTCAAAAATCCTTCTTCCTGAAGAATTTCCACATCTTGATTCTTTGGCTAAAATGCACCTTCTCGCTCCTTAATGCAATCCTCCCTCTTAGTAACAGTAGGAAGAATTCCACGCCATTTGTTCCTCTCAGCAGACCTTCAATCAGTCTCGATTTCCGGACTTGCTTTTTAACTGCGCCATAAGGTTCCATTTTGGTTTTCTTTTGTTCCTTTACCAGCGGATCACTCTCCCCTTCCAATTCGACAGACATCACCAGGATCTCTTTAATACTCTGCTCATGTAGATTTGAGATTTTGCTAGCTTTCAACATCAAAGCTCCCATTTGTTTTTTAATCAACTCTGTGAATGAACCAAGATCCTGCTTCAGAGAACTTATGTTACAAAATATGTCTTTTTAATAAAACATTTTGCTTGGCAATGCCATTTTTCTCTGTCAGCAAACTCAGTCTATTAATCCAAGTTGAAAAGTAGCTCAAAGATTCACTTAGTCCATCCTTCCAAATCTCCAGCTGTGATTTTGAATATTATTTCAATTGCAGTCAGACAAAGGAGACAGCTCTCTCTAGTATATATCTCATTTTGTTCAGACCATATTGCAGCCAAATAATAACCTCTTTAACACATGTCCAATTATAATCCGGGTTGATTTGAGTATCTGTATTCCATCTAATTCAAAGTGTTGCCAATGCTTAAAGTTGCTCTTTAACTTTTCGAAGCCTCATTCACTGGAAAAGTAGGGGTATAATCGACCTCTTTCCCTTCCTTTGAGCTGACCCGCTTGTTATGTAACATGACCCATTAGCCAGTGGTATTGAAAGCACACTTACTTGTCAAGTAGAATTGCCGTGCTTGGGGTAGAGAAGCGATACATCAGAAGCTTATTGAAAGGAAAGAAAGCAAGTGTTCAGGCATTCACCTTTTTCTGCTGTAATAGCTATCATGGCGGTGAAACTTTGGGGCATGCAAGAAGGACAGGAACAGCCGCCGCTATGCCCTGGCTTCCTGCAAGAATCCCATGCCGAAAGGAAATCCCTCCAGAGTCTCCTTATGGGGGTGATGCATCAACTGCCTGATTCAGAGGGGTCGCAGGAGGACGATCCACGGACCCCCCTGAGCTCAAGGCGCCATAACCCGGAAGACAAAAGGCACAAAATTTGACAGTGTTAAAGAAGTGAATCTTTTACTTTGTGGTCCAGAATGGTCAACAGTCAGGCCAGCTTCCTGTGAACAGTGACCCTGACCCTGAAGTGTGAGAAAGGAATGCAGAGACTCAATTCTTGGCCTTCCTTCTAAGAATACAGAGGAATGGGCAATTTATGTTGACCTTAAAGAGTATTTATATTTTTTATTTTATTTATATCCCGCCCTCCCCGCTGAAGCAGGCTCTGGGCGGTTCGCAGTATAAAATCACAACAAACAATTAAAATCAACACATATTATAAAATTACACATTCAGTAGTTAAAAGTCAAAATTAATTTGGAGCTAAACTCTTTGATGTTATATGTTTTCAGTGGTGACAGTATTTCTTTAGTTTCCCTACAATATAGGCTTGTGTCAATTGAAAGCCAACCGGAAGAGACAAGGTTCTGCAAGGCCCTCACTTCATCTAGCAGTTGATTCCACCAGTAGGGGGCTGCAATCAAGAAGACCCTCCTTCTGGTGATCTTTAATTTGGCCTCCTTCGGCCCAGGGTTTACTAATAGATTTTGAGATCCAGATTGAAGTACTCTCTGGGGAACATGTGGGGAGAGACGGTCCCTAAGGTAGGCAGGTCCTAGGCCATATAGGGCTTTATCTGGTATATTATTGGCAGCCAGTGCAGTTCCCGCAGTCCCGGCTGTATGTGCTCCTACCTGGGAAGCCCCAATAGCAGCCTGGCCACTGCATTCTGCACTAGCTGTAGTTTCCGGGTTTGGCACAAGGGCAGCCCCAAGTAGAGGGCATTACAGTAGTCCAACCTCGAGGGGACCATTGCATGGGTCACCGTTGCCAGGTCGCTGTGCTCCAGGAAGGGGACCAACTGCCTCACCCACCTAAGATGGAAAAAAGCGGATTTAGCAGTGGCTGCTATCTGGGTCTCCATCGTCAAGGCAGGCTCCAGCAGCACCCCCAAGCTTTTGACCTTGTGTGCCATTGTCAGTGGTGCACCGTCAAATGCTGGTAAGGAGATTTCCCTGTCCAGACTGCTGCGACTCAGGCAAAGGACCTCTGTCTTCACTGGATTCAGCTTCAGTCAACTCACTCTAAGCCATCCTGCCACGGCTTGCAACACCAGATCCAGATCAGCCCATCCACCCATCAGTAGATAGAGCTGGGTGTCATCAGTGTACTGATGGCAACCCAACCCATACCTCCAGGCAATCTGGGTAAGGGGGTCATGTAGATGTTAAACAACATTGGGGAGAGCACTGCCCCCTGAGGCACCCCACAATTAAGCGCATGCCTCCAGGACAGTTCTCCCCCACTTGCCACCCTCTGTCCCCGACCATCTAGGAAGGAGGAAAACCATTGCAAGGCCAACCCCTCAATCCCTGCATCATCGAGGCAGTGGGTCAGTAACCAATGGTTGACCGTATGGAACACAGCTGATAGGTCTAACAACATCAGTACTACCAAGCCACCTCGATCCAGATGCTGCTGGAGGTCATCCACCAGGGCAACTAGAGTAGTTTTGGAAAGATAGCTAGTCTTACTTTAAGGGTGCATTGAGACAAACAGCTGAAGTGGTGAGGTTGATAGATGTAGGGTGCTCATGGTGACATATTCACAGAGAAGCCATGGCATCACCACTTCTCATCTGTTGGCACATTTCAAAGGATTTCTAAGAATTGCATCTGATCACTTGATATGGAATGTCACACTCTTGAAGCAGATGCAAACACACATACACACAGGCTTGTTCACCCAAAGACAACCCTTAAACACCTTGGTTTGGAATGTGAGGGCTGCTGAGATTAACAGTACAAGTCCAAGTCGAGGGTAGCTAGGAGACGGAAAGAGAAAGAGAGAGACTTTCTTGCTGTCTCTTCCATCACTACCCTTTCCATGGAATGTCCCCCCATTGGAAGTCCAGTTTATTGCAACTCCATGAAATGACCTCCAAAGTGTCCTATCATTAACAGCCTTGCTCAGAACTTGCAAACTGAGGGTTATGGCTTCTTTTAGAGAGTCAATCCATCTCATGTTGGGTCTTCCTCTTTTCCTGCTGCTTTCAACTTTCCCTAGCATTATTGTCTTTTCCAGTGACTCTTGTCTTCTCATAATGTGACCAAAGTCCAATAGCCTCAGTTTAGTCATTTTAGCTTCTAGGGAGACTTCATGCTTGATTTGATCTAGAACCCACTTATTTGTCTTTTTTGTAGTCTATGGTATCTCCTCCAACTGTGACTTGTGAGTGGAAAGACTGACCCAGAATTTAAATTGTTTCTGGTTCTAGATGAGCTCGTGCCTTTTGTGAATGCTAGAAGTCTTAGTTTTGAAGTCAAAAGACTGAATTTGCAGAATGGCTCTGTGAACAAGCATCTCTGAGAAACGTGACCCATAAAGTTGACAGGCACGTAAGGAGAAGACTGGAGCCTTTGGAGCCATTATTCTACGAGACTTGGGTTTGCTTCAACAATAAGGACTATGAACTTATGCTCTAAAAGAACGTTTCAACAAGGAACTTCTCTATAAAAATTGTATGGAGCAGGGATGATAAAACTGGTTAGAAATTTGTGTTGTGAAATCCACCCCCTTTGGAAAAATTTCCTGTACTGTATATAAGGTATCTTCGGAAAATAAGAAAAGACTCTTCAGGTTTATAAATTCTTTATTGTTTATGTACATAGTGGTGTTGATTTTGGTCTGTCAACTTCTGGGCCCAGGCTAACTTCTGGAAAAGGTGACAGTTGTGGCCAGGAATGCCCTTTACCAGCTTCAGCTGGTATGACAGCTGGGGCCTTTCCTGGGCAGAAAAGACCTGGTCACTGTGGTGGATGCTCTGATAACATATGGAATACATTACAGCAATACACTCTATGTGGGGTTGCCCTTGAAAAGTGCTCAGAAACTTCAGTTGGTACAAAATTCTGCAGGCATGATGTTAGGAGTGGGCTGTAGGGACTATTGTTGCTCTAGTCTCATCTACACTCATTCCCAGTTTGTTCCCATGGCTGTCTCAAGGTGCTGGTGTTGGTTAGGGATCATTGGGAGAATGTCAAATGAAACTAAAAAAAGTTTTTACCTGCTGGCAGAAGATGTCAACAGAAGGGGACCATCTTCCTGAGGACAAAGTTCCAGAACTTTGGTGCCATGATCAAGAAAGCTCTCTCCTGGGTGAGGAGATCCACCTAATTTCAGAAGGCAGGGACACCCAAAGCAGGCCTTCCAAAGATGACTAGTGGTCAGACAGGTTCATAAGAAAGCAGGTGGTCCTTGGAGTATGTTGGTTCTAAACTGTATAGGGCTTTGAAGGTCATGACCAGCACCTTGAATTGTGTCCAGAAAGAGACTGGGAACCAGTATAAATAGGCCAAGACTGGAGTGACATGGTTTCTGTGATCCACTCCAGTCAACATCCGGTCTGTAGCATTCTTTACCAACTGAAATTTCTCCACTCTTTTCAAGTGCAGTCTCATATAGAGCAGTCTCATATAGAGCAGTAATCTAATCTAGATTAACCAAGGCATGCACCATAGTGGCGAGATCTTTCCTGCCCAGGAAAGGCCACAGCTGGTTAACCAGTCAAAGTTGTTAAAAGGTACTCCTGGCTACAGCTGCCACCTGTTTCACCACCAGCAGAACTGGGTCCAAGAGTACCCCCAGCCAATGGACCTACAATGGACAATGCAACTCCACTGAGAATGGGTGATATCTTAAATCCCATGTCAGACCTTCTGGCCATAAATAACACTCCAAGTAGGACAGGAACAACTGCAGAACAATTTCTCCCAATCCCAGCTCAGATAGGTGGTCCAGATGGATACCATGATCATGATCATGTCCATCTCCTAGTACAAGTCATCCACTAGGGTGACCAAGGCTGTAACCAAACCAAAATCCAGATTGAAAGGGATCTAAACAAATTGCCTTGGAGTTGTCCAGCCGCCATCCATTTAATGACCTTGCTTGAGAATGGAACACTTGAGACCAGTGAATTATTACTGATATCTCCTGGGTCAAGGACAGGTTACATTAGAAGTGGCTACACCACAGCCTGTTTCAAGGCTGAGACAGCCTGTTTCAAGGCTGAGACAACCATCTCCTCTCTTAAGGAAGCATTAACTACCTCTTAAACTCAGTCCACCAGCCCCACCCTAGAATATTTAAGTAACCAGAAATGGTACAGCACCTAGTGCTCTGATTTAATTCTTAACCACCTTGGTGGTCCTGATATGGCAGAAAGGAGAAATTTACATTTAAATGTTGTAAATCAATTAAGTGAGTATAAGGCAGCTTGGTAATGTATAATTCAGGAGTGAAAAAATATTTCTGAACACCTTTTAATACATTTAGCATCCATGTAGTGCTTTTTGACTTTCCAAAGAGGCAAATATAGCTGCTTTGGAAGGTAGACTGTTGGAAAGCAAGCTATGCACATTTCAGACATTATAAGGTTAACTGTTATTTTTTACCAGAAAAGAGGATGTGATGTATTGTAGTTTAAATCCAATTAGGAACTGTCTCTTGTAAACCTGAAAAAATGTAAACACTATATTGGTCAGTTGGCACCTTGCATGTGTGAAGCTTTGATGTTATATGCAAGTTGAATTGTCTGTTTTCCTGTCTCAATGTTCTCTGCGTAGAAGAAGCAGCTTAACAAAGAGTTGTAAAAGTAGTCATGTAGCAGATAGGACGTAGATGCAGCATGTAGAATGCAATGTTTATTTCTTTTTACTCCCAAGTACCTTTTCCTTATGTTTTATGCTAGTAAACTTTATTTCTTTTGATAAGCAATGGTCTTTGACTCCTTTACGCAAACTTCTCGCCTCAAATTTAAATGAATATTCCAGCATAGACTTTGTGACATTCTATCTCTACTGAGTTCCCTCCCCTCTTCAGTCTCTGCCCTTCCTGGATTGTGCATCAAAATCTCTAGGAATTTCCTAACCCAGAGTTGGCAACCATAGCTATGCAGCAATCACA